>NC_143578.1:219282092-219603622 GCF_048544385.1 Mastigoproctus giganteus
AAGGACAGTTAGGTTAATTAATGATTCATCTCTAACAGAGTCTCTCCACTCGCTTTCTCATAGACGCACTGTTTCTGCTGCATGCCTCTTCTACAGATACTTCCATGGGCACTGTTCTTCTGAATTGGCTTCTATAATTCCTGCTCTCTCTTTCAAAACAGTCCGAACACGTGCCGCCACCAGCCAACATCCATTTACTATCCAACTTCAAACCCACAGAACCAACTTTTCATCTTCCTCATTTATTCATTCAACTGCCGTTTTCTGGAACAACCTTCCTTCATACGTATTTCCTGAAAATTACAATCTACAGAAGTTCAAGTTCAATGTCAACAAATATCTTCTTTCGTCTTCTTAACCTCAAACCCAAGCACGGTACTAAGTACTATAGGTTCTAATACCTCTCGTGTTTGGGGTTCACATAAAAAAAAAAAAAAAAAAAGAAAAAGAATTGCATCAGCATTGAGCTTGCTCAACCCATTCAAGGCCTTATACACCTCAACCAGATCACTTTGCAAGTGGCTAGTCTCCAGGCACTGCAATTTGCAGAATTTAAGCCATTTTTGGTAAGAGCAGCCCCCCCCCCCTTGTTCTCCTCACCAATCTTGTTGCCCTTCTTTGTACTTTCTAGCAACTCTAAATCCTTCCTAAAATGAGGCCTCCAGACCTGTACACAGTACTCAAGGTGCCCTAACCATTACCTTGTACAACAGGATAATCACCTCCTTGACCCTGCTAACAAAATTCCTATATATCATTGACAAAACTCCATGACCAGTCAGATAAGAAGTTTACCTGACTGAACAATTACCCCCAGGTCGTTTTCACTCCCCACTTCCCTGAGTGTAGTACCACTCAGTTGGTACGTTTCTCTTGGATTACTGCTATCCATATGCAGCACTTTGCACTGTTAAACTTCAGTTGCCACTTGGTCCAACTTACCTAGATCCATTTGCAGTAGTATACTGTCTTTGCCGTCATGAACAACCCTGCCAACCTTTGTATCATCTGCAAACTTGGACATTACGCCTGATATACCTTCATCAATATCATTGATGAATACACTAAACAACAATGGGCCCAGCAACAAATCCTGCAGAACTCCACTAAGAGCAGTGTCCATTGATTACCACTCTTATCTCCCACTCAACCATCCCTTTATCCATTGTAGCAACTTGCCCTTAATGCCATACTGCTCCAATTTGTTCAGCAGTCTTCCATGTGTAAGAGTATCAAAAGCTTTCCTGAAATCTAAGTATATGACATCTAAATTATTTTTTGCATCCAGTTCCTTTGTAACCACATCATAATATCCTATCAAATTTGTCAGACAAGACTTTCCCTTAACAAACCCATGCTGTGTCTGAATTATTGCAGTCTTGTCGAGATGATCCTGCAATGCTTCTTTAACCAGTGATTCCATTATTTTTTCCTGGAACACAAGTTAAACTAACAGGTCCATAGTTACTTGTGTCACCTTTTGAAACCCTTTGTGAATTGGGGATTTATTTGCATATCCCCCCCCATCCACGAAGACCTCCCGAGTCCAAGGATGCTCTCATAATAATGGCTAAAGGTTTGCTTACTTCCCTTGCTGCCTCCATTATAACTGGATAGATTCCATCTGTCCCAGGTGTCCTCCTTATTAGCATTAGCAAGGGCACATGATGCAAGAAAGCAAGCTTATGCAGCATCAGCCAAAAAAAAAAACCACTTCCACTCCACCTCCGTTCATTCGAAATACCTGTCCAGCTGAGCCTTAAATTTATTTAGGCTATCAACTTCCACAACAAGGGATGGAAGTCTGTTCCACCAACCAACTACCTGCTGGCTAAAGACAAATTTCCACACATCTATCCTACATCTGTCTTTCCTCAATTTAAATTTATGTCCTCTCAGGTGATTATTCTGAGCAAGAGGAAGAATCACACCATTCAAGGTTTTATACACCTCAATCAGATCACCTCACAGGTGCCTAGTCTCCAGACACTGTAATTTGCAAAACTTAAGCCTTTCTTCATAAGAGCAACCCTTTGTTCTGTTAATTAATCTTGTTGCCCTTCTCTGAACTCATTCCAACAGCTGTACATCCTTCTTAAAATGAGGCCTCCAGACCTGTATACAATACTCAAGGTGTGGCCTGACCATTGCCTTATACAAGGGGATAATCACCTCCTTATCACTGCTAGAAAAATTCCTGTATATCATTGACAAGACAGCATGAGATACTCTTGCAGACCATCTCCCACTGCTCAAAAACATAAGACATTATGTTTAACTTCAACAATTTCTCCTCCACATTTCTCACAGCTATTACAAAATCACTTAGCTCCCTGTTAGAGTTTGATTCTGGCATTCCCCTCCTTGAATAACTCCTGTGTGAATATAGATGCAAAATACTCATTCAGTTCATCAGCTACCTGAGCATGATTATCAATATTCAAACCATTATGTTAAATGGACCAATCTGATTCATCATATTCCTTTTAGGGTTTACATAAGTAAAGAACTCTTTGCTTCCTTTGCCAAAGATTTCTCATAATCTGCCTTCACTTCCCTAACCTCCTTTGTGACTTGATTACAGACTAGCTTACATCTGCCACAGACTTCTGTGTCACCTGATAATTTATATGCAATCGAGGCATTTTTCTTCTCTGTCATGAGCTCATTAATTCATCTGACATTCATTTAGGCCTAAACCTTGAACAGTATTTCTTAGTTGGTATGAAAAGCCTAGCAGCCTCCAAGATTAAGTCCTATTTAGAATGCACTGTTGGTAACATCATCAGCTGATCCCATTATACAGAATTTAAGAACTGTCTGAGACTCCTATAGTCACCTTTACGAAAGCAAAAGCCCTTCCCTTTACCCTTGATGGTAGTTACATCTTTAAGTAAACCACACATCAGTATACCGTGATCACTGTCACCAAGTGTTTCCTTTATCTGCAAATTCTTAATGCATGAAGAGTCAATGCTGATAATCATATCAAGAGTATTACTCCCTCCGGTTGCCTCTTGAATGTTGCTGTAGAAAACAGTCATCCAATAAATCCACAAATCTTGCTAGTGTGCGAGTGAATAACCCACAAGTTCCAGTCAATACCTGGAAAGTTAAAATCCCCCATTATAAGACATTCTGATTTACTCGCCAACTATTTCTCTGCACAACTGCTCATTATACTCATCGGGCCTATAACACATCTACTCTCATTTTCCCTTTCCCAGTGCTTATATCACACCACACTGACTCAACATCGCATTGTCCACAATTGGATTCAGTTCCTTAGATTTTATGCATTTCTTAACTAACAGCATAACTCCTCCTCCCTTCCTGTCCTGAAGACAAGACAGGAAGGCAGGAGGAGTTATCTTTTCTGTACACATTGTACTCCCCAAATTCCAATTCTACACTGCATATCTATGTGACACCATGTCTCTGATATCCCAACAATATCTGCCTTTGATGTCTTGTTCAGCACTTCAAACTCATCAAATTTATTAACTATACTTCTAGCATTGGTGTACATGCAAGTGACCACATTGTCTGCTTTGTGACCACATTCATCTGTTCCTACTCTTAGTTACCCTAACACAGCCCATGTATTTACTTGTTCCACTATAACTTCCAGCAGTCCTAGAAATCCTCAGCACTTTGCTTTCCAGGCTGCTCATTCTAATAGAAACAGTTCAAGAATCACTTTCTCCTCAGCCTGCGGCCACTGTTAATCTTTTAGTCTGTGTATACCAACAAGCTAGCAGTTTTCCGACCCACCTAACACTGCTTCGATAGCATCAGCAAATATTCTTGCACCCTCCCCAGGGGCTCACATCTGGTGAGTATGGGGCTTGGCACACCCAGGGTCCTGAACTGTATATCATCATTTTCTTTCTTGGTGATTCCTTTCTGCTTCTCTCTCTCTCTCTCTCTCTCTCTCTCTCAGGGTAACTCGGGAATATTTTATTGGCTGGTGCTGCATAAGCCTCAGGCTTCCTTGCACCATATGGCTAATAATAATAAGTGTACCCCATCCCTGTAGAAGCAGTCTTTCCTGCTAACAGCAGGGACCACGCTAAAAAAATTCTACCTCATGAGCATTGCACAATCTCTCCACGGCCGAATTGATTGACAAGGCTCTCGTTATATACTCCCTCCTATCGTGTCTTGCCAAAATTGCAGACACTTTCAAATTCAATCCTAACTCGTGACTTTTTTTCAATATTAACATAACAATTGATATGCTCTTATTCTATGACAAAGAAATTGTGATAGATAACAACTATAAGGTAGTGCTATTTCATTGGCACAAAGTATGATTTCGAGCCATTTCAAAAGTTATATAGCATATTTATTTTATAACAAAGATATAAACTGTCTGATAACCATTACACTTTTATCGCTATATATTTGATAGGGTTCGCATCGCTTAAAAAATTAAAAATCATCTTCTAAACATTTCTTTTTCGCGGTTGCCAAATAAAAATGTCAATAAACATTTTTATTTGGGTGAACACACTTCTACCTTCACATATGTTAATTCCAAATTTCTTTACCTGTAAAACAAAATCGATTCATATGATATTTACCAGCCTGCTCATTTAAACTGTCACATACAATATAAAACACCACAGCACAAAAGTATAACTGCTCAAGTCACGTTACACGCACTTTAAATTGCCCGCGAGACACTGAACTTGGCCATTTTTCCAACAGCGCTTCATGTTCGGAGACGGTTTCGGTGTTGATAATTACTTTTGAATGTATAGGTGTGAAATAGTTATAATGATAATGATGATATGGAATAATAAAAACATTTATATGATTTAATTTTAAATTATATATTGGTAAAACTCCAAAACACGGTGCCCCTTTGAAAATCACGTGCCTAACCTGCTATGGTTAGCGTTAGTTAGGGTGTTTACCCCACCCTTGCCGCTGTTTTAAAATCGGGAACTCGTTTTCCTATTTTAAAACAGCTGGAAGAGGGGGAATAAACACCCCAAGACCATGGCAGGCTGAAGGTGCACCATGTTCTGGAGAATAGCGTATATATTTTATAGTTATTAATAAAATCATTTTTAGTTTGACATGCGTCTCTCAACTCCCCATTTTTTTTATATTGTATAACTGTACCACCAAGTGCACACAGTATTGCCAATCTAGCGGTTTTCCCGCTAGATTTGGAATTGCTTCAGGTTTGGAGGATTAAAATATGTAATAGCGGATGTTTTTTTTTTTAGCAGAATGAGTTTAAATGTAAAAATTTTAAATATGTTTAGCATTTTATATATTTTGGCAATGTAACGTTTAAATTAAGAAATATTTATTTAACAATATAAATATTTCATAATTGAAATGTTTCATTGATATACATCATAAACATAGTCATCATCATTATCATCAGCCATTTTCAATCCACTGCAGGATGACGGCCTCTCCCGCAACTTTCCAGTTCCTTCTGTTTTGAGCACTGGCCATCCATTTACTACCCATAAACTCATGAATTTCATCTATCCATCTCCGCCTTTGTCTTCAGGGTTTTCTTCTAGCTCCTCTTGGATACCATTCTGTTATTTTCTTAGTCCATCTGCCATTATGTCTTCGACCTATGTATCCTGCCCAAGACCATTTTAGTTCTTTAGTTTTGATAATAATGTCCTTTATTTGAGTTTGCTGCCTAATCCATGAGTGTCTCTTCTTATCTAACAGTCTGATTCCCAATATAATTCGTTCCATTCTTCGCTGTGTAGTTCTCAGCTTTTCTTCCATTCTTTTGGTGAGTGCCCAAGTTTCACTTCCATAAGTCACGGTGGGGAGTATACATTGGTTCATTATTTTAAGTTTCAGACAAACTGGGATATTGCTCTTCAGTATGTGACTATATTTCCTGAATGCTATCCATCCAAAATTTATTCTTCTCTTGACTTCTAGCCATTTATTATTATTATTACAGCTAATAACTTGTCCCAGATAAATATTTGACTCCAACTTTTCAATTACTGCTCCTTCAATCATTATTTCCCTTTCTGTGGCATACTTGTTCATCATTACTTTTGTTTTAGCCATATTCAACTTTAGTCCAAATCCTTACTAACTGTGCATAACTGATTAAGATTTTCCTCTAATTCTTTGGGATCGTGGCTTATGACCACAATGTCATCTGCAAATCGTAAATGGTTTAGGTACTCTCCGTTCACATTGACTCCTTTCTGCGACCAGTCTAATCTTGTGAAAGCTTCCTCAAGGGCAGCAGTAAACAGCTTCGGAGATATTGTGTCTCTTTGTCGAACTCCTTTCTCAATTTTAAATTTCCTACTGTCTTTGTCTAGTCTAATAAAGGAAGTAGCATTCTCATATATTTTCTTCAAAATCATAATATGTGGGGTACATATGCCTTGTCTTTCCAGTACCCGAAACATTGCTTTATGCTGTATGGAGTCAAATGCCTTTTCATAATCCACAAATGGCAGGTGTAATGGTGTTTTATATTCATTTGCTTTCTCCATTAGCTATGATATTATGCGAAGGTGATGCATAGTTGAGAATCCTGTCCTAATGCAAGCTTGCTCTTTCGGTTGATTCTCATCAAGTATTGTTTCTAATCTGTTAGTAATGACCCTTGGGAAAAACTTGTAGATGTGGGATAACAAGCTAATTGGTCTATAATTTCCAATTTCTGATTTATCTTCTTTCTTATGCAGCAAAACTATGATTTCATCATTCCACTTCCACTGCCTAGGCATCACACCTTTTCGAATGCACTTTGTGAAGTGCCTTGCCAGTTTTTGTGTTATGTCTCTTCCTCCCAATTTTAACAATTCTACAGTAACTTCATCTTCCCCCGGGGCTTTCTGATTCTTCATTTTCTTCAATGCATGTTCTACCTCATCAGGAAGAATATGGGGTATGTCATATGTGTTGCTAATTTGCAATCCATCTTCCCCACTGCTAGCATCATTCCCTTGCTCCTTGTATAATTCTCTATAGTAGTCTTCTGCTGCTGTTTATAAGTACACCATCGCTATTCTTCAGTTTCAGTATCATTTGTCTTTCTGTATTACTGCTCATGGCTGCTGATTTAAATCCTTTGTTTTCCCTTAATGCTTGTTCTACTTTTCTTGTGTTAAATCTTATGTCCTCTCTGAGTCTCTTTCTAATGGCTTTGCATAACTCAGTATACTCAATTTTCTCCTTGTCAGTGTTTATCTTGCTCTTCATTTTTCGCCTTCAGTTCGTCATAACAAGTGTTTCTTGACTAATTTTTTCTTCCTTGGATTTCTTTTTCCCTATAGGTTTCTTGGGCTTTATCACTTTCAGAAAGTTATAATATTCCTCGTCGATATCTTGGTCCTGAGCAGTCTGCAGAAGCTCAAACTTGTTCTTAAGTTCCAGTACATACTGCTTTTTCTCCTCTTCTGTTATCTCAAAGACCTTTGTATTATTTACTCGAGTCAGTTTTTTCCTTTCCTACATCTATATCAAGTGTACATCTTACCATTCTGTGATCACTTCCAACATTTACCTTATTCAAGACAGTAACATTATTCACAATATATCTTCTGTTAGTGAGGATGAAGTCGATTTCATTAGTTATTAATCCCTTTGGACTCTTCCATGTCCACTTTCTGTTCACTCTTTTCTTGAAAAAAGTGTTCATTAATGACAATCCTTGAGATTCTGCAAATTCCACAAGTCTTTCGCCTCTTTAATTTCTTTCACCAATTCCAAAATTTCCTATAGTTCCCCTTTCTGCGCTGTTTTGTCTTTTTCCAACCTTAGCATTGAAGTCCCCCATAATAATAGTGTAGTGGGTTTTCTGCTCATCTAGAAGACTCAATTTTGGTGTACATTTTTTCAACCTCTTCATCATCATGGCTCGATGTTGGTGCATAAATCATTATAATCTTTAGCTTGTACCTCTTAGAAATCTTGAGTATTATTCTTGACACCCTTGGTGATGTACTTTTGAATTCCAAAATGTTGTTTTTAAAATCTTTATGGACCAGAAACCCAACTCCACCTTCACTCCTTTCACTGTTTCCATTGGTGTACAGCAGATTTCCACTTGATAAATTTATAAGTGATTCATTTCTTCTTCTTGTTTCAGCCAAAAATGTGAATTGGACCAAAGGGTCCAATTCACATGTTCTAATTTCCTTTCCAGCTCTAATATCCTGTCTTCACCGATGAGTGATCTTACGTTATAACAGGCCAAGTTCAGTTTCCGTGCATGGCAGCCTGGTCATACCCAGAGATTCTTAGCACCCACTGCTTCCACTCTGATCCTCTTGCTGCCTTAAGAGGGAGGGTGAAAGCAGCTGGGGGCTGAGGGCCATTTGTTTTGTTGTGCTGTCATATGCTGGAGGGTTTGATCTTTTCCTCTTCACGCTGACCAGGCGTCTTGAAGAGAACCACTCTACATGTTCGTTGCCACCTCAGTGACGTAACAGGGCTTACCATCGAGAAGGTGTGCATGAGTGGATTTTAGGGAGGCAGGCCAACCGCACTTCTCCTAAATCTTCTGTAATAGAGAGATATTGGATCCATCAGTGTTTTAGGCTGAGTGTCTGATAACACACAGGATACCTGTTCCCCTCTAAGTTCCCCTCTAAACTTAATATTTTTTTTTTTTTTTTATAAAGCGAAGAATCGGTTTTATATTATTCAGGGATCCCCTCAGGGGAACCACAACAATTTCAATACATAGTTACACTTGCGGTCAAACGATATGACCGTTGGTTCATAGCTTTAAATTGTTGAATCAAATCTAAAAATGTGGGAAAAATTTCTAATGAATTAGCACCACCTTTTTTTGAAACCGCGAAGGAATGCCATTGGATTATTTTTCTTCGTCGTAATTGAATCATCTGGAGAAACAAAATTATAGCGATGACTTCATCATGGGTATAATTAATGTCTCGGTAGAGATCTTTATATGCAGGCCATCCATCACTGATGATTCTTTTACCTGACAATATTCTCTTTCTTATAATTGATAATAGAGTTGTTTTATCTCTATTTTCCACCAGAACTAAAAAAACATCGTTTGGTAATTCTTTCGAATGCACCAAAAACCCATTGTGTTCCTATTAGTCGTCCTCTATTATTTTATTATTAGCTATACGGTGCAAGGAAGCCTGGGGCCTTTGCTGCAGCAGCCGAAAAAAAAAAAAAAAATCTGAATTATTGAGAGAGAGAGAAAGAGAGAGAGAGAAAGACAAGTAGAAGGGAACCACCAAGAAAGAGAAGAACGATGATGATATCCAGCTCGGGACCCTGGGTATCCCAAGCCCATACTCACCAGATGTGAGTCCCTGGGGTTATTATATATTTTCTTTTGAAAAATGCTGATTCATCACTTTCAACTTCGATAGGTGTTCCATTTTCTGAAATGCCCCTAGTTAGCTATCGTAATAAATTATTGATATCGTGCAGATCTTCCTCAAAGTACCGGCACCTATTTTTTTTTTTTTTTCAAAAAAAAAAAAAAAAAATAGGTGCCGGTACCGATTCTTTGCTATCAGGAAAAACTGAAAATTAAAAGGATATGAAAAGTACTCTAAAAATTTTTTTCCTGATATTGTTACTTTAGTAGTAATGTTTTTAGAATAAGAACAACAAATTAAGTATATTAACAGAGATTATTAAGCCTAAATTTATTATTCAATTATATGAAAAAATAAGTAAAATGTGAATAAAATAAGTAAAAAATAATAACATAAGTAAAAATAATTTGTATTGTAATTGTGTATTGTACTAATATTATAAAAGTTTCGAAATTTTCAATTTTAATTTTACATGCAACAAGATATGGAAAATGTAACACTAAAGAAATCTAACTTTGAATTTTTTTGAATATGGCCACTGTACGGCAAAAGGTTGGACACCACTGTAGAAGGTGTCCAACAGTAGAAGGTGAGCCAGAGCCTATTGGGAATACACCTTGAACTGCTCACTCTTGACCAGCGCGACTTCTCCGTATGTAGGACAGGTAGTCGGGTAGGTTTTACCAAGTACCACCAAGTTGTAGAATGCTAATCCCTTTAGATCTCTTAATTCGTGCAGCAGCACTAATTGCCTAAATGCCCGAAATGCGAACAGTGGGTACCAAGTTAATTCTCTCCTAATCCGTTCGCTATATGAAAATTTTCTTCGCCAACGGAAACTATTGTAACTTCCAAAGGAAATTCAAAATAATTCACAATAAAAGGAGTTAAACAGAGGTCCGACTGAGTAATATTTAGAATTATGAAAATGGTTATACAGTTTTATATAGTAAATATCTTAACGATAGACAGTAAAAAATGCAATTTAGTAAAATAATTTTAAGCTTATTTGAGTAGTAGGTAAACATGTGAAAAAATTTACGGAATACAGTATTACAAATTTCGAAGTGAATTGCATCCAAATGTCACACGTCACTGTTATTAATAAAGGTGCCGGTACGCCGTACCGTTGCGTACCGTCCCAAAAAAAGCACTGATTATGTATACTGTATATTAGACATCTTAGTACAGCGAATCCGGGAGTGAGATGGGGGGGGGGATAAAGGAAATAAGATTGCAGACAGTTTTCTTTTAGCCAACAAGTTGTTAATCAGTGGAACAAATTGCAATAATTTATCTTCGTTCAGTGGTAGTTCAGTGGCACAGACTGTGAGGAAATTCAAAATTTGCTCATGTCTGCTGGATCGGTACCTACGGAAGGAGAGAAACAAACTTTGTTGTTGTTTTATTGCACTAGCAACAAAAGTTTGGCAGTATAAGCTTCCTTTCTTGCACCAATTGCCACTAGTGCTAACGCTAATGCTAGAAAAGCCCGACTTCCTTGCAACGAATGGTCAATACAATTTCTTCAAAAATAAAAAACAAAACAAAACTGTTGATATAATGTAGTGAGAGAGGGAAATTATAAAAGTTGAGTCTTGTAGAAAGTTTACTTTCTGTAATGAAACGATGAATAGTGAGCATTATGGTACAAACACATATGAAAATTTTATCAGCAGAGGACTCGATAAAACATTGTGTCAACAAGATCGTGTGACTACTCACACACTCTCACATCCAATAATGTAGTCCTAGAAAACATAACAACAGGGAACTCAGGGTAGGGAGAGAGAGAGACGAGGATTTTTTAATTTACAAGTAATTTCCTAATCAAGAAAAGTAGTATGCAAATAAAAAAAAATTAACGCACGATTAAACGCAACTTAATATGTAATTCATACAACTTTAATTAATTTACATTTTTATGACCCCCCAAAGTATTAGAACCTATAGTACTTAGTACTGTGCAGGAATTGAAGGTTGAGAAGATTAAAAGATACTTGTTAACACTAGACTTGAAATTCTGTAGATTTTGATTTTCAGCACATACGTGTGAAGAGAGGTTGTTCCAGAAAAAGTTGAAGGATGAGGGAAAATAAAAGTCGGTTCTGGGAATTTGAAATTGGACAGTAAAAGGATACTGACTGGATGCAACACTTGTTCGGACTAGTTTGGAAGAAAGAGGGGAATTATAGAAGCCAATTCAGAAAAATAGTACCTATGGAAGTATCTATAGAAAAATCATGCAGCAGAAACAGATCTTCTATGAAGCAAAGAGTGAAGAGACTTTGTAAAAGATGAGTCATTAATCAACCTACCTGTCCTCTTTTGAATGGAGTCTGGGTCTGGAAACCTGAGAGAGGTTATGGGGCACAGCCCCAGATGTGGGAACAGTATTCCATGGTAGGGCAGATTTGAAATTTGTGCAGAGTGAGTAGCTGTTTAGAAAAAAATAACGCCGAGCGTTGATACTCTATGGACGCGTGTAATGGTGATTATTTATTTTTTATTTTTATTTATTAACACACAACTGTATATACATTCTCAAGATACATATTAATCAATTTATATACAAGATTTATATACAGATTTTATAAACATACTCTTATATATGCTGTAGTCTTTCTGTACATTTGCTTGTGTGTGTCCTGATATGAAGGGTGGCTCCTAGACATAAGCCCATCTCCACCTATTACTCCTGTAAAAGCTCAGAACCTCTGCAAAACAGGCCTCAAAAAAGAGTGTTACGTCAGGCCATTTCGCCACCAGGGACTAACCAACACCTGGATCAACCATTCTCTGTGTGTGCTGTAATGCACAAATCCCACACCTACGGGAAGTAGTGCTATACTGGTAGGTGCCAACAATCCCGCCCCCAAGGCTGCCCAAACTTGGAGGCCAACGAAAAAAAAATAAAATAAAATAATAAAAGAAAAAAATTCCAACTAGGAACAATGTATACTTGTTGAAACAAAAGCAACATTATACAATTATTTACATGTAAATAGTAAATACATACATACACTTTGAATGACATTAACTTAACAATAACATTTAGAAAATATTAACATTAACACTTAGATTAACATTATCTCCTCTTAGAGTCCATCCACAAATGCAAGCCTGCATTTGGGTATCCAGGAGCGGAAGATCAACTCGCACTGTAAACCAGAAACATCCTATGATCACAGAGATTATCATCCAAGATCAGATCAACCAACTGCTCGCCTCGAGCATCAGAAAAGCCGCTGTTCCAAAGTGTAGACTTAGCGTTGAAATCAGCTGTAATTAGTAAGTTGTTAGCTGAAAATCTGCTACACACCCTGTCAAGTCTGTGTAAGGCTGGTTGAATATCTTCCGAGTGAGGAAAATACTGGGGAACCAGATAAAACGACTGGTCCCTGGAGGAAACCAGGATACAAACTGTGGTAGCAGAACATTCACTTGAGATAGTTGTTATTACAAGCTCACTGTTAAAGATAATTATGGCGGCCTTGGGTCGAACTTCATTTGAGGCAATAATCCTTGTCGAAATTGGATATCCATTAGCTTTATACGCTGAACCCCCTACCCGAGAAGAGTAATACGGTTCTTGCAAGCATACAATATCAAACCCCAGATCATCAGCAGCTTTCCTAATCTCGTCCGCCGCGGCACGAGATCTCTGCCCATTAATTTTAAGAATTTTTATTTCGCCGTATTGCAGGTTAACACTTGTTGAATAAATTACCGTTGTATTATTCATGTCTGGTTCTTCGGTCTGTCAATTCAACAGCTTTAAGATACTCAGGGCATTTATTATCCCTAACCGAGTGATTACAATCCCTACCTCTACGTTTAAAATTAACGCACTGAGGTGGTTCCTCCTTGTGGATACAGTCAGCAAAAACATGGCCTCCATCCCCGCAGTGGCCATAAGATACAGCTTTATGGGAACAGAACTGCGTACTGTGACCATATCCCAGACATCTGAAGCATTTGCTCACAAATGTAAACCTACGAAATCTATGTGACGTAAAACCTAGATAAATTTTGTCGCTCGGAATCTCGAATCCCATAAGGCGTGAGCTGAAACTAATAACCCAATTGGTCACTTTGGTTCCGGTGCCAGAGTTAAATCTGAATGTAATCTCATTCTTAACTTCCTCCTGGCTAAAACCAAAGTCTTTTAAATTTTTATTAATTAAATCCTCCAAAATCCTTCTTTGAGTAGTCCTTCGGGACACCGTAGATCAAAACTGTAGGATTGGACAATCTGGGTTTTTCCATTGACAATCCTGCTTCTTTTAATGCAGAAGCACTTGAGATCTTCTTGGCATCATCAGGATTTGTTGTCTCTAACAACATACCCTTGTTTCTCAAAAGACGTACACCCTTGATTTTCATGTCCTTGTGATCTTTTTTAATCACTTCAGTAACTGCCTTCCTGGCATCCTGACTAGACGCCAGGGACGATTCTGCTGAGGGCCTAAGTATCAGTATGTTTTCGGAATCAGAGACCCCCACTTCCGGAATCCATCCTATCTTCACCAGCAATTGATCTACCCGAAGAAGCTGCCACTTCCACTGAAGAGGTCATCAGTGGAATCTCTGTTAGTTCAGGAGTCTGTCTATTTCGCTTTGAACTACCACGAACAGCTTCCGCAAAAGTCTTATGAGGTTGTAGATCACGTTGGATCTGTATCATCTTTTCCAAAAGACCTGCTCTGATTTCCAATTCAGATGCTTTGGTCTTTAGTCGTTCATTATCAATTAAGATTGCGGTGGTAACTGCCTCGAGATCCGCCCATAGACTATGAATGCGGTTAGAGGCAGACTTAGTTATCTTGCTGGAATCCTTAGATAAAAACTCTCCCAGAGCTTTCCTGATTTGGCAACTGTCGCATATACAATTGAAGCATTCAAAGACCCACCCTGGTCCAATCCCTCTGTTAGAGAAAGATCTTCAGATGATTCTATTGGAACCGAGTTACTTTCGACAATGACCATCGGAGGCTCAGAAGCCAACGAAACAGAGGGACTCTCCTCCACCACAAGGTTTTTATTTCCTCGAGCTTGAGTAATTCTAGGAGTTTTGGGAGTTTTCTTTCCCCTGTGATTGACAACTGCATGTTTAGGATAAAATCGATACAATATTTAACAAAGAGTCGCCCCAACTTTGGCTTTCATTACACACGGTACATTCGCCAATAAACTTCAAACAAATATTTGACAACAGGCAGGCGGTGTTTGGTTACATTCCTCCTTTAGTGCAACGGTCAGTTCAGCTACTGATTAGTGCTGTGTTGGCCTAGCTCAGAGCCAACGTTCCACTTTTAAAGGTGTTCGATGAGTTTTCAGCCGATACCCTGGGGCAGATCAATGAAGTTTTTGCACACCCATGTTTTCAAACCAAGTCACCACAAGCTGCATTATGGTATTAAGCACTGTCATGCAGAAAACGCTCCCCCATACTGCTGTTACAATGTAGAAAGAACGGAATTGTCAATAAATGTACCAAAAAAAAAATATGATCACCCGTTAATGATTATATCTACCCATATATTTATTTTGTCTGTAAATTGCGTGCGTTCTCTGGTCGATTTGCCTGTTTTGCTGGACGAAAAAAAAACGAAATTCGTTTTTTTTCTGGGGGAAACCTTGCTATCTACGCCTTAGACCGACTAACTCAGCCACGGAGTGAAAAAAAACCCCATTAAAGTTCCTCGGGTCATCGACGGGATTCGAACCAGGGCCTTTTCCACTATGTGTGGGGCAGATGGTGACGATACCACTGTGCTACCCACGCAGATCCTATAAATGTGCCATATTGTGTTCATTGTTCGAGGAACTAGGACCAATGATCCAAGGTCAAAGCACAAGTTACGGTCCCAGACAATATAAACATGTCCGCCAAACTTCGTAGTTGTGCTGCTATACTGATAAATAACATTCTCTGCGCATCCGCTACACCTTAGCCACCAGATCGAAAACCATGGACCACGATTCATTACATGTGACACAGCTTTCCAATTACAATGAGATGTGCACTACGCAAATAGATGCGGTGCACTGCGTAATATGTAGTTTGTGTGCTGCAGCTCTGCTATGCAACTCCTTACATATCTTCCAAGTGCTGTAAATTTCTGAAGCCTCCTTGAACTCTTGGTTGACAATATTCGCTAAGGATTGAATCTACATTCCTGAACTTCCTTCTTTTTTCTGCAATCTAGCTGAACGCTTCTGCTGTAGTAACACCATGCTTCCATTTGGTAATTACGTCTGACACCTAATGTTGCAACTTGCAGATTTGCTGCAGTGGCATGAACACAGCAGCAAACTTGCATTGTTAGTAAGGCATCCTATGATGAATCCCTTTTTGGAAACAGTTGGGCTAAACGCCTCACCTCAATTAAGCAGATCAACAGACTACTGCTGTTTTTTGTTGATCTGCTTAATTGTAGTGTGGACGCAGTCTCTTTTTTACCTAAGTCTTGCACACGTAGATGGTGGGTAAAATTCGTTTTTTTCCCAAATCTCAGGAACGTTGAGATAGTTTTATCTATATAGCATACTCGTATAACGCTATTCACAATATTAGAACGTGTTTCCTTCATGAAAACCCAAACACGAAGGGTATTAGAACCATTACTTAGTTGATTGGTTGTTGTTGTAGGGTTTTTGAGCGCATCGGCGACTTAGATCATATTCCACCGTATATATTATATCTATAAATTGCGCGCTTTCTGTGGTCGATTTTCTGTTTGCTGGACGAAAGTCCCTCATGGGTATTCTATGAGGACATGTAGGTCTTATATATACATACATGTCCTCATGGGTAGCACAGTTGATATAATTACCATCCTCCCCACACTGGATGGAAAAGACCTGAGTTTGAATCCCGTTAATGACGCAAGGAATTTTTATGGGCCTTTTTCACAACGTGGCTCAGTTTTTTTGCCTCAGACGATTGCAGCATGCTTTTTCTCCCGGAAATTCCGGTTTATCGTCCGGCAAGCAGCAAATCGATCACAGAATACATGCAATTTACAGACATATTATATACGGCGCTATATCGTCTAAGTTGCTGATGCACCTAAAAAACCAACAACAGCTGGTCGGAAAACACGAGTTTTTCCGGGAGAAAAACCATGCTTCCCACCCTGACACAAACTAACTCTACTGCGTAATTAAAAAGGCTCATAAAGATTACCATTGACGGGATTTAAACCACGGTCTTTTCCAACGAGTGTGCTGGTTTAGGATGGACGGTGATTATCCTAACTATGCTAGACGTGAGTTAATATTACTTAGTACAGTGCGTGAACTGAAGGTTGAGAAGAAAAATATTTGATGACATTAGACTTGAATTTCTTTTGATTGCAATTTTCAGAAAACAAGTGTGTAGGGAGGTTGTTCAATAAGATGTAATTTGAAGAGATAAATGAGGAAGAAGAAAAGTTATTCGGTGAGTTGGAAGACAGTAAATTGTTTTTGGCTGGTTGCGGAACGCATTCCGACTATTTTGGAAGAAAGACAGAAAGAGGGGAAATTATAGACAGTAGTTCAGAAGAACAGTGCCCATGGAATAATTATAAGAAAGGCATGCAGCACAAACAGAACGTCTATGAGACAGCGAGTGGAGAGACTTTGTAAGAGACCGGTCTAAATTAACCCGACATTCCCTTTTGAATGGAGTCTAGAAACTTCAGACAGGTTTTGAGTTCAGCACCCCATATGTGCAAACAATGTTCCATGGTAGGGAGGATTTGAGATTTGTACCGATTTAGTAGTTTAGAAGAAAAGTAATGCCGAGAGTGAAAAAGACAACCAATTTTTTTTTATTATTATTTATTTTATTTTTTATTTTTTGACACGTTTCCGGGAGAAAAAACCATGCTCATCATTAGCATTAGCATTAGTAGAGGCATTTGATGCAAGAAAGCAAGCTTATGCAGCATCAGACAAAAAAAAAAAAAAAAAAAAAAAAACCATCTTCCACTTCACCCCTCTGTTCGTTCGAAATACCTGTCCAGCTGAGCCTTAAACTTATTTAGGCTATCAACTTCCAAGACAAGGGATGGAAGTCTGTTCCACCAACCAACCACCCGCTGGCTAAAGCAAATTTCCTCACGTCTATCCTACATCTGTCTTTCCTCAATTTGAATTTATGCTCTCTCAGGAGATTATTCTGAGCAAGAGGAAGAATCCCATCAGCATTGAGCATGCTCAAACCATTCAAGGCTTTATATGAATGAGTTAGATTCATCGTTAGAATGAGTAGTGCCACGAAAGTAAGACTCGAGGTTTCTAGACAAATAATAATTATTTGGGGGCAGCTCTAAGCTGTACCAATGGTGGTTTAATTGTTCATAATTCCCCCCCCCACCCTCACCCCCTTCATGAATTTTAGCTTATGCAGCCCGGGCTTTGTACATTGTCTCATGAAAGAAGCAAAATCCGATGATCCAACTTTCTTCGTCTTCGTTTCTAGTCACCAAACGGATAAAAAGATGCCTGGATTAGAAATAAATAATTAATTCTGACTAATCCAGATGGCTTTTTTGTTGTAATTTTAAGTATTAATTTTAAATTCTCTTTTGTTGACTTCCTATTAACAGAAAACATCAGTTTTCTGTTAATAGGAGATTCTGTTAATAGAAGATTAATAGAAGATTCTGTTAATATTTCTGTTAATAGAAGGTTAGACCTTAACAGGTCTAATCTTCGTTGTGATTTGATTGCAGACTAGTTTATATCTATCATACGCTTCTGTATTTCCTGATATTTATATGCATCTCATGCATTTTTCTTCGTTGTCACGAGTCTCATCAGTTCAACAGACATCCATTTAGTTCTAAACTAGTGGTACTGCTCCTTCAACTGTATCTTTTAGTTGATAAAAAAAAAGCCTAGTAGCTTCTACAATAACATTGCTGAATGCTTCCCATTTAGAATTTGCTGATGGTAACTTCATTAATCCTTCCTACTGCAGAGAATTTAAAAACTGTTTAAGACATCTGTAGTCATCTTTACGAAAGCAACAGCCCTTATCATTGACATTAGTAGGCCTTTAATTATACTACACATTAAGAATTTGCACCTTTCATCTGCAGGTTCTTAATGTATTAAGAGTACTGCTGATAATCAGATCGAGTTTTTTGCTTTCTCTTGTTGCCTCTCTAACATGGTGCTGTAGAAAACAGTCATCCAATAAATCCACAAGTCTTGCTAGTGTGTGTTGTTGACAAACCGCCAAGTATTGTATATTTACTTGATGTTCAAGTAAATATCTGAACGTCAAGATCCCCATTATGAATCAATTTGAGATACTAACCCACTCTATATGTCTCTACAGCTGTTCATAATACTCATCACAGTGATGAGACCTATAACACGCTCCTAACCCCATTTTTGTTTTAGTAATGCTTATGTCACACCAAACTGACTCAACATTGCACTGGCCGCACATGTTCACTGCATACACTGCCTTAGATTTCATGTGCTTTTTAACTAAAAGCCTCTCTCCCTCATGTTCCGCTGGGAAGAAAGTACCAAAGGTGCAATAGCGAGGCGATTTTTACCAGAATTAAAAATGACTAGTCGAAAGGCTCCTTGGTTTTCCCTAGGCATTTATGCGCATTCTTTCAGGATAAATTGACCTCCATGGGAATTACTGATGATCCTATATATGACTGAGGTGAAAGTGAAGCATGGGAGCACGTTATGTATCACAGGTGCCTTCTAATTTCTAAAATCCACGACCTGCCAAATGGTCAGTCTGCGCAGTAGCACAGTGATATCGTCATCGTCCTCCGCACACCTGGTGGAAAAGGCCAGGTTCGAATCCCGTCGATGATGCGAGGAACTTTAATGGGCTTTTTCACTCCGTGGTTGACTTAGTCGATCTCAAGCGTAGATATCAAGGTTTTTTCCTCCATAAACTAGGGTTTTTTGTCCAGAAAACAGACAAATTGACCATAGAACACCCAACCGCCATTAACAGTCATAAGACACACAGCACGGCAGATGAATTTAATTATTCGGGTGGCCTAAAAATAATTTTTGTGTGTTTGTTTTGCCAAATGGTCAAGAGCATCTTTTTGTTACACAGGAGCACTACTACAAAGCGCTGACTGATTGTTCGCAAGAGGTGTTCACGACTCGCCAATTGAATATAAATGGGACCAAAGAGTCCGAGACTCTGCTGGAGCCTCAACTTAAGTGCTCCTAGCTAAACATACTAATGTGACCACCAGATTTGACACGGCCTGATTTGACGGCAAACTTAATGGTGTAGATGCCGACACTGCTACAGCGTGGAATGATCCCAGAGTAAATCTCCTGGATGGTGCCTCAATGCACCAGCAATGCCAAACACCTAGCGTGGCGTGAGATGAATTCAGGGAAACTCAGCTGCCAGACAAACCCTGACTAAACAAAGGACTTCAATTTTAAAGGTATGAATTTCTGACACCATTAAGTGTGAGTTGTTCTTATTATTGTTGTTTTTATTTTGTTTTTGGAGCAGCGGCGATAAGGCTATGTTGCTCCGTGTATATTGTCTATAAATTGCGTGTGTTCTGAAGTCGATTTTATGTTTGCTGGACGAAAAACCGGATTTCCGGGAGAAAAACCCAGATTCCCCCTTGCCTGAGACCGACTAACTCAGCCACGTTATTAAAAAGGCCCATAAAAATTCCTCCGTCATCGACGGAACTCGAACTCAGCTCTTTTTCAGTCGGTGGTTAATTAAATTCCCAGATCTTTTACTCTTAATCTATTATTCTAGGCATACAATATCACCTTTTGTGTCCTTAAAAGATTATAGCTGCTCTACAACTTCATCTACTTTAGCCCATGGCAGTCATAAACTAGTCGTATTCCACCTGTTCTTTTTGCACAATATCTTCCCCATTTTCTTGACAATGAGTCATCATTTTATTGTGGATTAATAAGGTAGAGTCTAAAAGATAACGTTAATTAAAAAGTTCTTCTAGTAAAACGCAGTCTTGTGAATAAAGAGATGAGAGTGGGTTTTGTTCTAGAGGATTTCTTGATAATTTTCCATGGCACAAATTCACAAATTTCAGGGCAGTCAATGGTAGTGTTATATAATTTGCAGAGAAATGAGGGGGGGGAGGTGTTATACTAAATCGAAGAAAGTAGCTTCACAGTAATTGAGGTAGTTGACCATGAAAGATCGCAGTCTTACAGGCTCGTAGCTAGGCTTTACGGGAAAAATTGAAAGAATGAAGGTATGAAGAAATTATTTTATAATTTTCCGGATGAGATCTTGCGATGATGTAAGATTGATTTGAATGAAAAAAGGCAAAGATTTTAACGTCATCTCCATAAAAAATCACATGTTCCTAATAAGAATAAAAGAAAAAAGAAAAAGAAAACTTCGAATATGTGGGTGAGTTTTGTAACCATATTTTATAGGAACCTTAAATGTAATCCAGTTGGTGTTTATAAAGCTCCGAATGAGGGTAAAATTTTCATAGCATTAAATTACGCTAGAACCAGGAAGTATAAATTCAACGTAAGGGAGAAAATTATAGTTGCTGTTGTAGTAGTGTTTTAGGAACATCAGCTACTAAGGCCACATTTCTCCGTGTATATTATCTGTAAATTGCGTGTGTTCTGAGTTCGATTTTCTGTTTACGAAAAACAAGAGTTTACGGCAGAAAAAACTATGCTATTCTCGCTGAGACTGACTAACTCAGCCATATTGTGAAAATGCCCATGAAAATCCTCCCATCCACAACGGAATTCGAACTCAGATCTTTTCTACAATTTATGGGGGAGGATGGCGGTTCTACCAATTTTGATACCCACGAGGGTGGAAGAAAATATAGACCGAGTTGTTTGAATTTTCTTTTAATCCGAGTTGCTAATTGTAATAAGATGCCGGCTAATGGAGGAAACCCTGGGGTCCACCACAACAACACAAACTCTGCGTACGTAGCACAGTGGTATTGTCACCGTCCTCCCCACACCGGGTGGAAACGGGTTCGAATCCCGTCAATGACGCGAGGAACTTTAATGGGCTTTTTTCACTCCGTGGCTGAATTAGTCGGACTCAGGCGTAGATAACAAGGTCCCTCCCTTCCAGAAACTGAGGTTTTTCGTCCAGCAAGACAGAAAAATCGACCATAGAACATACGCAATTAACAGACATAAGATACACTGCACAGCAGATGAATTTAAATTATTCGGGTGGCCTGAAAATAATAGCGTTTTTTTTTTTTTTTTTTTTAATAATAAGATATCGGTCTGCGCAACACAGTGATATCTTTGCTACCTACGCAGACGCAGTAGCACAGATACCACTGTGCTACCGGGTGGATAAGGCCCGGGTTCGAATCCTGTCGATGACGCGAGGAATTTTTATTGGCTTTTTTCACTCCATATGAAGTTAGTCGATCTCAGGCACAGATAGCAAGGTTTGCTTCCCGGAAACTGGGATTTTTCGTCAGAAAAACAGACAAATCGACCAGAGAACACACGCAATTCACACATACAATATATATGGGTATATGTAATAACTTACCAGGTGACCCTAATATAATAGTTTTAAGAGTTTGTGATAAGATACCGTCTGCGCTGGTAGTACAGTAGTATCGTCACCGTCCTCCCCACACCAGGTGGAAAAGACCTGGATTCGAATCCCGTCGATGACGCGAGGAACTTTTTGGGCTTTTTTCACTCCGTGGCAGAGTTAGTCGGTCTCAGTCGATGATAGGAAATAAAGGAGTATATATACTCCTTTATTTCCTATCATATATAGCGTTCACCAAGTTTGCCCAGAACCTGTATGCTAGACGCTTGACCATTCCTCTGCCAGCAAACTTCGAATAGATGTGTCAAACAAAGCTTCTCAGAGACCCCCAACCAGATGTCAGGTTTGACTGTTTGATCCTTCATGCAAGACAAAACTGGAACTCTTATGAGAAGTGAGAAAACTCCACTTCCCAGAACATTGACTACCGGACGGGACAACAGTCCCATGAATGACTCCCAACTGTGACATTTTGCACAACCTGTTCAGCCAAACCAACATTGGATCGCCTCTGCTGGGCCTCAAGTTTTTCTGGATGGTGCGGACCTGACCCTGCGGTCTGGTTTGCTCCCACCCATGCACACAGGCCACATTGGCAACCTGAGCCAGCTCTCTTGTCTGGCTCACTGTCTCACCTCTTCCTGGCAGGTGGGGAGGGGACAGCAAACAGTAAACCTCCCCACCCTATTTCTTCACTCTGGTGGGCCATGGGCATGCCCCACTGTAAACTGGAGTTGCCTTCCCTTTCGGCTCCATATTTCTGTCTATTTGCCCCCCAGTCTTCAGCCTTCACCCCACTCTATCTGATAGCAACGTGAACACGCCCCACACAAATCTAAAATCACCAATCTAAATTAATTTTGACCAACATTTTGGACTTCTAGCGCTCCCCGCGACGCGTACGCGATTTTTTTTTTTTTTTTTAAGGTCCTAGCCACTGAAATCTTAGGAAATTAGGTGGCAGGACCTACCAGAGTGAACTATATACTAGTGAGTACCTGGTCTGCCTCCACGGGCTAAAGTGGGACAACGTCGGGCCTCAGTAGGGGTCTGGCGGCTAAATGACCAGATGAACAACGGTACAAGGCATCAAATATATACAAAGTCCATACACTTTTAAATCTCTGGCTTTTCCACTCAACTGGTTCACCCACAATGTAAACTACGCCGAGATGGGGGGAACCCCTGGTGCCGCTTGACCCTAAACACACTTTACACTTTATTTCCTATCACCATATGTATAATATATCTGTAAATTACGTGTGTTCTGTGATCTATTTTTTGTTTGCAGGACGAAAAACCCGAGTTGCCGGGAGAAAAACCATGCTAATTTTAAGAACAAGATAACGTAAAAAGAAACTAATAAAACGGTGACGAAACTATTAACCCGTCAAATCCCCCACTATAAAGGAGGAGAGGTCTGTGGTGTGATTTCTGTGTGGATTTTAAAAAATACATGGAGGGCAGTTCGAGTATCTCGCTGGGGAGGGGACAGAATTTATAGTTTCTGACTTTGCAATAAAGGTATTTTATTATTTAACAAGCATCTTTTTACATTTAAAGTGGCCCTCATGGATAGCACAGTTGGTAGGATCACCACTCTCCTCACCTCGGGTGGAAAAGACCTGAGTTCGAAACACGTCGATGATGGGTGGAATTTTTATGGGCCCTTTTCACAACGTGGCTGAGTTAGTCGGTCTCAAGGGAAGGTAGCATCGTTTTTTTTTTTTTTTTTTCTCCTGGAAACTCGGGTTTATCTTCCAGCAAACAGAAAATCGACCTCAGAACACATACAATTTACAGACGGTATACACGAAGCAACGTGGCCTTAATTGCTGGTGGTCCTAAAAAATCCAACATTATAGTGAATTTCATACAGGGACTCTTACTTTGTTTAAATTCTGCCAGCCTAAATGGCCACTTACCTCTTTTTGGGTAAATGGCTGCTTAGGAATTCAGAAATTAAGGAATATTTGCATTAAACTTGGATGCAAGCAAGAAAAGTTCGTCTCAATCATAATATAAAAGTCCCAGTAAAACTGCGTTCATTTTTCCACCTTTCAATACATGAAGCCGAATTTCTATATCAGGGCCCTGTGTGCATAACAAAATATCTATTTAGGTTTAATGGTTACTAATTACGTGTTTTTTTTTTTTTTTTTTTTTTTTTCTGTTCTATAAGCTTAGGTTGAAGATTAACAACTAAACAGAATTCGGATTAAAACAGGATGAATTAAAATAAATCGGTAAATATTAATAATAATAAATAAAAAAAAATAATAATAAAGGAAACAAATTTAAAAATAAGTATTTTAAATGGCTAAAATAAGTGGAAGATCTTCCACTCCATGATGGAGTTATAAATTTTTGTAATAAATAGATATGATATTTATATTTTATGTGTTAACATGCCCTGGATTCAACAGGTTACTATTGAATCCAGGGCTTGTTACTTAACATGCCTTGTTAAGGCATGTTAAGTAACTCGTCTTGTTAAAATAATTTTCACTCTTACTCTTTACGGAACTATTCAAAATATTTCGCAATAAAGCGTGAAAATAGGACAGTCTCCGAGCCAAGAAGCCATTTACTATTTTCTTCAATATGAAAAGTTGCGAGAATGTTATTACTAACTGATAAAAGCTCCTACCTTCCCCACAGAGTCTGTACTTTGCGCACTCTCGATTTGCACAATGCGCATGTCAGTCGTTTGAGGGTTTGTCATATGCGCTTGGCACATGGGAAACAATTATACTGTCAGCGAGTGGCAAGGTAACTTTGGATTTTGGTGCGCGCTGTATAAGTGAAATTATAATGTCCGAAGAACAACTCCTGTCCCCCAAAAAAGAATTTTCATGTGTATCCGTTGGAGAGAAGGTAAGTCTTGCTCGTTATTTGAGAAATATGCAACTTATATCGCATTTCTTTCATCCTCTACGAAGTTATACAAATGTATGGGAGATCCAAGAAATGGGAGAGCAGTAAATATTAATAATAACAAAGAAAATAATAATAATAAAACAAAGGTGCATATCATTCTTCGAATTCTTTCCCCCTCCCGAGAGTACTTATTTATTTTTGTTTATTCAGATTGAGAAAAGATTTGTACGATAAGAGAAATAGAATTTTCCTATTATTCATCAAATGTAACAGAATACTCATAATAAATGTAACTAAGTTGTATCTTGTTGGATATTTGTATCAGAACATATGTTAGCTTTCTACTGTAATATGATTCTTTTTTTTTTTTTCTTTTTTTTAATTTTGCTTTATGATTCACTTGGTAAAAGTCGGTACTGTCGTTTTGTATATTACGGAATACTGTAAGCGCAACTGAATAATATTATTGTATTATAATAATAAAAACAAATTATTCATTTATCGATACTAGAGAAATTTTCGTTTGCTTTGCGCAGAACTTTTAAAGCAACTTGTCACAGTGAGTTGGGTTATTAGTCTTAGTTCAGGTTACACGATTTTTGTTTATTATAACAGAATATATATCTTCCTACAAAGCGCGTTAAGTTCTAAAAGTGTTCTATAATACTATATCTCAATTTTATTACTCAAAATAGACACATATAGATACCGTTCAAATATTCTCTTCAAAAGTCATGATGGCCAGACGAGATTATAACAAAAAAAAAAAAACTTTCAAATCTGACACCATCAGTATAAATATCATATATTTTAAAGCATAACATTCATTAAATTTAATCACACTAAAAACTGTGAACATAATAACGAAACTGCTTTATTAATAATAAACTCTAAATAAGTACATGTTACGATTATTATTAAATACTAATTAAGTCTAACACTATCTGATATATTATTAATGTTTATCTTATAAAAGCTCAATGGTACTTATAAATATAAAATCTATTAAAAAATCAGCTGCAAACTTAGGAAATGATTTCAGTAATTTCATTTTATCAAATTCTTGATATTTGATAAAATGACTTTGAGGTTAACTGCTATCTTAATAAGAAAAAATCTCGGTGAATTATACAATATGCATATTATAATTTTAAGGAACATAGGCCTGCTCTGAAATTATCGTATTTTCCGGACCATAAGGCTCGCTATATTTACTGGGAAATGTTGCCTAAAATTCCACCTCGTCTTATGGTCAAAAGATATTTAGGGGGCATGCTGTTATATATCGATATCCATATTGATATATCTGAGTGAGAGATTACATTCTTCCTTTATTGATAAGAAAAACAAAAAAAAAAAAAAAAATCAATAAAACCCTTGTTCCTTCTAGAACGAGTCTCTCAAGAAATGCGGAATAAGCAGTACTCTTTGATGGTAGTGAAGATGAACTCTGAAGAAAGTGAAATTCAGATCATTCTTTCTACACTGACATATTATCAAGTTTTTTGCTTTCTCTTGTTGCCTCTCTAACATGGTGCTGTAGAAAACAGTCATCCAAAGTGTTTCAGATATATATATACAATAAAATACTCATTTTTTTTTTTTTTATCCTTCTCAAAATTCGCCTTCTAAAATGTGAGTACGCCTTATGCTTCTATGTGCCTCAATCTGGAAAACACGAAAATTCATCTGTGATGACTTAGAATGATATACATGCTAATTCGAACACACTTCCCGTATTTTTTGTACATGTAACACCAGAGCATTACAAGTGCAAAAGGCAGGTCCTATAGTTCGTAGAAGAGGGGAGAGCTAGGCGCGAAAATTAATATTTAGGGGAAGGACAGTAAGAGAAGTTCTTTGCCTAAATTGAGCCCTTTGAGAGTTGGGGACGTTTTTCAATTTGGGATCCCACGTGCATTGCACCCAATATATTTCTCCCAAAGCAGCGATCCTGCTTGTGTGGGTATTTAGGGTATGAGAGAGAAGTCTGACTAGAAATTCTGATTTTTCCATGTACTGTACTGTATTCTGTGCTGTTTGGTATATATTGTCATCTATTAATATGCATATAATAAAATATAATTCAGGTGTATGAATCAGAAATCTAATTTGCGTTATTATGTAGTAGTTTGGATTGCGACGATGCACAAACTGGTTTCTCTACATGCAGTTAGTTCGGTTACGTGGAGGACAGACAGTTTTCAGCGACTGTTTGCGTGGATTATCGCAAGTAGTTTCGCATTGTATTTACTGTCAGTTAAGTTTTTTAGCATACTTTCGAAAAATATGATGGAAGTTAAGTTCATTTCAAGTCGTCATCCTGAAAGAAAATGATTTCAGTATTCATTATGTTTAAAAATAAAAGGCGGAAAGTGGGTCCCATTTAGTTCTACTGAAAATTTGTTTTTTTGTGATTTTTTCATTGATGTCTTTTGTGGTTAAATAATAGCATGTGGATTCGTGAGGTATGAATATTCTCATTGTACTCGGGACGTCTAAATAAATTCGGAGGAGTTCACAACTACTAGAAAAGAATTATTTCGTGACATCATGTAATTCGAACACGCGGCGTGCCTTACTGCACGTACACATCTCGGCTGCCGTCGTAGGTATAAATTAAGTACTGTGGATTAAGGTCGGTTGAGGCCCCAGGCGCAGAAGAAAATATTGGGCACCTTAAAAAAAAGAGAGAGAGACAGGGAAAATTAAAAATACATGTTAACCATTTTTTTTAAATAAATAAAAAATATTATGTACTATTAATGTTTTATTTCCAATAAAATTTGAATATAATATATGTGGGCAGGAGCGGGAGTGCAGTAGCACACGCTCTTTGAATTAGACCGGGGTTCATGCCCCTGACTGCCGAATACGGTCGATCTGCCAACCCGCAGTGGACCAGCGTGGCAGATTATGGTCCATTTCCCTCAGCATGAATTGTTGAGGAGGCTACCACCCTGCAGTGGGTTGATAATGGCTGCACTTTACTTTATATGTATAATATAATTAATAATAGCATAATAATAATCACAAAGTTTTGAACTAATAGTTGAACATATTAGTTTAACTATTAGTTGAACTAATATATTCAACTAATTTGTTGGGGTTTTGCGTGGGCCCTTCAGAAGTCGGGGCCCAGGGCGTGCACCCGGTGCGCCCGCCGTTAAATCCGCCTCTGACTGTGGCGGACAAAAAAACTGCATCACCTTAAAAAAAAGTAATATTTGTAGTGAAACGTATAAAATATTGTTTGATTACGGTCATTTTGTTTATCGCAAAGCAAAGGTATTGCGTCAGATAACGCTTCTATTGCATCAGACAGTAATTGCAAGGTATTGCGTCAGCTGCTTCTATAAATACGGCGTTGGAAGGGTATACACGCTCATTAGTATCCTGTTTTGCGGGGGTGTAAGCATGGCTCCATATGTTCAGTTGATATCAAGAAAAAAAGTATAGCTGTTGCTCAGTCCCAGGAAGGGCTTTCTACGCATGCTATCGCTGATAAAATAGGCTGCCACCAGTCAACAGTATCCCGAGTGCTGAAATTAAAGCGTGATACCAGTGATGTGAAGAGAAGACTTGGATCAGGCCGTAAGAGAGTGACCACGCCTGCCCAAGATAGATATTTGAAACGGCAATGCCTTCGTAATCGCCATGCTAGTGCTCCTGATCGAAAACTTGACTTTGAGATGCCCTCTGGTGTTGAAACAAGTGCACAACGTGTCCAAAGACGGCTTTCGGAATGTGGTCTGCATGCCTATCGGCCCAAGTAGAATCCTTTGTTGACCCAACAAATGAGGAAGAAGCGACTTGCGTGGGCTAAAACGCATGTTTCATGGACAAAAGAGCAATGGGACACCATCTTTTCTGACGAATCGAAATTAAACCTGCATGGCTCGGAGGGGAAGCGATATGTCAGAAGACGAAATTCGGAGGCATACCATCCTGACTGCATTACACCGACTGTAAAGTTTTCCGCTGGTCAGATGGTCTAGGGATGCATAACAAGCAAAGGGGCGGCGCGAATTAAGTTTATTAACGGAACGGTGAATGCAGAAACCTACACTACTATCTTGGAGGAGTGCCTGAAACCCGTTATTAGGGATCACCACACAGACATTCAAAACTGAATTTTTCAACAGGACTCAGCACCTTGCCACACAGCAAAATTGGTAAGTTTTATGCTATTTAGATTTAATGATGAGTTTGTCTTCTTGTCTCGCAAGACTTAAAACATACTTACACAAAAGTTTTCCCTCGTTTTTCTCCCTTAAGGTGCAGTCATACCTCAGAAATGCTGGCATTACAGTGTTGGACTGGCCCGGCAACAGTAAAGATTTGAACCATATTAAAAATTGCTGGTACATAATGTGGTCTAAAATTGCTCAGAAGAAGCCAACGAGTAAGATTCAGCTGCAGGAGAGCATTGTAAGGGTGTGGTACCACGAAATTGGGCAACCGTATATTCAGAAGTTGATTAACTGTATGCCAGATCGTTGCAAGGCTGTAATTGCAGCTACAGGAGGAACAACAAAATATTGAGGACTTATTTTGCTGATTTACAGTACATAATACTATTACGTTAACTTGTCATTTCAGTTTGTACACGTAAATACAAGAAAATGTATGTTTGGTTGTCATGATTGTGATTTGCATGATTTCTCATATTTCCATTAATTACGCATTTTACCCTTTAGGTATATCAGATGGAGTCTTTTTATTGAATTTCATTCACAGATATATATCCCATCTAACAAATGCATTTCAAACATTTCTGCAACCCACATTATTAATTGTCATTTTCAGGAAATACAAATGAAGGAAGGATATTCTAGAAAATGAAAGTTGAATAAATAAGTGACGAAGAAGAAAAGTTGTTCTGTGAGTTTGAAGTGGAACAGTATAAGGATGTTGACTGCTTGAGACACGTGTTCGGACTGCTTGGAAAGAGAGAGTGGGAATTTTAGAAGCCAACTCAGAAGAACAGTGCCCATGGAAGTATCTATAGAAAAGGTATGCGGCAGAAACAAAACGTCAATGAGACAGAGTGGAGAGACGGTTAGAGATGAGTCATTAATTAACCTAATTGCCTTCTTAAATGTAATCTAGAAGCCTGAGAGAGGTTTTGGGTGTACCGCCCCAGATATGGGAACAATATTCCATGGTTGGGCTGATTTGCGATTTGTACAGAGTGAACAGCTACTTGGAAGTAAAGTAACCGAGAGCGAAAGAGAAAACCCAGTTTTTTAGATGCAGAGGAAGCAATATTTGTAATTTGCTTATGCCAAGAGAAATTAGAGGTCGGGGTAATCTCCAGTAGAGATATATGATCTTGCCTAGAAATCGGAGTGTCATCAAAGATAAACATAGGAGCAGAAGAATTCTTTTTGCGAGATATAAGACAGGACTGAGTTTTAGCTATTTCTGATAGTTGGCAAACCATAAAATGGAAGCTTATTTATAAGACCTTTAGGGCAAACACGATCAAAAGAGTTTGAATTGTCAAGAGTAACTGCTTTTAGTTTCACCAAGCTTTTCCATTGAATTTGGCCATACATGGGTTGCATAAGCCAGAATATGACCAACGGATCGAAACTGACGGAATCCATACTGGCGATCGTTGATCAGATGGAAGGTTTATAGATAGTTTAAGAGTTGGCGGTTAATTGATTTCTTTATTACTTTAGAAAGGGTACAGATAAATGCAGTGGGATGATAACTGGTTGGGAGGGATTTGCCACTTTTTTTTTTTTTTTTTACGGATTGACTGGATATGAGCAAATTTCCAACACGTGTAGAATAAGACAGTGGAAAAAAAAAAAGCGACACAAAACAAGAGTGAGTTATGAAGCACAGGTTTTGAGAACAAGTGGAGAAATACTATCAAGACCTGGAGCTTTCTTAGCATCAATATTCGTAAAAATCCTTTTGACTAAAGACCACAGGAGGCATTGAATGGGAATGGTGGGGGTAGTTTACCAAGATCATTAATACACGAGTTGGAAGGAAAATAGGATGCTAGCAGGTCAGCTTTATCCTTTGCTGAAGTAGCAATAGAGCAATCTGGTTTGACAGAGGTAGGAACAAAGATGGGCAAAAGTTGCGGCCAAATAGCTTTGACAAGAGATAAGAATGCCCGACTACCATTTGAACAAGAAGCAAGTTTTCTACTCTTAGCCTGTTAAAAATCTAGTTTGGACTGAATTAATAACTGCTTTACATTTGTTGCGAGCTTTGTGTAGGCAGAAAATGAAACTGAAGATTTGGAAACAAGCCAATTACGATATGCAACATTCTTCTCTTGAACAGAATTAGCACATTTATTTGGAAAATCAAGGTTTAGGTAAATAATGAGATTTTAAGGTGCAGTGTGGAATAAAGGATTCCATCCCTACAAGAATAATTTCACTAACATGATCTGAGCAAACGTTGACATCAGAAGTTTTTAAACAGTAATCCGACCAAAGAAAAGAAATCTCGCAGAGCATTCCATTTGCATTCTTGTAATGCCAATCAACACGAGATCGGGAATGGCAATGAGAGGAAGGCTCCATTGGGGAAGAGACCATCAGCAATTTGTGATCTGAGGAGCCTAGAGGACCCTCACCTAGAGGGCCACCCACACGAGATCGGGAATGGCCATCAGAGGAAGGCTCCATTGGAGAAGAGACCATCAGCAATTTGTGATCTGAGGAGCCTAGAGGAACCTCGCCTCGACCGTATACTTAGAAGGGTGGTTGGTGAGAAAAAGATCAAGCGTTTTGGTTGTGAGGTTAGGATTGTCTTATTGTGGTAGGTAAATAAACAATCTGTGAGAGGTCATTAGTAATTGCAAAAGTAAGGCAGTAGTTGCAAAAGCTTGGCAAAGTAGAAGCAGCATTATTATACACTAACTGATCCGGAAGCCTCCTAGAGAGAGAGAGAGTCACAATTAGGTTCGGTCTGGTGTACTAACTAGCTGCCTTCCTGCGCACAGCGCCCACTGTTTTTGAGCCGTACCCTCGAAATGTAAGGAAGATTGGTTATCGCCATAATGTCTATCATAACATCAAAAGACATTAATCATACTGCATGATGTAAGAGAAGGGGATTGTTTACCGGAACAAATTAGAGCATAAGTTTATGCATATGTTAGAGAGAAATCTTATTCATAAGTTAGACAAATGTAGAATTGGTGGTAAACTGTTATAATTGGACATGGCTTCGACTTAATCAGTGTCCTAATTACAATTCATCTTTCTGTGTTAGAGCTTTATCGGTTTCTGATTTATATTAACGATGACTGAATCTCAAACCTGATGTCAAAATCTGCTGTAATATGGCTGTTAACAGCAAACACCAAGGTATGTTGCTACAAGATTGGTGAGGGGAACGAAGGGGTCCTGTTACCAAGAAAGGCTTAAGTTTTTCCAATTGCAGCGGCTGGAGACTAGGCATCTGCGAAGTGATCTGGTTGACGTGTACAAGGCCTTGATTGGGTTGAGCACGCTGAATTCTGATGGAATTCTTCTGCTTGCTCAGATTACGAATCTGAGGGGGCATAAATTCAAATTGAGGAGAGACAGTTGTAGAATAGATGTGTGGAAATTTGCCTTTAGCCAGCGGGTGGTTAATTACTGGAACAAACTTCCATCTCGCTGTGGAAGATGATAATTTGAATAAATTCAAGGAAGGACTGGACAAACTTTTAGAGGGAATGGTTGTGTGAAATTGTTTTTTGGCTGATGCTACATTAGCTCATACACTTGCTTTCTTGCATCACATGCCTCTATTACTATTACTATAAGTCGTGTATAGTTTGTCCAAGAGTGTAATCTTGTAGCAAAATATTTTGGTATGTTGCTACACGACTTGGGTAGGCTATACCTTTTGGATAAACTTCAAAACTTACGATTTTTTAAACGAATTTTGTATCCTTAATTCATATCTTAACCAGAGTTTGCTAGCCGAGTTAGGCAAGGAGAGCGTATCTACAAATGAAAGATGATTTAATGTACTTAATGTTCATCATGAGAACATTAATATTCCAAGCATCTGGAAAATGTGCGACTTCGACGTCTCTTTGTAGGGTACGAACACTGCTATCCAGATATAATTTTCAGTTTAACAATTTGTTGGGATTAAAAAACCATCCATGACTGTTAAAACCATCCTTGCCTGCAAAATATCTGTTGATAATCCAAAAGAATTACTCAGAGACTTACCAAGAGTTGAACAAAGAATCATGATGCAAACTGAGTTATTTAACAAATAGTAAGACAAAACACCATTAACTTCATCAGGAGTGGTGTCGTCATTCCGACTCGTAATTTCATTACTGAAAATCACTACACTTAACGCGGACCAGGAAACCCAGGCTATGACTTTCTCGGCATTGTGAAATGAAGGAAGCTTGGACAATTAACACCCTCTTTTTGAGTTCTCAATAATAAATCATTGCTGTCCTACCTTGTTATAGAAAACGAAACTCGATCATGGAATAGAGAAGAAGAAGAATATGCACGTTTAGGAAATTGCTGCACTCTCAGAATATGACACTCGTCGAAAAATAATAGGATGAGTCAAAAGTCCCTGGCACCTGTAGACAAGTGCTGGTTTGCGTATGAAGTTGCGTTCAAGGAAACAGTAGATAGTAGTTGAGGAAATTTATCTCGGTATGTGTGTCAAAAGTCACGTAGACCGTTTGCAGCATAAGTTGGTTATGCTAAGAATGAGTCTGTTTTATCACACAGTGAATTTTGACTCACCATATGCACTACCAAGAACTTTCACTTTACTTTCGTGAGAAGGAAAGGTGAAAGCGAAATGCGCAATAGTAAGGAATGCCTTGGAAGGCTGTAGCCTCCATTATAGAAACCTTTCCTTCTTTCTTAATTGCAATTGATGACACATCCACTACGGTTACTCCTGTGCTCTATTTCCTTGAATGCCTCTCTGATCATTTTGCAAAAGAACACGCCTAGGTGGGTGTCATTTCCTGGAATTTCCAGGAAATTAAACAAACATTCGCTTGTTCTGCAGAGCAGCCGCCTATTATCTTTCCGAGTTGCCGGTGAAGCGTGCAGTTCTCGGTCACTGTGTACGTGCGATTCTGGAGGTCAGGCTAGTGCAACAAGCACGTCCCTTACACGGAAGAGAGAGAGGGCGTGACGCACTGTTTTATTAGTGGTTTCAAAAAATCATTTACACACAATTATTTTGCAAATTAAACCAGCAAGAACTTAAGCGAAAACGCACAGTCTTTGTTATGGCAAAACTAAAATGTTGAAATATTGTATAGCATTATTAAAAATAAAGCTGCTGACCGCTGAGTTGATTTTTTTTTTTTTTAATTCGCCATTTTTAATCGTATTAGCATAATATGCGCAAAACGCCTATTGTCTTTATCGTGTCCGTCTGCACGTAATAACTGAACTCTTAGTGAATTAATATTTATGAAATTGTACATTTATGTTTTTTTTGAAAGTATGGAAAATCTTGCTAATAGAAATTCGTCAATTATTATTTATTTGTCCGTCCGCATGTAATAACTCGATTTTCGAATTTTCGATGGATTTTCATGAAATTTTGTTTGGCTCGTTTAGAGTGATTTGTTAAAATCGGACCAATATAAATCCGGCATTTATTTATTTATTTATTTATTATTATTTTTTTTTTTTCATATGTGTTACATAAGCTATTCCATATATTGTGGCTGAAACACTGGATAATATTTGTTGCCATATGCCGATTTGAAGAATGAATGAACAATATGGCGGATGCATGGAAACGAAATTCCCATAAAAAAGTTGCTTTTTTTTTTTTGCTCCTTTTTATTTTATTTATTTTCTGTTGTAATTCATGAATTATTAATAACCGCTAACGCGTCTGAAATGTGAAGAACTGCTTCTACAATAACTCGTTATTTCAGTAATTTCGCTTTCGTGTATCCATCTTATTTGATTTTATCTTCCATTTTGCTATTACAGTAAATATAAATATCCAGGGGTATCTGATCGTAATTGATCTTTACAGCTTTTATTACTTATTCCTCAAGCCACGTTTAAGATACAATTGAACTACACTGCTTGCAATTTTATTAGGAGATGGAGATTTCTGCTTTGCTCAATCTACACACAGTATAAAGCCGTGTGACCTAACTGGTGCCTAAATCACTTCACCGGCATTGAGGAACAGACAGGGTCTCGAGGACTTAAAGTATAATAGTTGGTACGCGTTTAGCAGGTGTTACAACAGAGGACGGCTGCACTTGTCGATTATTGAAATGCTAGTGTCATCAGAGTCTCGAAGGAATGGGAAAACGTCTGGCAAACATCCATGAACAGATAGAACTGAGATCGAAAATGTAAGGCTACGAAGCGAGGTACTGGACATCTGGAGTGGATCAAGTGTAATCGTTCCCAAACGATAGAAAAATTAATCTCTGCATTTCACGCGGGAACAGCGAACATTTCCTAAAGCAAGTTTCTGTTCAGTTCAGTTTAAGGTATATGCATCAGCATATACCGTACGATAGGACTACAATGTCATAAATATTGTTAATCGTACGTTGTTTGACCTTACAGTTGACGTGATGCACGGTTTCATTATTTTCATCAGTCCGACTTGAGGATGAACGACTCGCGCTCTCAAAACCTTCAACCGAAGTTTCACCTCCTGGAAAACACGAATACCATTGAAAAGTTTGTTCTAGCCATAGCATCACCACCAAACGCTTGTTTTAAGTATTTCGTAAAACTCCGAAGCTGTTTTCCCAAGTTTATAACAAAATTTGATGCGAATTCCTCAATGTCCGCCATCTTATTCGACTACAAATTCTCAAGACGCCCAACAAAAGCACAACGTTCTATTGGCGAGAAACTCTCACACTAACTGACAATGAATTAGTTTGGTGGTATCTAGTTTTTCCACGCGGCCAGTCCAAAAAACTTTGACTTGCTCCTCGTATCCTGTTTGTTGCCCAATTGCAGTTCATTTTGAAATTCGGGTAAACCAGATTTGCGCAGCGACGATACCCATGAATCACAAGCAATGAATCTTTCGTCTCTGAAACCGATCTGTTGTGTTTATGAGTTCAACTAGGAGGAACTGTTGGGAGGCCGGATGAGGTTCTGTTTTTTTTTTTTTTTTTTTAAATGCCATTGCAATGATACTTACGCTGTATGTAAATGTAATGCAAATTGGCTGTATTGCTTCGAAAAAAAAGTAATAAGAAACTGTCTGGCCCCATTTCAGCCCACGCCGGAGCAGTTCTGAAGTCCCGAAGAATCGACAAATACTGTAAATTTTTTGTTACGCTGTTGACTGCTCTTTATAACGATGTGATTATGCTTTCTCTGCCATTAACACGAAAACACCTATATAAAACCGTGATGTAATGTGAAATTTTTAAAAATTATTTCGAAATCTACGCGTAAAAGTTATTTGAGAAGCTCCTCACAAAACGTGAGGAACATCTCAAATAAGCTTCACATCTTACAAACAATGATGATGCAATACGACCTCGATTTCATTTGCTTAATCGAAACCTGGTTAAGAAATGGAAAACAGTTAGGTCGGCTAACTGCAGCAGCAAACTACAAATGTGTTGGAACCGGAAGATCAGATAGTCGGGTAGGGGAGTTATAATTTGCTATTAAAATAAATACCAGTCTATAAGAGAAAGAACAACCGATTCAGCGTGGCTTTCTGCAAATCTGAACCCATTAGTGGACACAATAATAGCAGGAGATTTTAATTCACAGGGAGACCAAGAAAGAGCTGGATGCTATACTAGGCGCATTGCATTTAATGCAGCTTCCGACACCAGTGACAAGGGGAATAGAGCAACTTAAAAAAATCCGAACAAAACAATGATAAAAACAAAAATTAAATAAATAAATAATAATAATTAATAAATAAATAAAAATAATAAAATGAAATAAAAAATAAATAAAAAGGAAATTAATCCTATCATCCTATGCGCTTCCCTTACCCGAAAGTACTATCCAGATGACCTTTGAATTTCCCCAAACTGTCGGCCTCCACCACCCATGAAGGCAACTTATTCCAGTAATTTATAACTCGCTGGCTAAAATAAAACTTTCTGCAGTCCAATCTAAACATTTCCCCCCGTAACTTGAATTTATGTCCCCTAGTTCTAGCATCATTTATAATCTTGAAAATTTTGTCCTCATTCATTTTACTGATGCCTCTCAGAGCCTTAAACACCTCAATCAAATCTCCTCTAAGGTGTCTAGTTTCCAAACTCTGCAACCCACATATTCGAAGTCTTTCTTCATAAGGACGCCCTTTTGCCGATCTCACCAAGCGAGTTACCCTTCTTTGCATCCTTTCAAGAAGCTCGATGTCTTTCTTTAGGTGCGTCTCCATACTTGAACACAGTATTCCAAGTGTGGTCTAACATAAGCCTTATATAATGGGATTATCACGTCCCTATCTCTACTTGCAAAAGTTCGATAGATCATCGATAGGACACCATGGGCCTTTCTTGCAACCTGTTTACAATGCTCAGAGAATTTCATGTCTGACCCTATCCTAACACCCAAGTCCCTTTCCTCCAGTACTGGGTTTAGTTGAACTCCACCAAGTGAATAAGTTATTTTGGGATTACTGTTTCCCAGGTGTAATACCTTAAACTTTGTTGGATTAAAGCACAGCTGCCAATTTTCTGACCATTCTTGAAGTCTATCTAGGTCTCTCTGAAGAAGCTCAGCTTGACGGTGATCATTAACTACTCTACCAATTTTAACATCATCTGCAAATTTAGACAAAACGCCCTCTATCCCTTCATCAATGTCGTTTATGAAAATTAAAAACAACAGTGGTCCTAATACTGATCCTTGGGGAACCCCACTTCTTACATCAACCCAATCTGAGGAATAGCCATTTATCACAACCCTCTGCCTCCTGCCCTGAAGCCATCCTTCTATCCATCTAAGGATTTTCCCAGTGATTCCAACCTGTTCCAGCTTATAAAGCAACCGCTCATGTGGGACTGAGTCAAAAGCTTTGCTGAAATCTAAGTAAACAATGTCGAAATTATTCCCTAAATCCAGCTCGTGAGTGACCCTTTCGAAATAGCGAACCAGATTTGTTAAACATGATTTTCCCTTTACAAAACCATGCTGAGTATCCTTGAGAATTTCAATTCGATCCAAATGATCCTGAATTCCACCCTTGATCATTGCCTCCATGATTTTCCCTACTACTGAAGTCAGACTGACAGGTCGATAATTTCCCACTTCACTTTTAGAGCCACCCTTATGTATGGGAGATACATTTGCACTTTTCCAATCCAAGGGAATCTCCCCAGAGTCTAGTGATGCTCGCATAATTAGCCTCAGTGGTTCAATGCACTCGCTTGCCGCCTCTCTTAAGATTATAGGGTATATTCCATCAACTCCAGGAGCCTTACTGGTCTCCTGGAGTTGATGATGTAGGCTTGAAAGTTTTTTCATTAAATAATCTTGCGAAATTTCAATATCATTAATTACATATTTTTTAACTTCGCTCCCACAATTTCCCATTGCCACAAAAGGCTTTTCATTTGTAAATATCGATGCAAAATAACTGTTGAGTTCATCTGCAACGGCAGCTGGTGTATTTATTACTATCCCCTTTCCCTTACGTAAAGGTCCGATCTGGTTTGTCCTGCTCTTCTTGGCATTTATATATGTGAAGAATTCTTTATCCCCCCTCTTTGCTCTGTTTGCTAGTGATTTCTCATAAACTGCCTTTGCCTGTCGAACCATAGTTGTACCATAGTTCATTAGACATCAAGCTAATGCAAAATTTCATAAAATTTAATTCGGACCACAACCCCATTGAAGTAGAAGTAGCACTGATGATCAATAAATGCATGCGGGGTAAGCACGCAAACTGGCCGAAACAAAGTAAGTATCTTTTCTCGGTGAAGTATATTAATGCAGAAGTCATTCTGTCATCTAACTACAGTAGTTACTACTGGAATGGTCTGCAAGAAATGCCAGTAGAGGAAGCTGTAAAAATTATCACTCAATAGCTATACCAAACAGCATTAGATGGAGCAGCAAAAGAAATTAAAATATCTGAGAGGAAAAAGGAATGGTTCAACCTACAACTAAAAGCAAGTTTCCTCAGGAAACAAACTGTACAGAAAATGGCAAAGAACGAGTCATCTCGCTGACCACATGTGTTACATGAAGGAAAGAGCACGTTTCATCAAATCAAAAAGACAGGCACACTGCAATGTTGTTCATAACAAATTAAAACAAGCAAAAAGAATTACTAGCAATAGAAATGGCGCAGGGCACATGACTGAATGCATTTTCAAAGAATGGGCTAATAGTGCTTTTGGTAATCTCCCTTGACCGAATCAAATTGAAACTACTGAAAATAGGAACAGAACATTTGGATCTCCTGAAAAATTTAAACAGGGGAAAGGATCCGACCCCAGAGGATCCCACATGACCTCCTTTGAGTAAAATTCACATCACCAAAGGAAAGTGTAATGAAGGCAATCAACGACCTGCCCAATAAGGCCCCCGTTGGACCAGATAAATTTCCAATGTTCATACTTAAAATAAGTAGCCCATTTATAATAGATATATTACTACATATCTATCAGGAAATCATCAGATCAGGGGTGTTCCCGCAAGCTTGGAAAAATTACATTGTAACTCCAATTCCAAAGATTAAAACCCAAAATTAGCTAAAGATTACAGACCAATTTCTGTTAGTTGCACCCTACAGAAGATATTTGAAAAAGCATTTCTTCCTACCATCAATCAACACTGCTTCTGTCATAGACCACCACATTTACACTCAGTCATTTCAGGGAGATCGACGATAACAAACATACCGAAGGTTTAAATTTCAAGGAACACTTGTAGGATGAAGACTTAAATTTCAAGGAACACTTCCTAAAGGCAAAGAAGAAGACCTATGCTGCTTTCTGGGCTATCCGCCAGGAGCTCTCAGGCTGTCACAGCACCAAACTGATCGGACAATACATTAATAGATGTCTCGCACCTATACCACTATATGCCTCAGAAATCTGGTCCTGTGCATCTACCTCTCGATGTAACAAATTTCTGGCAATAGAATATTGGATTCTGCGGTGGCTGAATTGTCTGGGAGGGAACTCGTTCACCATCTCGAAATCTATTCTCCTAGTCAACCTAGGCATGACCTCCTGGAAGCTCACTATCCTCAAAAAAAAAAAAAAAAAATCTGTCAACACTCACCAAGCTGCTAACTCACCAGATTGATGCCCTAACGATAGAAGATATCATCGCACTAACAAGAGCAAGATATAGAAGCAATCCCCCACTTAGGATGAAGCTATTTAACTTGGACTCCCTAAAAGGAATGTTCCCATGTACACCATTGAACACTTCAACACCTCCATTGATCTGGTAAAGTTTGAAGTTAATAAAACATACAGAACCCAAATTATAGACCAAATGTGGGCTAAATCACCAGGACTGCTGTGAAAATTTAGCAGTTTTTTTAATCAGAAATTTGTATGATATGAACAATTAAATGCAATAATTAATGAAAAAAATAATAAATCTGTTATGTCAGTTGCTGAAGAAAAGATATATAAGTCAACCTGTGTATTTTATATCTTCAATTGTTAAGATCTATTTTATTTCAAAGTTAATACAATTAAGTAAATATATTTATCTATTTAATAATTATTACAATACAATAATTATATTGTAAAGATCTGAAAATTTGTATAAAAGTGTATAATGTATATTTCAAAATATCTGTACACCCTCCTAGCTCAATAGCTATACAGGGGATGAACCTTGAGTCAATAAACGGATAATAATAAAATAATAATACTGGAAACCCTTTTTCGCGTACAGAAAGCACTAAAACCCAGGGTTTTAGGATTAACCCAGGGGCTCGCATCTGGTGAGTATGGGCTTGGCACACCCAGGGTCCTGAGCTGGATATCACCATTCTTCTTTTTCTTGGTGATTCCCTTCTACTTCTCTCTCTCTCTCTCTCTCTCTCTCTCTCTCTCTCTCTCTCTCTCTCTCTCTCTCTGGTTAGGTTAATTCAGAAATTTTTTTTTTTTTTGGCTGGTGCAGCATAAGCCTCAGATTTCCTTGCACCATATGGCTAATAATAAATTAGAAAAAGCAAATAGACATTATTTATTTGGATATTTTTGCAGCCTACGACATCTCAATTCCAGCGCTTAAGGAATTACTGTATAATATTTCTGGGCGAGACTACGTGTTCAGTATATGTAACCCATTGCCCTTAGTATCTCGTACCTTACTATGTAATTAGCACCCTCGTGGCACTTTGCTGTCCTGATGTGGTTTCATTCTGTGAAATAAACAGATAATAATAATATGAAGTACTTGATCAACATGGGCAAGGGATATAATCTGACAGCCTTCAAAAAAGGAATGATTGTAAAGTACCATTTGAAGGAAGAGCGGCAATAATACGGAAACTGCGAATCTTGTGTGCTGTTCGCGGAGTGAATGGTTAAGGTGTTCCAAGAATGAACAGAGCAGATAGTTGACAGAGCAGCATTCGCTGGACCAATGGCAGGCACCCACGCCTCATCGATACTCGTTGTGAACATAGTTTGTTTCCTTTGTGCGAGCCGATAGGCAGAAAACTCCTCGTGCCAGGGATGGGCACCAGATGGTAATTGCCCAATGGACTATCACCTGGTGGTTGGTTTTTTTTTTATTTTTTTTATTTTTTAGGAGCATTAGCAACTAAGGCCATATTGCGCCAGGAATATGCGGTGGTCATTCCCTGACCTTTCCGCATCCTCCGTATTTGGTGGTGACGGGATCGAACCCTGGTCTAATCAAAAAGCGTGTGTTACGCACTGCTGCTCCCTCTCACCTAGTGGCAGAGTAGCCTGCTTCACTTTACAACACATTACTTACACTAACAGGCCATTATGAGAACATGGTATTATATGCTAAATTGGTGGAGATGGATGTATGTCCCGGTGCCACCCTTCGACAGTTAAATACATACATACATACATACATACATGACTATGGACTTTAACTAGTGAATGATCAGCGGCGTTTCCAAGACCAGGATCCAGCAAACATTCCTCTATATGGGCCTTCAAAGCAGATTCCCGGTCAAGGTACCCATGTTTACGGCCACCCATCGCCAACGACTCCTCAAGTTTGCATCTGAATGGCGTCTTTGGATCATTAACGACTAGTAAAATAAAAAATTAAAAAAAATTGCCCTTTTTCAATGAATTACGTTTCCTGCTATACCGGGGGGTGGAAGATGGAGGCTACGGCTACAAACTGTGGATAGGAATTACTCCCACTTCCTGGTCCAACAGAAACAGGCAGGCTGCAGCAGTATTTTTGGTACGTAGGATGTTTTCGTGGGGCTCTCTTGGGCCCTCAAACACTTAGACTGCACTTTGAATGCATAAAAACTATATATGCTTTGTATCCTATCAAGTAACCCTCCCCTCTTCATGATGACAGTGCTACCGGATGATGGCACAGGTGTGTTCTAGCAGGATAATGAGCTCTCCACGTTGCCAGTATTGTTCGGGAGTGGTTCGCCGAACGCGAAAGTGACTTCCAGGCAGTGGCGGATTTAAGAGGCCCCTCAATTCTCAGGTCTTAAAAAAAATTGTTCATTTTAAATTTTTACACTCATCTTTTTTACCGTTACTGAATAAAACTAATTTAAGATTAGAAGTTAGTAAACTCTTATGCGAATATTCCTACGTATTATATGAAATATCTATGCGAACTAAGTGAATCTGAAGTAGAATACATATTATCATTAATGCTTAAATTAAACACTTTCAGTTTTTTCCTAGTGGAGGTAATTGTATGAGTGAAGAACCCTGTGACCATATTGCTCAAGAAACGATATTAGATTTGTTCTCGGAGGCAGTTCAAAACTATTCGCAACTAATTGGGAACCAATAAGCAAGCGCAGTAGTCTTTTAAAGCTCCTGAAATCACTACTGGGTTGCCTCACATGTAACGGAGCATCGTCTTTTTTAATAGCTTTCGGAACTAACATTTCGCTCACGAATCTGTTACAAATTACTAATTTGGTGTGGTTGGTGTTTTAGTGTAGGAGTATTTTTGTTTTGTTATCAAGTAAATATCTGTAATATCTTATGTATTGTTTATGTATTTATCAAAACTGAATTGTTTGACGAGGCGTGACATTAGTATTAGTATTATAACGGCCGCATGGTGCAAGAAAGCCTATGGCTTTATGCTGCACCAGCCAAAAAAAAAAAAAAAATCCGAACAAAACAATGATAAAAACAAAAAAATAAATAACTAAATAATAATAATTAATAAATAAAAAAAATTAAATAAAAAATTAATAAAAAGGAAATTAAACCTATCATCCTATGCGCTTCCCTTACCCGAAAGTACTATCCAGATGACCTTTGAATTTCCCCAAACTGTCGGCCTCTACCACCCATGAAGGCAACTTATTCCAGTAATTTATAACTCGCTGGCTAAAATAAAACTTCCTGCAGTCCAATCTAAACATTTCCCCCCGTAACTTGAATTTATGTCCCCTAGTTCTAGCATCATTTATAATCTTGAAAATTTTGTCCTCATTCATTTTACTGATGCCTCTCAGAGCCTTAAACACCTCAATCAAATCTCCTCTAAGGTGTCTAGTTTCCAAACTCTGCAACCCACATATTCGAAGTCTTTCTTCATAAGGACGCCCTTTTGCCGATCTTACCAGGCGAGTTACCCTTCTTTGCACCCTTTCAAGAAGCTCGATGTCTTTCTTTAGGTGCGGTCTCCATACTTGAACACAGTATTCCAAGTGTGGTCTAACATAAGCCTTATATAATGGGATAGGACACCATGGGCCTTCCTTGCAACCTGTTTACAATGCTCAGAGAATTTCATGTCTGACCATATCCTAACACCCAAGTCCCTTTCCTCCAGTACTGGGTTTAGTTGAACTCCACCAAGTGAATAAGTTTTTTTGGGATTACTGTTTCCCTTTAATCCTTACACTTTGTTGGATTAAAGCACAGCTGCCATTTTTCTGACCATTCCTGAAGTCTATGTAGGTCTCTCTGAAGAAGCTCAGCTTGACAGTGATCATTAACTACTCTACCAATTTTAACATCATCTGTAAATTTAGATATCACGCCCTCTATCCCTTCATCAATGTCGTTTATGAAAATTAAAAACAGCAGTGGTCCTAATACTGATCCTTGGGGAACCCCACTTCTTACATCAACCCAATCTGAGGAATAGCCATTTATTACAACCCTCTGCCTCCTGCCCTGAAGCCATCCTTCTATCCATCTAAGGATTTTCCCAGTGATTCCAACCTGTTCCAGCTTATAAAGCAACCGCTCATGTGGGACTGAGTCAAAAGCTTTGCTGAAATCTAAATAAACAATGTCGAAATTATTCCCTAAATCCAGCTCGTGAGTGACCCTTTCGAAATAGCGAACCAGATTTGTTAAACATGATTTTCCCTTTACAAAACCATGCTGAGTATCCTTGAGAATTTCAATTCGATCCAAATGATCCTGAATTCCACCCTTGATCATTGCCTCCATGATTTTCCCTACTACTGAAGTCAGACTGACAGGTCGATAATTTCCAACTTCACTTTTAGAGCCACCCTTATGTATGGGAGATACATTGGCACTTTTCCAATCCAAGGGAATCTCCCCAGAGTCTAGTGATGCTCGCATAATTAGCCTCAATGGTTCAATGCACTCGCTTGCCGCCTCTCTTAAGATTATAGGGTATATTCCATCAACTCCAGGAGCCTTACTGGTCTGTAGGCTCGAAAGTTTTTTCATTAAATAATCTTGCGAAATTTCAATATCATTAATTACATATTTTTTAACTTCGCTCCCACAATTTCCCATTGCCACAAAAGGCTTTTCATTTGTAAATATCGATGCAAAATAACTGTTGAGTTCATCTGCAACGGCAGCTGGTGTATTTTTATTACTATCCCCTTTCCCTTACGTAAAGGTCCGATCTGGTTTGTCCTGCTCTTCTTGGCATTTATATATGTGAAGAATTTTTTATCCCCTTCCTCTTTGCTCTGTTTGCTAGTAATTTTTCTCATAAACTGTCTTTGCCTGTCGAACCTTTTCTGTGGCTCTATTACACATCACCTTATAGCTGTTATAGGCTTCAGTACTTTTTATTGCTCTGTAACCTTTCCATGCCACCTTTTTCTGCTCAAGTAATGCGGCAACTTCACTATTCATCCAACTTGGAACCCTTCTCGTGGAGTATTTTTTAAATGGTATATACGCATTCAAGGCATCTGTGATTAATGTTTTAAAAGCGTACCACAGTTCAATTGTATTTATTCTCTGCGCGATATCTACCCAGTTAACAGAGGCCATGTAGTACCTTAAGGCATCGTAATTTCCTTTTCTGAAATTAAAACCCATTCCTTTGCCTTTTACTTCTGCTACCTCTATCGTCATCATCCACCGTAGAACTCCGTGATCACTTCCTGCTACTGGTTCCTCTACTGTCAGCCCTGTTATGTCATCTGATTCATGTGCGATGATGAGGTCTAGGATATTCTTTTCTCTAGTACTTTCCCTGACATGTTGATACAAATAACAGTCGTCTAGTTGATTTAAAAATTTTGTTCCCCGTGTCGAGTTTCCTTCCCATTTACTCCAATCAATTAGAGGCAAATTGAAATCACCCATAATAAGGCATTGACGCTTACTTGCCCATCCCATTTGCATGTAGAGGCTTTTGTCATAATCTTCACAATCACCTGGTCTGTAGATTACTCCTACTCGCATTATACCTTTGTTTCCAACTATCTCACACCATACAGACTCTATACTAGCATGTGAAATGTCTGAATCCGGGAAAGCTATCGTCGCACTCAGGCTGCTTCTGATAAGAAGCATTACCCCACCACCCCTTCTATCTAACCTGTCCTTCCTAAATACATTATACAAGCCGTACTGAAACTCATCATCCCCTATCTCCGGGTGGCACCACATCTCCGTAAGCCATATGATGTCCGCGTTACTTGTTTTAACCAGCAGTTCGAATTCGCTCATTTTATTGACGACACTTCTAACGTTACTGTATAAACAATTAAGATTTACTGTTCTTGTATATTTAACAACCGTAACACAACCCTTGAAGTTTTTTAGGCTCTCTTCCCTGATATTAGCTACCCGCTCACGTGAAACGTCTTTGCCCCCAGAACATCTAGATAATACGTCCAGTTGGGGTAACAGATAAGAACTCTTAAGGTATGTGCAAGAGTTACATTGACCAATATTATCAGATAAACGCGTCTCAGTATTACCCACATCCCCCCTAACTAGCAGTTTCCCTGAACCTTTAAGGTATCCTCAATACTACTGGCAAAAACTTTTGCACCACCTTTGTTTAAGTGTATCCCGTCTCTACAAAACAAATTCCTTCTACCTACAAGTGTGGGCCATGCTGATAGAAATTGACCCCCTAAAGCCTTGCAGATTCCTTCAATTCTTGAGTTAATCCACAAGGCTCTTAACATATAATCCCTCCTATCGTGTCTGGGCAGAATTGCAGACACAGACATTATGGCCTAGCTCGCGGCATTTCCTCAGCATGGTCCTGTATTTTTCCAACAAATCGTCAGATCGTGTACGTTTAATATCATTTGTCCCCACATGAATAATAATATTTTCTTTACCCCCTTTAAAATCTGACAATCTGTTGGTGACATCATCAATAGTTGCTCCCGACAGACATACGCTGGTTCTGCTCCACCTATCTTTATTACAAAAAATATTCCCCGTTTCCCTTACAATGGAGTCTCCTAATAAAACAATGTCCTTTTTAACCAGAGTAGTTTGCACTTGGTTTTTCTGTTTTGAGGCTCGAGTCGGGTGTGCATCACTTGGTAGATTGCTGGAGTTTTGAGTCCCTGACGAGCTCCCAGATGCATTATTTTCGAGGGCAAGCACTCGTTTTTTCTGGGACTCAAATTGTTCCATCAGTGCACCAAATTGTAATTTAAGATCAGTGCACTCCTTACATCGATCACAAAGAAAAAAACCCCCAGGTGAGGTACAATTAATCACCAGGTCGACCTTTGAAAACATTCCACAGGTTCCACAACGGATTAAATCATGACTCACCCGTAAATCGCCATCGGCTATTTCTGTGTGAGTCACGATACCCTGTGACGTGTTTAAGGCAGATCTCCTAACTACCATTATAAAAAATAAATATCAATGAAAGTAACTTTAAAAAATTATATCTATAATATTATTAAAATCAAACAGTTACAGGAAAACCTATAACAAAATAATCCAACAATATCTAAATAAATCAAATATTTAAAAGCACTATCCAAAAGTAAACCACTTAACCGAGGAGCCCTGTCTAAGCGCGTCCGCTCACCTCGAATGCGATTAACTCCTTTGATAGCAATTGATAATTTATAGCAAGTGATAATTGGGAATTAATTTTTTAATTCCTATTAATAAAATATGTATGAAACAATTGGGCAACCGAAATGATTAAAACCGTAACACCAAATCTAGAGCGCGTGCTATAGTAAAAACGTGCGCATAGAATGCATACTATACTGGTACCGAATATATTTAGAGGGGGGCCCTCAAAACTGAATTGCACCTGGGGCCTCTCAAGTGCTAAATCCGGCACTGCTTCCAGGTGCTAATTTGGCCGCCGAATTCTCCGGATATGAAGCCCATAGAAAATATATCAGTTACTCGTTTCAACAGATCCGGTGTTTTTATCCTCTACCACGGAGGGTAGAGGATAAAAACTAATCCTCTATTGCTTGTGCCTGTAGAATCATATAGTTGTATAGGATCTATGCCTCACTGGTACTGGTCGCAAGAGGTGGACCTGCCCAGTATTATATAGGCCCTCATAATTTTTTGACTGTACAATCTATATACTATTCTTTTCCCAACTAGGAGTATTCTTTCCGCAGGCAAAAATGTCGACCATAGTACACACACACAACTTACGAACACAGAATATACTGATGACTCATAGTCACAAAAATAAAACGACACATGCCTCCCTTACGGCTCTCTTATTTCATCGTACTATGAATATATGTGTTTTGTCCGTTTTACATGGCACTAGTTGGGTTTAAAAGCCTCCAACCATCTAGCAATTGATGGGATTTTAGAACATCCATGCCGGTTATTGACATCTCATTTCCTGGGAGTCGCTTCAGTTTTATGACATACACACTCTTCCACATTTTTGATAAGATGTCAGCTTCTGAAATAAACGAAAGTATTTAAATATAAATTGGCTGCTTATACTTAGCTTACAGCAAACTTTAAAGTTTCCACCAGGAGCAATAAACGCGAATAATGATGCTGGCCAGAAAATAGAACACCGGTGACATTCAAGTATATAGTCGTATTGACAATTTGCTGAACCGTTGAGAAAAGAATGTAGCGGAGACATGCATGGCAATGTGAAACTAGTTAGCTAGTAATATTAGTATTTAGGGTGAATAAAATTATCTTATTTTATTGTAAACGTGATATATTTTTTTTTTTTTTTTTTTTGTTACTCGTTTAAAAAGGCAAACTGAGAATTTCTCACACACAACTAAAATGAGGGAAATGTTACGATTCAATGAATTTTATTGTTTAATTTTCAGTTATTCATTTTAATAATAGTTTTGTAAGTTGAAGACTTTTTTTTTTTTTTTTTCTGCCACCGCATCTGATATCTTGATTGTTTTTCCTTGAAAAAGATTGTTAGATAAAAATTCTCTGGTAGGTTTATGTCCACAACTTGCAACTGAACGAAACGAAAGCAGTGTATTGACGTAATGCGGATATTAAATGTCACATCGGGTAAAGCGAATCAAAATTACTTTCAGGACAGTGATGCGATTGTAACAGTTTTTATTATTTGTTGTTGTGGCTCTTTGATATTTTTATTATTTATTTTGATAGAGTCCTGCATACTCGTATAAATGTTGTGGGTGCAAAAAAAAAAAAAAAAAGATTTTAATAGCACAAGTAGTTTAAATATTATTAAAACATTATTCAGGTCACGAGATTTTTGCAAGCCTCGAATGTAGTGAATCAGAAAAATTGTTGCGGGTGCATCCTTATCTAGAGTATCCAAGTGGCAAGTGACAGGGGATAAGAAAGTGCAGTTTCGTCTCAAATACTGTTAGTTTAATGTTTGAAATAGCCGCTTATCTGTCATTCCTGTGTACAAAAGGAAGCTGCGCTTTTCCTGTCAGCTTGATCTAATCTCTTCACGCCTCCTCAAGGACTAATCTCCTCACCCATTTATCTGCACGAAAAACAAACTAAGAACAGCATACTGCTGGAATACGTTTCATATCTCACAAGTCTGGTAGCTTCATCGAAAATTAGATTAATGGAATCCATTCAAATAAGTCACTGGAGACGTCTCATTTCCTAGGGGTCGCTTCAGCAATTCCTCTTTTCCACTGGGTTGCGTAATCAGACACGTGGGAACGACTGTATTCCCTTGCTTTGTCCTGCTTTTGTGACAGCGGCATTAATAGCAAGTCAAGCGAAACGTCCTTTATCTGACCTAGCTGATCGATATTCTAATATGGTTTACTTTTATGTTTATTATAACACCAGTATCTATCTGTTACCGCAAGCCCTACACCTATTAAAAAATAAATAAAAAACAGATGTAGGAATCACTACATGTTAACAGATGCTTGTTTTATATCAAATGTAAGAAACTTTTTTTTTTTTTTTTATTATATATATTTTTTTTATCAGAAGGAAATCTGAAAAATACTAATCTCGGTACTTTTTTTTTTTTTAATACACTGCTGCTAGTCGAATAGCATTTGTCTTGACTCATAAACACTCGCCATTTCTAGGCTGTTCCAAAAGGAATAAATCTTTACCATCTAATTATTGCTTTTCTGCCCTTCAACTTTTCAAAGTAATTAAGAAATCCATTAACATTCATCTACCTGCTTATTTAACAATCGTCAATACAGGTTCCACTGTCGATCTACGGGCGGGAGTTCCTTGTCCACGTCATCCATCTTTGCACAGAAGGGTCGAAAAATTCGAAGAACTTGGACAGGTGCCTTTGATATTTTAAAGGCTTTCCATCGATCATGACGCACAGACCATATTTAATAGCCATGGAAAATGACACGTGAATGAATATTGATGTCTACGATAGGAAGGAGTTCTATATTCAGAATAACGATTTATATATTTGCACCCTTGAGCTAACCAATATGTTTAGCACTTCAGATGCTTGCCAGATGTGTAAGATTCTTGATGAAGTAGCTAATGAAACTACAAATTAAGGATCTGTCTACGATAGGAAGGAGTTCTATATTCAGAATAACGATTTATATATTTGCACCCTTGAGCTAACCAATATGTTTAGCACTTCAGATGCTTGCCAGATGTGTAAGATTCTTGATGAAGTAGCTAATGAAACTACAAATTAAGGATCTGTCTACGATAGGAAGGAGTTCTATATTCAGAATAACGATTTATATATTTGCACCCTTGAGCTAACCAATATGTTTAGCACTTCAGATGCTTGCCAGATGTGTAAGATTCTTGATGAAGTAGCTAATGAAACTACAAATTAAGGATCTGTCGATAAGTTCCCTACATAATTAAAAGGATACTTCATAAAATCTAATACAGTATATAAACTTTTTTTTTTTTTTTTTTTGGGTGCATCAGCGATTTAGGCCATCCTGCACCGTATATATTGTGTCTCTAATTTGCGTGTGTTCTGTGGTCGATTTATTGTTTGCGGGACGAAAAACAGAGTTTCCATTAGGGAAAAACCAGACTGCCGTCGCCTAAGACCGACGTTGTGAAAAATATCCATTCACGTCATCCACGGGATTCAAACTTAGGTCTTTTTCATCCGGTATGGGGAGGACGGCAATTTTACCAACTGTGCTACCGCAATGGCTGGCTTTGCATTAGCAACATCCTCTTCTTTAAGAATGGATTGGCGCCTCCGTAGCCAGGTGGGAAGGAGCAGCAGTGCGTAGCATACGCTTCTTGGTTAGACCGGGGTTCGAGCCCGTCACCACCAAATACGGAGGATGCGAAAAGGTCGGGGGATGACCACCGCATATCCCGGAGCAATATGGCCTTAGTTGCTAATGCTCCTAAAAACTAAATAACAAACAAACAATAATGGATTGGTCTTTGACGCTGGTAAAGGCTCAAAGTTGGAAGCGACTAATATAAGATTGTAGATTGCACACTTAGCGATCTGTTTTTGAGTGTTTGCGAGGAAGATTGGATCAGCGTCGAGATATTTCCAACTTCGAACGTAGAATGATTCTGGGGGAAAGACGTGCTGGTGCCAGTATCTCGACAACAGCCAACATGGTTAAGTGCTCCCGTTCTGTAGTGTCACGGGTCTATTGTGACCGTCTCAAAAGTGGTCGAACAACCAGCCAAGATCACACGGGGGACAGCCGCGTGTGGTCAGCACCTTTGCTGAGAGTCGTGTGTCTCGTCTCGTAAAGCAGCATTGACGCAGCGCAGTGGCCTAGCTAATCACGCAGTACAACGTAGAAACAGCAAAACCAATATCCACATGGATATCCGCAAGACCAATATCCGTATTACATGACATGACAAGACAAGCAGCACCAGGGGGGTATCTTCCAACTCCGCGTAGTGAACTCTGTGTCGTACACAAAAAAACAGTGTGTGTGTTTAGTGATAGGTTCCACTAAGTACAGAGGAACGGCCGAGTGTGTGTTTAGTGATAGGCAGGCACTCGCTGACCACAGTATCCTTGGAAAATTGCATTGGCCTAGCACCTCACCGGGATGCGAATCACCTTCTGAGAATGACCACCAGTGGCGCTCACACAGGGACACCTGCCCACTTCCAAGCCATTTCCCTCTTTCCTTTGCCTACCATTACTAGGTGGACTCTCCACTCTATGGCCCACCTGTACTTTATCCCACATTCTGATCCTCCTTGACTATATTCTCCGTGCTTTTTTCTAATAAAAACTTTTCCCCCCTCACTTGGCCTCTGTCAGCAAGCTCAGGCGACCCTGGCAGGGGCTAGCCAGAGAATAATCCCTACTGCTCTGACCGCCTCCCCGTTGGCTGTGGACGGTAACATGGGGGGCCCCTGCGGCCAAGTGCCAGAAGAACAACATACCACCACACTAGACGAAAACCACACATCACTCTCACTTTTGGCTTCTACAGAATCTGTAATCTTCACAAGAGTACTAATCAAAACTACGAAATAGTGCGAGTGTGCTGCTAAACCTGCGTATATTACGCATTGTGTTTACTAGATCGAACCATGGAATTGCATTGAACCATTAAGGCTAATTATGTGAGAGCATCATTGGATTCAGGAGAGATTCCGTTGGATTGGAAAAGTGCCAACGCATCGCCAATGCATAAAGACGGTTCTAAGAATCTAGTAAGAAATTACCGACCGGTCAGTCTAACTTCAGTAGTAGGGAAAATCAAGGAGGCAATGATCAAGGGTGGAATTCGGGATCATTTAGACAGAAATGGAATTTTGAAGGATACGCAGTATGGTTTTGTAAAAGGAAAATCATGTTTAACAAACCTGGTTAGCTATTTTGACAGGGTCACTCATGAGCTGGTTTAGGGAATAATTTCGACATTGTTTATTTAGATTTCAGCAAAGCATTTGATCCAGTCCCATATGAGCGGTTACTTTATAAGCTGGAACAGGTTGGAATAACAGGAAAAGTCCTTAGATGGATAGCAGGATGGCTTCAGGGCAGGAGGCAGAGGGTTGTGATAAATGATTATTCTTCAAATCGGGTTAAAGACGTGGGTTTCCCCAGGGATCAGTATTGGGACCACTGTTGTTTTTTTTATTATTTAAATGACATCCATAAAGGGACGGAGGGCATGATGTCTAAATTTGCAGATGATGTAAAGATTGGTAGAGTACTGTACTTTACTTTATTTGTGTGGTTAGTTAACTAGAAAAGAAAGTTTAGTTAGATTAGTTTAATTTAGTAAAATAACCTAAAAAGTTTAGTAAAGTTTTTAATTTCTTTTGTTTTTTTCTTCTTTTTTTTTTTAAGTTTAGTTTTATATGCACGATTATTGTCAGCAAAATTACGGAAATATATTGATCCTGTTTTATATGAAGAACAAATGGATTTAGAAAGGATAGATCCTGTATTTACCCAGCTTTTACATTAAAATTTTTAATAGAGAAAAAAATATATATAATATTGGAACACATTTCGCATTTATTGATTTCATGAAAGCTTTTGATATGGTTTCTAGAGGAAGATTATGGGAAATTTTAAAACAATTAAATATCCCTAATCAACTATTAAATGTTATAATGGATGTCTATCATAATAACAGAAAAGTCCAACTCTGGTATAACTGAATGGAAATCAGTCAATCGTAGAGTTCGTCAAGGATGCCTAATGTCACCATCGTTGTTTAATATTTATATAAATGCAATAGTCAAAGAATGGAAGAATACTATCAATTGCGGTTTTAAAATTGATCGAGTAACTAAATTAAATACTTTATTATTTGCGGACGATCAAATAATAATAGCTCAGAATGAAGACGAACTTCAAAAATCAATTTTTACCTTAAAAAATATTCCTATAACGTTTGGAATGGAAATTTCAAATGAAAAGACTAAAGTTATGACTTTTAAAGTAATTATCCAATCAGAAGCAAAATAGTAATAGAAAATACCATCCTGGAACAAGTAAATTCATTAAGTATCTTGGATGTTATCTTTCTTATGTCGAAGAAAAAGATACAGAATTAAAACTTTCCAAATTTCAAAACGTTACAGGTTTAATTGACAATATCCTAAAACCGAATAAAGTTCAAAGCATACAAGGATAAAAGCTTATAAGGTGATAGCAAGACCCACTTTACTTTATGGAGGTGAAACTTGGACAATTAAATCAAAAGATAAGAAAAGGATTGAAAGTGCTGAAATGAAATTTATTCGCTGAACCAGTAGCTATAGATTATTGGACAAGAAGAAAAGTTCTGATATTCGTAAAGAATTGGCTATTTATCCAATAATAGATATATGTAATCTACAATACAGAGGAAAATGGGTTAATCATTTGGATAGGGTGCATCCAGCAAGATTACCAAAGAAGATTTATGAAATATCGAGTTGGAAGAAGAGATTCAGGACGTCCGAAGAAAAGGTGGACTGAGACCGGAACATGTCATCTGGCCAAAATCCTTGAAAGGATGATGATGGTGATGATTTTGAAGTTTAGTTTTCTAACATAACTTACTAAATTAATAGTTTCTGAATGGAATTAAAGCGGAAAGTGATTTCATTGAGATAGAAATTAGACACGATTCGAAACTTGGAAACAAATTCGAATATTTCACTTGTGGTTCTATCAATTCGTCAAGGCACCATCCGTACCATGAAAATGAAGTTAGTCCTCGACATCTATCTGGAATTTCTTGTCGAATCGATAGCCTATGTACTGACGCTATTCACTTCGCCGTTCTTTTTGAAGTTATACTTTTATATCCCTTTGTCAGTCTCGAAACTTCCATATTACATTATTTATCAAGTCTGTCAAGTCGTGCTTTTGTCACTGGATGCTACAACCAATTCAATAAGTTTAGTAATCTTTATAGGCCTAATGAACATGGCACCAAGCTTACTGACAATGATAAAGAGGTCTGCAGATATTCTAGACCATTAAGGACTTTGTGTAAGCAAGAGGAGGTCTTTACCAACTGGCGTCACAGTTAAAGGATAATTTCCTGTTTGGCGTCGCCAGTGTCATTACAGGAGAGAGCAGATTTTGTTTAATGGTTAAAGATGTATTTTTTTTATGATAAAGGTGAAGGAATTTCTTAAAGCTTAATCAAATGTCTAAGATTATGAATGCTAGTTCGGCCTGTTTTAGCTAAGCATCCTTTTTTGCACAGACTTAATGCTATAGTTTCCAGTTTAAAATTGAGTGTACGTTATCGTTATGATGACGCCTCCGTAGCCAAGTGCAGTAGCACACTACTCTTTGAGTAGACCATGGTTCAAACCCTGACTGCTAAATGTGGGCGATCTGCTAACCCGCACTGGACCACCGTGACAGATTATGGTTCATTTCCCTCAACATGAATTGTTGTGCAAGCTTCCATCCTGTAGTGGATTGATTAATGGCTGCAGTTTACCTTTTCTTTTTTTATCTTTATGGTGTTTTGTCCGTCGCCATGCAGTTGACCATAAGAAATTAGTTTCACATGGACATTAAAAAAAAAAAAAAAAATCCGCTCTATTAATACTCAATCTTTTTGTATTGCTTTCTTATAATATTTTACATATCTTTCTCTATGTTATCATAACCATACAATAAGAATGCCATTAATGCCATGTAATAATTGTTGGATTTTCGTATTTAATTATTAAATGTTTATTATTAAATTACTTATTAAACTGGCGTCTCCATAGCCATGTGGGCAGGAGCAGCAGTGGTAGCACACGCTTCTTGATTAGACCGGGGTTCGAGGCCGTGACCACTAAATACGGAGGATGCGGAAAGGTCAGGGAATGACCACCGCATATCCCCGGAGCAATATGGCCTTAGTTGCTAATGCTCCTATAAACTAAGCAAACAACAACTTATTAAACTTTAAACGGCGAATATAAACATGAATAACATATATATCAGATCCCATTTCGAAAAATGGGTAATTAATGGTAAAGGAAACCTTCAGCATGTTATATGTTTTGGCCCCTAGCCAAAAATAATCGGACCCCCCCCCCCAGTAGGCTCTGTGAAACATCGATCGTTTTGACATACTAACCAACGGCCGTATTTAACACACGCCTCTAGTTCAGCACGTTTATGGTTCAGTGGAACTCTGCAATATTAATTTTCTCCACAGGAAGGTTTGTGAAGGAGTATAAATTTCATCAGTGGTTTTGAGCATAGTTTAGGGATCCTTGCCTCAGTTTTCAGTTTCGAATGGTGAAAGTCAATCTCGGCAGGAGGGGAAAAAGAAAAACCTCATTAGCAGCAAACGAAATGAGGGCCACCATGTTTTGGGATACCGATATCAAAGGTCTTATTCATGTTTATTTCCTAGAACTAGGCATAGAGCTTGGTTGAAACACCCTTCTTTATCTTCAGTGCTGGGTTTAGCTAGTCTGGAACTCTGGTGCACATATTTTTAGAGCCTTACGAATAAGGTTTGTGGTGGTTGTGGGGGGGGGGGGGTTAGTCCGTGGGCCAACACTAATTTCGTTATTCAGGAGTTCACTGAGAAATTACGAACCCTGGGGCAACCGCGCCACTGCACCTCCGTAGTTCAACCTCATAGTTCTGATTTGTTGTCTTGTGAGTTCCGTCTAAAGGACACAATTCAGGGTGAATACGGTAGTGAACAATACAGTCGTAAAGTAGTGTTAACACTAACCAGAAGATTTCTTTGAATTAGGATAGTACCCAGGACTGGAATAAATGTATTTCTAAAGGAGGGAAAGTACTTCGAAAATTTTCAATCGCTTTTCGTATTTCGAAAAGCGATTGTAAATTTTATTTTTCATTAACTGTGCAATTTAAAATGAAATAATGAAATCCAGGTCAGACTTGCACTAACGCACTCGTGCCCGCCTTCGTTATTCCAGGGGGCGCCTCCGTAGCCAGGTGGGAAGGAGCAGCAGTGCGTAGCACACGCTTCTTGATTAGACCGGAGTTCGAGCCCGTCACCACCAAATACGGAGGATGCGGAAAGATCAAGGGAATGACCACCACATATGGCCTTAGTTGCTAATGCTCCTAAAAAAAAAAAAAATAAATAAATAAATAAATAACGTTATTCCAGGACCATACTCCGTCATTGCAGGTGACATTCCTGGAAAACATACGAGATGTGTCAATAAAGTTCTGGGACCGATGCAATAAAAAAAAAAAAAAAAAAAAAACACAAAGTGGATTGTTTTAATTTTTATTCAAAGTAATCACCACCTGATTGAATGTACTTATTATACTATTGTGAAAAAAGGCAGCGAAGGCGGCCAAAGAGATGTTCTGTTCGGCGGTTATGTTTTTGTTTATGTACTCAACATCCTAAAGTCTCTCTCCTTTTGAGAGCAGTTTTACTTTTGGAAAGAGGAAGAAGTCCATTGGTGCTAGATCGGAAGAGTAAGGTGGATGGTGATCCATACAGATCTATACAGTCTTGTTTCGTGAGAAATGTCTTCAAAACAAGTGCGGAATAGGTGGGGGCATTGTCGTGAAACAAGAACCGCTCTTTCGAAATTACAACTGGAACCCATTTTCCGTCCCTCGGAAAATGGGTTCCAGTAATCTTTGAAGCACCTGTACCTATAACTCAGCATTGACTCGCGTTTGTCGAAAAACATGATCAACATCATCGTGATCCTGAACTTCTGCAAACGAAATATTTTGAGACTTGGTGATAATTTTGAAGCTCACTGCTTGCTTTGACTCTGTCTCTGGGTCGTACTAAAACACCTAACACGCATTTCCAGTGGCAATAGAGTTCGAGATTTAGGATTGTCTTCACAAGTCTGGATGATATGATAGCATTCTTTGCTGCTTCTGCTCATCCTTGAGGATGTATTGAACAAATTTTGCACAGACATTCCTTTTCCCTAAATCTTCAAGCAGAATTTGACGAATCGTCTCCTTATTTGTATTCAGCTCATCAACTATTATTCTGATGGTCAGACGATAATCTCTTGCTACAATTTCCTGAACTTTTGCAACTCCGTCCTCATTTCGAGGGGTTGACGGGCGTCCACTTCCTGGGCCATCCGTTGTTCATTTCTTAGGCAAAGTTTGAACCGTCTGTCTTTGAACCGCTTATACTATTCAAACACACTGGTACGACTTAACGTTTCATCACCACAAACAGTTTTTAACATTTTATGCGTTCAATTTCAGATCTTTCCAATTTAAAGCAAAATTTGATATTCGTTCGTTATGCCATTGCAAAATTTTAACATAGAACTTTAACGCTACTAGCGAAAATGGTTATTACTTGTAACCTGTGAGGCTACCAGAAAATCTCTGTACCACCGTCCGTTGGAGGAAGTTTGAACTACAACATACAGCTGCAGTTTATTTTCAGACTCATCGAACATGACCGCAACAACATCAGTCAGGAGGAACTATACTGTATTTAACACTAAAAATTAAACTTAAGTAAACTCAAAATAACCTCTGTCTTATTTCAGTTGGTTTTTCAAATCACATTCAGAATTCATCTGATTCTAATAATTGATTCTGAATAACTGCTCAGCGCATACAGAATTGTCTTCCGATGATCTCTGAAACCTATCCAGCATCTAACAACAGATTCGCTTCATAGCCGTTGGAAAAATGCCCTAGCAATACTCAAACGACTATGATAAAGGGTGAAAACGACTATGAAAAAGTGCAGCAAGCGGAAGTACCTGTGCCTCAACATATAAGGGGGTGAAGTTAGGTGCCAGTAAAATTGTAAAAATAAAAGATAAGGAGCCTCCAAGCTAACCGTGCATCTGCTCACAAATTGTCAGACAATCTTGCGCATCTCTGCTGTCTCGAGGTTTCTGCACTTCCAACTTGAAGGTAAACAAGAGCTCGACAAACTTTGAAGTAGCGTGAAGAGGGAAAGAAATACAGAGTATGGCACTGCCTCATGGACTACACCTCATCACTGAACTATGCACTGAACGTAATATAATACCTTTTATAAACCAATCAAACCAGTAGAGCTCTGATTATTTATTCCTAGCTCATTGCCCCTTTTCAGCATCATACTGTATTATCACCACAACTTAAGTTGTGTACTGTATAGGGTTTCTATTTTTACACCTCAAAAAACGCGCTTTTATTCTGATATCACAATTACCTCTTTGTTGCCAGACATGACATCCGTAGAATTGTTTTGCACAGTCGTTGTCAGTCGACCATGTCGCGACCTTGCATGGTTGGCTAGACAGTAGATTGAAGTGTCCTGTAATTTGAATTTATCGCATAGCATGGATTGCAGGAATTATGAACGTTCTACAAATAAAAGTTGAATTAAAAAATCAGCATGAGCCTTCTAAATCCGATACCTAATACAAAGTACAATTCAGTTCTCGTTCATGTTTACAGTTCTTCTTTGGCCGGAACACGATGCTTAAGTACTGAGCCACTATATTAGAATTCTTCATATTGCTTCATAATTCTTCATAATCCTAAAGAAGCATTTCCCAAAGTTTTATTTCACGTTCTTAAATAAAATTAGCATATTCCGTGGTGCACCTGCCCTATTTATTTTTCGCCCCTATATTAGGAAAATAACCTCCGAACAGATCTAGCGGCTTAGTTACTTGACACCTGTTTTGAAAGGTCTCGGTTCGAATTCCGTCCAAAGGAATTTTGAAGGCCTTTGCACTCAGGTGTGGGTTAGCCGGTTTCAAGCTGAGATGCGGGGTTCCCCCGTGAGTATTATTATTATTAGTATTAATAATGCAAATTAACAGCGATCTCAATCAGGTCACCTCGCACTTGCAGGGTGACCTAACTAACCTCAACTGGCGCATAGTGGCAATGATCAGTGAAGTATGTATGTTGGCCGATAGGTGTCATAGCGGTTTGATAATTTACTAATACATCACTATTATTGGATATATTTCAGGTTTCACTGTTTTTGTTCGAGCGCGGGAGTTGTTTGGTGTGTGTGCGCATGTGGGAATGTTTTAGGCTAATACTTCTGTTCATATTCATGGCCTGTAGATAGATCCATATTCATGGTCAATAAACTTTACCATGAACTGTAAGCAGATTTTAAAAAATTCATTTTACATGGCAAAGTACAGTAGCTTGGGAGAAAACTAGGAGGCGTCAAATAAGGCCAAGTAGACCTTAGTTGTATATATGCCCTCTTTTGAACATCAAATTTGAAAAAGAAAACTGTATTTTGTTTTCTTTACATAGTAGCATAATCACAAGAAGAGGTCATGTATGTATGTATGTATGTGTATAAGGTCTTCGGTGGCCCCTAGACATTAGTCTAAATCCACCTAATTTTATTGTCTTTGTAATATCCAAACCGGAATTACCACCGGCCTGAGGAAAAAAAAAACAAAAAAAAAACAGTATAAAATTTGTTGTGATAAGTGTGTTGTAGCTAGGCCACCTAGCCTTCAGACAGTAGCCGACATTTGGGCAACTGTTACCTGGTGCATGACCCAAGCCACGTGGAGTGCATGGGTGTACTACACTGCGTGCTAACAGCACAAAAATCCCGCATCCAATGGTAGAAGTGCCAGACCAAAGGGTGCCTGCAATTCCGCGCCTAGGGTACCCACTGCTGAAAGCCTGCAAAAAAAAAAAAAAAAAAAATTATATATATATATATATATATATATATATATATATATATATATATATATAAAAATATAATATTAAATTAAAAATATTAAAAGATAAATAAATAGATAAAATAGAATAAGAATAAATAACAAAATAAAATTTAATAAAAGAAAAAGAAAAAAATGATAATAATAAATAAAAAATTTCGAAACCTGCATGAGTAAAAACAAGAAGAGGTCAGTATAAAGAGCAACAAATGTTGACAGTAACATCAGTTATTGTAGTGCATTTCTATAACAGATTTCTATGCAGTGCAAAATCCGTATCAACTAATACACGTACCATTTTTATCATTGAAAAACACAGACGAAACAACACCGATCTGAAGAACCGGTATTCTATTCTATTATGCAGGGTGTTACTTTTATACTTCTGTGGTGACTAGAGCGGAACAAAATAGGTGTATCTTCGAAAAATAAATTACTTCTGAGTGAGAAACAATCTTTGACGTAAAACTTGTACCTTTTCTTTGTAATACCATTCATTTTTAAGTTAGCCTAGTTTGATCATTAACATGACATACTCAGGACGAAATGTATGGGTGTGTAGTGGGCGTTGCTTCACGACAACATACAATCCAGCTGAATGTCAACATCATACAGGTACCACCAACGTTTACATAACTGCGGCTACTGATGAAATGAATGATACATGCTACAGTCATGAGCATTCTTTTCGGGGGAAGGGGAGTAAAAGAGAGGAATTTCTCCATCTGTAAATTGATAAATATAATAGAAATGCTTTTTTAAAAATTTTGCGAACCATTTAAATGAAACTTAAATTATTTTGCAATTTAAATAAATATATACGAGGCGAGGTGTGGCAATAAAGTTCCTGAACTAGTGCTGTTGCAGTTATGTTCCATGAGCTTGAAAATAAACGGGAGTGGCACGTTGTAGTTCAGACTTCCTCCAACAGATGGTCGTACAGAGATTGTCCGGAAGACTGACCGCTTGCAAATAACAACCAGTTTTGTTAGTAGCGTTAACGTTCCGTGTTACGATTTTACAAGGGAGCAAGGAACGAATATCAAATTTTGCTTTAAACTGAGAAAAACTGCAATTTTCTCGTATGAAATGTTAAAAACTGTTTATGATGATGAAACTTAAGTCGTACAGCGTGTTTGAATGATATAAGCAGTTCAAAGACAGACATGAGGATTTTTGCGATATCCTTATAATCCAAGAAGTGGATTTCCGTTGACCTCTCAAAATGAGGACAGAGTTACAAAAGTTCGGGATATTGTTGCAAGAAATCGTCGTTTGACCCTCAGAATGATGGCTGATGAGATTTATATGAATAAGAAGGCGATTTGTCAAATTCTGCATGAAGATTTAGGAAAAAAGGTCTGTGCAAAATTTGTGCCGCACAGCTTCCTGCATGAGCAGAAGCAACGATGAGTGTTGCTTCTAGATGGTCTTTACATCATACAAAGACCATCCAGAGTTATCAAGCCAATCCTAATTTCATCGACTACTTTCACTGGAGATGAGTGTTCGGTGTTTCAATACGAATGAAAAGGACCTGAGGTCCGGGGATTGTGTAGTCAGATATGAAGTTCTCCGAGCAGTGCAGACAGGCTGCCAGGTCAGTTCATGGGGCTTCGTGAATGATATACAGGAATTTTGCTAGCAGAGATAAGGAGGTACTTATCCCAATGAATAAGACAATGTTCAGGTCACATCTTGAGTACTGATTTCAGGTCTGGAGGCTTCATTTTAGGAAGGAAGCGGAGCTGCTGCAACGGGTACAGCGAAGGGCACCAAGATTAATGAGGGAGCAAAGGGATGCTCTTACCAAGAAAGGCTTCAGTTCTACAAATTTGAAGCGTCTGGAGACTAGGCACCTGTAAGGTGATCTGATTGAGGTGTTTAAGGATTTGAATGGCTTGAGCAAATCCATTGCTGATGAAATTCTTCCTCTTGCTCAGACTATTCACATGAGGGGGCATAAATCCAAATTGAGGAAGGATGGTTGTAGAATAGATGTGCGGCAGTTTTCCTTCAGCCAATGGGATTCCGCCGTCCATTGCTGTGTAAGTGAATAGTTTGAAAAAATTCAGGGAAAGAACTAGGCAAAATATTGGAGGGGATAGATAGGAGAGTTTTTTTTTTTTTTTTGGCTGATGCTGTATAAGATTGCTTCCTTGCATAATTTGCGAGGAAGCAAGCTTGTACAGCACTACCGGAGACGAAGCGTCAGAGCATGCAGTACTTCAATATCATCACCAAGCCCAAAACGTTTCGTTTACAGAAGTCTAGGATCAAGACGATTCTGATCATGATTTTCGACAAATAGTGCGTGAGTCACAAGAAATTTGTACCTGAAGGGGAGACAGCCAGTGCTGCGTTCTACGTACAAGTGCTTCAAATACAATTGAAACGTATTTCCTGGGTAAAACTGCAATTTCGAGGGAAAGGCAGCTTATTCTGTTGCGCGACAATGACACCCCTGCTGACCGGGTTAGCCAGGTGGGTAAAGTGCCTGCCTGACAACACAAAGGTCGCGGGTTTGAATCCCGCCTCGGGCTTGGATCAGAGTAAAATGCAAAAACTTTGAGAGGTGCATTATGGCCACAGAAGCCGATGCGCCAACAACTAAAAAAAAAAAAAAAGTGACCCCCTTCCCGCCCATTTCCCATTTGTTTTTAAGATATTTCTGAGGAAACGTGGGATTGTACAGATCAACCAACCATTTACCCTACTCATCCGATCTAGAACAACGACTGCCCCCAAATGAAAAATATTTCAGGATATTGGAGACAAAGAAAAACGTAACTGCTGAAGTGACCATCATCTCTTTGAACACTTTCACTGACTCTTTTCAGATACGTGGTTTTTTTTTGTACTTTGAAAAAAAAATGAATATAATTTTTAGCTCCTTCACTAAGTGTTCTAGTGTTCTTTTTTATTGCACGAGTTCTGGAATTTTATTGGTACACCTCGTATATACAGGGTGTTTCAGTTAAACGTTTCAGAACTTCTAAGAGGGGTAGGGTACATCCTGACAACTCGAAATCATATAGCAATATGGGGTCGGAAATGCTTTCCTGAAGCGGTATTGTACACAGAAGTCGTCGTGCGACGTCGTGCAGCACAGATTCGATTTTCGGTCAATGAATGGGCCGGTATTATGGGAGATCACCTCATCGGACCTTACCTGTTACCGTGTCGTCTAACCGGACCTATCTACTTGATCTTTCTGCAGCAAGTATTGCCACAACTTTTGAGAGATGAACAGATTTCTGCATCGACGCAACAGACAATGTGGTTCCAACACGATGGAGCCCCTGCCCATTATAGCGGAGATGTTCGTAACTACCTGGATGTCACATTTGGTCAACAGTGGATCGGACGTGGTGGTCCCGTGCGTTGGCCTGCTCGGTCACCCGACCTATCATGTCTTGATTTTTATTTCTGGGGTCATATGAAATCGCTAGTTTATGACACCCCTGTTGACAATGCTTAGGAGCTGGTTGCAAGAATCGCAGTAGCTGCCGAAGAAATTCGAAATTCGCCTGGAGTATTCCAGAATGTTCGGATGTCCATGCGTCGGAGATGTAAGGCGTGCATTGTAGCCCGTGGAAGAAACTTCGAACACTTACTTTAATCCATGTACCTTTTTGCTTCTTTTCATGTATTATTAAAACGATTTCTCACTTACGGTCTCTTTTCTTTATGGTGCTTCTGTGTACAACACCGCTTCAGGAAAGCATTTCCGACCCGACATTGCTATATGATTTCGAGTTGTCAGTATGTACCCTACCCCTCTTAGAAGTTCTGAAACGTTTAACTGAAACACCCTGTATATGAACCAAAAAAAAAAAAAAAATCGTATCTATTTAAAAAAAAAAAAAAATTGTCTTAGAACACACATATAGTAAAAACATGAAACGATGGAGGCTTATGCACGCGCGCACATAATATACAGCTGTTTTTTTTTTTTTTTTTTTTTTTCATGAAAAACGTGTATTGATTTTTCCCTGGTTCCGGTGCTAATAAGTATGCAACAGAATAAAAACAACTTGGCTTCCAAGATAGCTCACATATTACATTAAAGAAAATGAGAGAATGGATGCATTACCGAAAATTACCAGTAACATCGGTCGCACGCTTCACGAGCTGTAATCAGTGCCGGATGTTCAAAGAATATCAAGTTCACATATTACATTAAAGAAAATGAGAGGATGGATGCATTACCGAAAATTACCAGTAACATCTCTCGCACGCTTCACGAGCTGTGATCGGTGCCGGATGTTCAAAGAATACCAAGAAGTCAAGGAAGTTGGAGAAAAAGAAAGTTGTTTCTAAAACTTATTGAAAAGTGCTTTTGGCTTTGATCAAACAGAAACAAGCGAACAAAACAAAGTTTTTCATTTATTGTGTTACCATTTATTTATCTATTTATGGCAGCCATGTCAAATTGGCAATTCCAAACCAGTATGAAGATAATGGTAAATGATGATACTTAAAGGAGAGACTGAAATAAAATTTAAATGATATTCATAAATTATATGAGCCTTTTAAACGTTGCCGGCATGATATCGCGCATTTTTTGCAAAGGAAATACTTGAAAATATTTAATATACACTGTGCTGCCACTTTATTAGGTACACCTACCTGGTAGCGTGTTTAGCCTGCTTTAGCCTTCAAAACAGCCTCAGTTCGTCTAGGCATGGATTGAACAAGATGCTGAAAACGTTGTGCAGGAATGGAGTACCATGCAGACATGAGTGTGTAACGCAGTTCCTTGAGATTCAACGGAGGTGTAGGCCTGCAGCGAACAGCCCTTTCCAGCTCGTCCCAAAGATGTTCAATAGGATTGAGATCCGCGGACTGAGCGGGCCACTGCAGAAAAGAAAAGTCAGTCATGTTCCTGGAACCATTCCATAGTGATTCCGGCTTTGTGCACTGGTGCATTATCCTGCTGGAAGTAACCATCTGACTGAGGATAAACTGGCAACATAACGGATGCACTAGGTCAGCAACGATGTGGCATTCAGACGCGAATCAATGGTATCAATTGACCCAACGTGTGCCAAGAAAACATTCCCCACACCATAGCACTGCCCACACCACCTTGCACAGTAGTCGTCAGACATAACTGGTCCATGGATTCATGTTGTTTTCGCCAAATTCGGAGCCTTCCATCAACATGATGCACCAGGAACTTCGACTCGTCAGACCAAGCAACTGTTTTCCAATCCTCGATAGTCCAGTGCTGGTGTTGCTGTGCCCACAGGAGGCATGCTCTCTTGTTCTTCATTGATAACAAAGGTACTCAATGTGGCCGTCGGCTGTTGTAGCCCATTAGCGACAAAGTACGACTAGTAGTCCGTTGCGCTATTTTGTTCAGCGTACAAAGGTTGTATTCTGACGTGATGTGCGACATTGTGGCCCGTCTGTTTGCTTGCACAATTCTAGCCATCCTCCTCTGACCTCTTTCATCAACAAGCGATTTTCTTGAACAGGAGTGCCGTTCAGAGGATGTTTTCTGTTCGTTGCACCATTCTCGATACATCCTTGAAACTGTGGTGCGTAAAAAGTTCAGGAGAACTGCCGTTTTAGAGATGCTTTGTCCAGCACATCTTGCACCTACAACCATGCCACGTTCGAAGTCCGTTAGATCATTCCTTTCCCCATTCTTGCTACGGTTTGTACGCTTAACTGATACCATAAAGGTTGTTCTGCCGCATTTATATCCACAATGGTGGTCATGTGACTTTCAACGTTGTGGGACAAACCATTTATTTGTGTGCATAGCAGGGGTGTACCTAATAAAGTGGCAGCACAGCGTATTTCTTTCAGTACTACTACACTGATATGTTTCTTTGCACACTGGTGCTGCCCGTGAGTTCCCAAGAGCTATTGGGTGTGGCCCGCGAGCTCCTCTATATAGCAAGAAGAGAACATAAAAAGTACGGACAATATATCTCTCATGGCAAGCGCAACGATTATTACTGCCGATTTCCATGCTGTACCAGCAGCACCGCGGAAACCACTTTCATTGACAGCAAAGGTAGGTTCCAGAAATTCAAGGTGCGTTATTCACTCCGTAATGTAAAGATTACTGGCGAATCTGCTTCAAGAAGCTCATCGAGGAGAAGGGATACAAACCTGAACAGGTTTTTAATGTCAGTGAGACGGCATTATTCTGGAAGAAGATGCCTCAATGCACCTATATAGCCGGTGAAGAGAAGAAGGCCCCAGGATTCAAGGCGGCACGAGGTCGGGTTACACTGCTAGTTTGCAGCAGGCCATATGACAAAGCTTGGCCTAATTTTCCGCGCACAGAACCCAAGAGCTCTTAGAGAGCGAGGTTTCGAGGACTTAGAGTAGGACACCAACGATTTAATTGATGAAACAACATTAATGAACTCGAGGAGATTGTTTGTTCCAACTCTGAGGATGAGAACGAGGTTGAGGAAGAACCACGCCAAGAGAAGTTCGACTTGGTGTGGTTCTTCCTCAGCTTTCTCTACCTAGCGCAGGCAATGCGTGACGCCAAACGCCTTGCGGACTTCTACGAATACGACGACAACATGATTCGTGCAATGAAGTTCAAGGAAAGCCTCGACGGTACAAAGGGTACTAGGAAAGTTTTGCAATACAGCTTTGTTTATTTAATTTTTTCAAAGTAATTTCCTCTACATTCAATACACCTCTCCATCCTCCGAAACCAATCTTTAAATCAGTTCTGCCAAGTTTCACTAGGGAGTAAAGCACACTCGTTGTCCCAAGCCCGTAGAAGGTCCTCATCACTGGAAAACCGCCTCCCTTTTAGCTTCATTTTCACATGCGGGAACAGTGCAAAGTCGCAGGGAGCAAGGTCTGAACTGTAGGGAGGGTGCTCGAGAAGTTTCAGTCCTGTCCTGGTCAAATATTCAGTGCAGGCTTTGGCGCAGTGAGCTGCAGCATTATCGTGATCGAGGTACCAGGTGTCCATTCTTGACTTTGGCCGCAGGTTCATAGATCCAATGACTTTAGGCAGGCATTGTTCAGTATACCACTTAGCTGTGACTGTCTTCTGCGTGTCCAAAACGACACGTTCCACAATTCCACTCGATTTGAAAAATACAGCTATCATTTTCTTCTTTACAGATCGGGATTTTCTGACAATTACGGGTGTGTCGTCATCATCAAAGACCCAAACTTTGTTTTGAGCCTTGGTCGGCAGATCGTAATAGTACAGCCAAGTCTCGTCACATGTCACGATGTTGTTCACATACCGAGATTGTCCCTTATCAAACTTTTTTAACATCTCCCGGCACCAAGTCACACGTCGTGTCATCTGCTCTTCAGTCAGTTGATGCGGCACCCAGAGAGAACAAAGTTTCTTCACGTGCAAATGATCTTGCAGAATCGAACGAATTGCTGGTGCATTTAGGCCCAAAGTATCTTCTATCTGTTGGTAGGTCACTCGCCTGTTTTCGTCAAGCATTTTCCTCACAGCAGTAATGTTTTCCTCCGTAACTGACGTTCGTGGCCTTCCCGGCCTCTCAGAATCCTCCAGAGTGAAATTTCCCCTTTGGAATTCTCTATACCACCTGAATATCGTTGTACGATGTGGACAATCATCATCTAGTGCAAGAGTCATTTCTTCTAAGCACTGGTCTATGGTTAAACCACGCACGAAATTATACCGCAAAACTGTCCTTTTCTCATTTTGTGACCACGATGCCATCGCAAGCACTTTACACTCTCACTACTAATGAATAACTGAGCCCATCGACTTGGCGCGGCGGCTACTATGCACGTATGAACATGTCTCAACATGCAGCAACAAGCAGCTTCCTGTGATTCATTGTTGCGTCATATTGCAAAACTTTCCTAGTACCCTTTGTATTTTAACACCATATACAGCCATGTTTAACGAGTTCGAACAAAAGAAGCAGCTTCCCATAACAATGTTCCTGAAAAGGACAACTATATATTGATGCCTAAAACTCCTCGTACCTCCGAACCGAAAGTCTCGACGTGAGCGAACCCTGCTCTTTCTCCAGCCTCTGACACCCCTACTACTGAGGAGTACTGAATCCTGTGGGGAATACCCTGGTGAATGCTTTGTTCTTAACTATGTAATAAAGTTTTGGTACAGTATTTTCGAAATATGGGTCTAAAATGTTACTCATTGTAAAACAATTAAAACCTTTTAAACACATTTAAATATTTTTTTGTTAATTGTAAATGGTTGCGTTTAGGCTTACGTAGAAAACAACTGGGGCTATTTGGGCGAGAGTACATATTTTCTCGGAATTTCACGTTTTCGTGGGAAGTGTTGACACGTAACCACCGCGAATATGGAGACCCGACTGTATTTCTATATCATATTTACTAAGCCAGTACACAAAAGTCGGCCGTTTGCTTTAAAGTCCTGGGCTCATTTTGGTATATATATATTATTATTTTTTTATTATAATTTTTTTTTTTTTTTTAGATATCATTTTACGAAGTTGAATAATAATAACCTAGAAAGATTGGGGATGTGACACTACCATCCAACGTTGAACGTTTGTAAGTCTAAAATTACAGTATCACAAACCGCTGTGGATGAGTTTCTGTAATCTAATAGTCAATGTTCTGCATGCGGAAGGTTACACCGATGTCATAGGCACATTCACGGGGAGGAGAGGGGACTGAGGCCTCCCCAAGAACATTGTTTTATATTATATAACTGCACTGTCATGTATTGATCATTGTAAAAGATCCCATTGTGGAACATACGAGCAATTCCTTCCCCCACCCAAACAAAAAATTTCTGGGTGCGTCATTGACCTACTATTACAAACGTAGTATAATTAATAACATAATTAATTAATAAATTAATAGAATCATGACTCAGACCAGAGCAGCAAAGCAAAAGGCTCAAGCTAATGGAAGTGCTGTGGCTCAGAGCAGAACTGAGGGGGGCAGTTGTCCTCTGACTCACAGCCTTATAAAATGCACTGTTTGCTTGATGTTTGCAGATCAATCGGGTACGGGACATGATACTACCAAGGGGATGTCTTTGTGTGTGCGCGATGCAAGGAGTGTATCGATATCAGGCAACAACTCTGCGTTCTTATGGGCCTATATGAGAGCTTGAAGGACAGGGTGGATGCCCTCGAAGAAACTAAATTGAGGGGCCCATCAAACTCTCAGCTGCCCACATCAACGCCAGAGCTTGCACTTGGGCATCGCGTGACACAGAGACAACCCCCAAGGCAGAATGCGCTGGTACCGAAGGAACTAGTAGTTGTTGGTGACTCTATTGTCAGGGAAACAGGGAACATGCTTTGTAAAAAAGATAGGTGGAACAGGACCAGGGTATGTCTGCCAGGGGCAAAGGTTGATGACGTTGTAGAGCGAATATCATCTTTTAAGGGCACAAAAGGTGATATAGTTGTACACGTTGGCACTAATAATATTAAGAGTAGGAGACCGGCAGAATTACTTAACAAGTACAGGTCACTGTTGAACAAAAGCCGAGAATTAGGGTTGAATTTGAAAGTGTCTGCAATTCTGCCCAGACACGATAGGATGGAGTATATGATGAGAGCCTTGTCGATCAATTCGGCCCTGGAAAGATTGTGCAAGGCTCAAGGGGTAGAATTTTTTTCAGCCTGGACTGTACTTGTTAATAGGACAGATTGCTTCTACAGGGATGGGATACACTTAAATAGAAAGGGTGCAAGAATATTTGCTGATGCTATCGAGGCAGTGTTAGGTGGGTCGGAAAACTGCTATCTTGGGGGGAGACAAAGACCAATAGATTGACAGTAGCCACTGGCAGAGGTGAAAGAGATTCTTGCACTGCTTCTATTAGAATGAGCAGAAGCCTGAAAAACAAGATGCATGGTATTTCAGAGACTGCTGGGAGCCATTGCGGTACAAGTAAACACATGGGTTGTGTTAGGGTAGCTAAGAATAGAAACAGGTGCAGGTATACTTGCGTGTACACCAATGCTAGGAGTTTAGTAAATAAATTTGATGAATTTGAGGTATTGCTCAAAACATCGAAGGCAGATATTGTTGGGATATCAGAGACGTGGTGTCACACGGATATAAGGGATGCGGAACTGCAATTTGGGGAGTACAACGTCTACAGAAAGGATAGACAGGATAGGAAGGGGGGAGGTGTTATGCTATTAGTTAAGAAACACATAAAAACCAAGGAAGTGAAGCCAGTCGACATCGCTGGACAGTGCAGTGTGGAGTCAGTTTGGTGTGACATAAACATTGGGAGATCAAAATTGAGAGTAGGAGTGTGCTATAGGCCTAATGACTCTGATGAGTATAATAAGGAACTGTACAGGGAAATAGAGTGGGCCAGTAAATCAGAGTGTCTTATAATGGGAGATTTTAATTTCCCAGATATTGACTGGATTTTGGGGGCTGGTTACTCACACACTAGCAGGGCTTTTGTGGATTTATTGGATGATTGTTTTCTACATCAGCATGTTCGGGAGGCAACTAGAGGGAGTAATACTCTTGATTTGATTATCAGCAGTGATTCTTTATGCATTAAGAATCTGCAGATAAATGAACCACTAGGTGGCAGTGATCACAGTGTGCTGAAGTGGGATTTACTCGAAGAGGTAACTACCATTAGGGGTAAAGGGAAGGGTTATTGCTTCCGTAAAGGCGACTACGATGGACTGAGACAGTATTTAAATTCTATACAGTGGGACCAACTGATGATGTTGGTCCCACTGTATAGAATTTAAATTGGGACCAACTGATGATGTTACCAACAGCAAATTCAAAATGGGAAGCATTCAAAGAACTTATCTTGGATGCTACTAGGCTTTACATACCAACTAAGAAATATTGTTCAAGGTTTAGGCCAAAATGGATGTCAGATGAACTAATGAGGCATATGGCAGAGAAGAAAAATGCATGGGATACATACAAATTAACACATGACACAGAAGCCTATGATAGATACAAGTTGATATGCAACCAAGTTACAAAGGAGGTTAGGCAGGCGAAGGCAGATTACGAGAAATCCTTGGCAAGGGATGCAAAGAAAAACAGCAAACAGTTCTTTACTTATGTAAACTCTAGAAGGAAGGGGATGAATCAGATTGGTCCACTTGATATTGATGGGTCAAGTGTTGATGATCCTGCTCAGGTAGCTAACAAACTAAATGAATATTTTGCATCGACATTCACACGTGAGGAGTTATTCAGCGAGGGGAATGCCAGAGGTGTATTCAACTCTAGCAGTAAGCTACAGAATCTTGAAATAACTGGGAGTAAAGTGGAGGAGAAACTGTTGAAGATAAACACAAGAAAGGCACCCGGGGTGGATGGGATCTATCCAGTTATATTAAAGGAGGCAGCAAAGGAAGTAAGCAAACCCTTAGCCATAATTATGAGAGCTTCCTTGGACTCAGGGGAGGTACCCATAGACTGGAAATGTGCAAATGTGACCCCAATTCACAAAGGAGGATCAAAGGCTGACAAAAGTAATTATAGACCTGTGAGCTTAACTTCTGTTCCAGGAAAATTAATGGAGGCACTGGTTAAAGAAGCACTGCAGGATCATTTAGACAAGACTTCAGTTATAGCTCAGACACAGCATGGTTTTGTTAAGGGGAAGTCTTGCCTGACCAACTTGATTGGATACTATGATGCAGTCACAAAAGAACTGGATGCAGGGAATAACTTTGATATTATATACTTGGATCTTAGAAAGGCTTTTGATACTGTTGCACATGGAACACTGCTGCACAAATTGGAGCAGTGTGACATTGGAGGCAAATTGCTGCTATGGATAAAGGGGTGGTTGAGGGGGAGAAGACAGAGTGGTAATCAATGGACACTGCTCATCGTGGACTGATGTTATTAGTGGAGTCCCTCAGGGCTCAGTGTTGGGTCCATTATTGTTTTCTGTATTTATAAATGATATTGATGATGGTATATCGGGCTTAATGTCCAAGTTTGCAGACGATACAAAGGTTGGCAGGGTTGTCAAGGACACTACTGACACTATGCTGCTGCAACAGGATCTGGAAAGGTTGAGCAGATGGGCTGAGAGGTGGCAAATGAAGTTTAACATTGACAAATGTAAAGTACTACACATGGGAAACAGCAACCCCAGAGCAACGTATCAACTCTGTGGTACAACACTGACAGTGGTAGAGAATGAAAGGGACTTGGGGGTGGTTGTGCAGGCAGATATGGAGTTCTCTGAGCAGTGCAGACGGGCTGCAAGAGTAGCTCATGGACTATTGTCAATGATATACAGGAATTTTTCCAGCAGGGATAAGGAGGTGATTATTCCATTGTTTAAGGCGATGGTCAGGCCACACCTAGAGTACTGTATACAGGTCTGGAGGCCTCATTTCAAGAAGGATGTAGAGCTGCTGGAACGAGTACAGAGAAGGGCAACAAGATTAGTGAATGGAACAAAGGGGTGCTCTTACGAAGAAAGGCTTAAGTTTTGCAAATTACAGTGTCTGGAGACTAGGCACCAGCGAGGTGATCTGATAGAGGTGTATAAAGCCTTGAATGGTTTAAGCATGCTCAATGCTGATGGAATTCTTCCTCTAGCTCAGAAAAATCACCTGAGAGGGCATAAATTCAAATTGAGGAAAGACAGATGTAGGATAGACGTGCGGAAATTTGCCTTTAGCCAGCGGGTGGTTGGTTGGTGGAACAGACTTCCATCCCTTGTGGTGGAGGTTGATAGCCTAAATAAGTTTAAGGCTCAGCTGGACAGGTATTTTGAACGAACAGAGGGGTGAAGTGGAAGTGGTTTTTTTTTTTGGCTGATGCTGCATAAGCTTGCTTTCTTGCATCAAATGCCTGTACTAATGCTAAAAATGCTAATGCTAATTTCGATTTGCAGTAGCGCAAGCTCAACCTCAATTTAGAGTAAGATGCCCTTGACGTAACGAATATGCATTATAATGCATGAACTTTACGCAATATTAGAAGACTAGTAACACATTAAGGGTAAGTCGAACACTTAAAGGTATTTTGTCTTCTGTTATTCAGCTTTCATTTCCGAGAATATTACTCCAGTATGCCCTAATTTCTTTGATGCAATTATAGCATTTAGGTAGACGCTTCTCGTACTAAATTAACCGAATAATTAGTTGTGTAATACTTTTCCACGTAAAGAAATAATCTAAATTTTATTTTAATAAAATAATCTAAATTAAATTTTAAATAATTTCAAGGACTGTTTGATTATACACTGATAAAGAAAGATTACGGTATTGATGACAAAGGTACAGTAGTTTGCATAAATAGTTGTATATCTGTTTACTGGGAGACTGTTTTGAAACTGCTGTTCCAGGTTATGCCTTGTGCTCGCAAGAACTGTGAACGTTCATTTCAAAATAAAAGTTATCTTCGTTCTTTAATCCATTGTCAAGTGTAGTATGTATAAGGATTTTGCCCTGATGAACCTCAGGCTACGAATCTGAAACTCCAGGGATGGTTGGATGGATGTATTGTTTACAAATCCAGATTGCCGGAACGTAAACTACAATTTTATGGTTTGACTAATTCATTATTAAAAGGGATTTATTACCCCACAGAATTTATCAAGAGTACAGAGTATTTTTGGGTCTAACGGCACCAGGGATTTACCCCATCTCCGCGTATGTTATTTGTATCGAGGACAGTACGCTGTCAAGGCGTACTGTCCTCGATACAAAAGTTTAAAAGTGTGTAGGTCATGTGTTGTGTAATATGTTGTGCCCCTTGTTCCTCTGGCTTGTTAGCCGCCAGGCCCCAGATGGGACCTGTCGCTTACGTACTCCGCCACGTGGAGGCCAGCCAGGTGTTTCCTTAATGTTTGCTCTGGCAGGTCCTACCACCTATTTTCCTGAGATTTCAGTGGCTAGGACCTAAAAAAAATTAAAAAAATAAATAAATTAAAATAAATAATTAAAATAAAAATTCTTCTTTTCTTTTGGGCACAGATGGTACATTATACTCTGCTTAGAGGGGATATAAGGGATAAGCGCTGGAGGTGATAAGATTTCCTAATAGGTCGGGCATGAATTATGGTGTTTTAAATTTGTACATGTGGGGCAGGTGCTGTTGTAAGGGGAAAGAGATGGGAGGAGAGGTGGAAGACTGGGGGGTTGGAAATTGGAAGTAAGGAGTCTATACGGAAGATGACCCCTGTTGAAATAGTGGGGCATGCCCCTGCCCCACCAGAGGAGAAAGAGGGGTGGCAGGAGGGGGAGGAGACAGCAGGCAGTCCGCCCCTGCTAGGGAAAGAGGAGTAAAAAGCAGGCCACACAGAGCCAGTGTGTAATATGGCTGTATGGCATCATAAGATGCAATCTTCGAGGTCCGAGTCCAAGTTGCAATCTTCGTATTTGCATTGGTCTGGTGGAGGTCCAAGTCCAGAAGTCAGATCCAGTTTGTTACGTTCATGTGTTGTATCTGCTTCAAGTGGTCACTAGTTCAGAGTTTCGCAGTCATCTCAGGTAGTTACGTCTGTGTTTTCATAGGTTAGTGATGATGTGGCAGGGATCTTTGTCTTTCAAAGAGTTTGCGGGCAAAGACAGTGAAAGCCCGGTAATTATCTTCTTCTTGCAATATTATTTCTTCTCGGTTTTTTAGCAAGGAGTTGATGCGTGTATATAGCTGACATTTGAGGTCCTCATAGTTGTCACAGTCATGGATAAGATGTTCCCATGTTTCTTCCTGACCGCAGTTACAGCTCAGGTTGTGAGAGATTCCCAGCTCGTGGATTTTCCCTCTGAAGGACCTGTAAGAAGGAAGGTGGTGTGCAAGCCAGGGGAAAACCAGGACGGGGAAATAGGATATACCCTGCTGACATCGGGTATAAATTTTTTGGTGACTTGCCCTTTTGTGGTAAGATTCCATCTATTTTGCCAGATAGATTGCAGGTGTTCCGTTAACCTCTTATTTTCTGAGGATTTGCTTTTCTGTGGATCTGTTGTGTAGCCTTGATAAGTTGTGGTTCTTCCTTTCGAATGTTGGTGTAGCAGCCCACAGCGCACAATCTCCAGGTCCAGGGGAAGGAAGCCCGCCAGGACCTGGAGCGCATGGGTGCTCACCGTGCAGCAGGCTCTAGTTGTTGTCAATAGTATGGATCGGTGGATCGACTCCAGCCTTTTCTTGTTGACTGCTGTGTTTGCTTTCTGATACCAGGCGCCTGCACCATAAGCAAGGATAGGGATGAAGAGAGCTTTGTATAGAAGGAAGAGGGGCCCTCTTCTTTAGTCCCCAGTCCCTCCTGGTGATTTTGGTTATCAGAGCCGAGAGCCTCCTTGTTTTCTTTCTGAGATAACAGGAATGAGATGTGAAGTTCAAGTTTCGGTCTAGTATTATTCCTAAGTATTTTAGTTCCTGTTTGAGTTTGATGGTAGCTCCATTTATTTTGATTAGTGGAGGTCTACCAGGGTCAAGAGCACCCCTGAGGAGTATTGAGTTTGTTTTTTCGGTTGAGATCGTTAGAAGATTCCTCTTGGCCCAATCCTGTAGCATGTGTGCGTGGCCTGATTGCCTATGGCTTCCAGTTGAGCCCTGCTGTCTGCTTGAAGCATCATAATCAGATCATCAGCGTATGCCTGTGTAATGACATTTGGAACATCCAGATTTAAAAACTCATCAAGCATCAGGTTCCACAGGAGCGGCCCCAGGACATCTCCCTGGGGGCATCCCCTGTAAACCGGTCTGGATACAGAGGTAAAGGGAGTGCTGACAGTGATTCTTCGGTTTTCCAGGTAAGATTTCATGCAGTGAAATAGATTTGATGGGATTTCAGCCCGTCGGGCCCTGGCCAGAACACTGGGCCACCAGAGGGAGTCAAAGGCTCCAGCGAAGTCAATTGAGATGAGGAGGAAATGTTTCCTGTTACAGTTTCTGACTGCATCGATGATCCTCTCGAAGGCATCAGTGGTGGAGCATACCCTCCTGAAACCAAATAAGTTTCTTGACATCAATTGAGCATTCTGGTAACGGTTTTCAATTCTGTGGTAGATGAGTCGCTCAGTGAGCTTGCTCAGTATCGACAGCAGAGTGATAGGCCTGTATGAGCCTGGCATGTCCTGGGGTTTAGTGGGGTTTTTCAGATAAGTCTGATTCGGGCTATCTTCCACGAAGTTGGAAAGAAACCCTCCATGAGGCATTGATTTGCTAGGTTCAATATAGTATCCAGTATAATTTCCACTGCCTTTTTTAGTATTTCCGCCTCTATTTGATCTTCGCCGGGAGGTTTCCTGTTTTGTATTTTGGGTGCAGCTATGTTGAGTTCTGTTATCGTGAAAGGGGGGCTCCACTGTCTGGGTGGAGTATTTATCATTCCCCTCGCAGAGAGTTCTCTGTTCGTGTGTGTGTGGAATTATTGAAGGTAAGATTATATGGTCCAATATATTATTAATGGAAGAGTGCCAGGATCTGGTGTATAGCCCTTGAGGTGTTAAGGTGGCAGCAACGACTTCTCCCCTGGGGAATTTACTGGTGGTGATTTTATATACCAATCCCCAGGGGTCTGCATTTCTCACTGTGGACACAAGGTTTTCCCAGAAGCGTCTCTTTCTTGTTTTAATTTGAGCTGTATATTGGTTCCTGACCTACCGGTATTGCTGTCTGAGTATATCAACCTCTGCTTGGGGCCAAGATCTGCATGCCCTTTGGAACCTTTTTCGTGCATTATTCACTCGCTGTCTTATTGCCTGGAGTTCTGGTGACCACCAGTGGACCACTTTGCGAGCGGGCTTCTTCTTCCTGATGGCCGTGTTTGCTGCTTCAGTTATAAGCTGCGTTACTTTTTGTTGGTGTTGCTCTGGATTGAGATGTTTTGGGTCGACGTTCCTGGCTTTTTCCATCAATGTTTGTTGGAATAAGTTCCAGTCTGCTTTTTGGATGGCATATCTTGGTGAGGGAATCGAGGTGGATACTGTGCTACGAGGGAGTGGTGGAGGTCAAAGGTTAGGACTCTGTGGTCCGAGGTAGTCCAGTATTCTTGTACCACCCAGGAGAAGAGATGCCCAACAATCGACCGAGTGGCCAGAGTTAGCATTAGCATTAGTAGAGGCATTTGATGCAAGAAAGCAAGCTTATGCAGCATCAGCCAAAAAAAAAAAAGTAACATAAATAAATAAAAATAACCACTTCCACTTCACCCCTCTGTTCGTTCGAAATACATGTCCAGCTGAGCCTTAAACTTATTTAGGCTGTCAACCTCCACCACAAGGGATGGAAGTCTGTTCCACCAACCAACCACCCGCTGGCTAAAGGCAAATTTCCGCACGTCTATCCTACATCTGTCTTTCCTCAATTTGAATTTATGCCCTCTCAGGTGATTTTTCTGAGCTAGAGGAAGAATCCCATCAGCATTGAGCATGCTTAAACCATTCAAGGCTTTATACACCTCTATCAGATCACCTCGCTGGTGCCTAGTCTCCAGACACTGTAATTTGCAAAACTTAAGCCTTTCTTCGTAAGAGCACCCCTTTGTTCCATTCACTAATCTTGTTGCCCTTCTCTGTACTCGTTCCAGCAGCTCTACATCCTTCTTGAAATGAGGCCTCCAGACCTGTATACAGTACTCTAGGTGTGGCCTGACCATCGCCTTAAACAATGGAATAATCACCTCCTTATCCCTGCTGGAAAAATTCCTGTATATCATTGACAATAGTCCATGAGCTACTCTTGCAGCCCGTCTGCACTGCTCAGAGAACTCCATATCTGCCTGCACAACCACCCCCAAGTCCCTTTCATTCTCTACCACTGTCAGTGTTGTACCACAGAGTTGATACGTTGCTCTGGGGTTGCTGTTTCCCATGTGTAGTACTTTACATTTGTCAATGTTAAACTTCATTTGCCACCTCTCAGCCCATCTGCTCAACCTTTCCAGATCCTGTTGCAGCAGCATAGTGTCAGTAGTGTCCTTGACAACCCTGCCAACCTTTGTATCGTCTGCAAACTTGGACATTAAGCCCGATATACCATCATCAATATCATTTATAAATACAGAAAACAATAATGGACCCAACACTGAGCCCTGAGGGACTCCACTAATAACATCAGTCCACGATGAGCAGTGTCCATTGATTACCACTCTCTGTCTTCTCCCCCTCAACCACCCCTTTATCCATAGCAGCAATTTGCCTCCAATGTCACACTGCTCCAATTTGTGCAGCAGTGTTCCATGTGCAACAGTATCAAAAGCCTTTCTAAGATCCAAGTATATAATATCAAAGTTATTCCCTGCATCCAGTTCTTTTGTGACTGCATCATAGTATCCAATCAAGTTGGTCAGGCAAGACTTCCCCTTAACAAAACCATGCTGTGTCTGAGCTATAACTGAAGTCTTGTCTAAATGATCCTGCAGTGCTTCTTTAACCAGTGCCTCCATTAATTTTCCTGGAACAGAAGTTAAGCTCACAGGTCTATAATTACTTGTGTCAGCCTTTGATCCTCCTTTGTGAATTGGGGTCACATTTGCACATTTCCAGTCTATGGGTACCTCCCCTGAGTCCAAGGAAGCTCTCATAATTATGGCTAAGGGTTTGCTTACTTCCTTTGCTGCCTCCTTTAATATAACTGGATAGATCCCATCCACCCCGGGTGCCTTTCTTGTGTTTATCTTCAACAGTTTCTCCTCCACTTTACTCCCAGTTATTTCAAGATTCTGTAGCTTACTGCTAGAGTTGAATACACCTCTGGCATTCCCCTCGCTGAATAACTCCTCATGTGTGAATGTCGATGCAAAATATTCATTTAGTTTGTTAGCTACCTGAGCAGGATCATCAACACTTGACCCATCAATATCAAGTGGACCAATCTGATTCATCCCCTTCCTTCTAGAGTTTACATAAGTAAAGAACTGTTTGCTGTTTTTCTTTGCATCCCTTGCCAAGGATTTCTCGTAATCTGCCTTCGCCTGCCTAACCTCCTTTGTAACTTGGTTGCATATCAACTTGTATCTATCATAGGCTTCTGTGTCATGTGTTAATTTGTATGTATCCCATGCATTTTTCTTCTCTGCCATATGCCTCATTAGTTCATCTGACATCCATTTTGGCCTAAACCTTGAACAATATTTCTTAGTTGGTATGTAAAGCCTAGTTGCTTCCAAGATAAGTTCTTTGAATGCTTCCCATTTTGAATTTGCTGTTGGTAACATCATCAGTTGGTCCCACTGTATAGAATTTAAATACTGTCTCAGTCCATCGTAGTCGCCTTTACGGAAGCAATAACCCTTCCCTTTACCCCTAATGGTAGTTACCTCTTTGAGTAAATCCCACTTCAGCACACTGTGATCACTGCCACCTAGTGGTTCATTTATCTGCAGATTCTTAATGCATGAAGAATCACTGCTGATAATCAAATCAAGAGTATTACTCCCTCTAGTTGCCTCCCGAACATGCTGATGTAGAAAACAATCATCCAATAAATCCACAAAAGCCCTGCTAGTGTGTGAGTAACCAGCCCCCAAATTCCAGTCAATATCTGGGAAATTAAAATCTCCCATTATAAGACACCCTGATTTACTGGCCCACTCTTACATCTATATTTGCCTTCCATAGTGTGCTGGAGAAAGTTGATGGTTGATTAGGTCTGTTCAGAACTGCTAGATAACAATGACTCACAAAGACTTGTGTGAATCGGCCCTTTTCGATGCTAACTGAGTTTGAACCTCATAAACGAGCCCCGAGCATGTATATCACTGCTAAACTCAACACAACACACCGTGTATCGTTTTATCCCAGGAACAGGTAAAATGGATAAGGTCCGATTTGCACAAGTCTTCGTGAGTCGTTTTTATAACTATGAATTGGTGATACTGTGACAGGGAGGAAATCTAAAACCATACATAAGTCTTCCAAAAAAAAAAAAAAAAAAAAGTTAGTGCCTCGAGTTAAAAGAAAAAAGATGAAATGCTCTTTCCCCTTCTCCGAAAATCGTACGACCAATGGAAAGAATTATCTTTAAAAATAGTTGGCTGTGACTTGATGCGAACTTCCCGGAAAATATAAATCCTCAGGCGCGAGTGCAGTATTTCCTCATGAAATGACTCACTACTGTGAGCGTTAAGTTTAACTCTGAAAATCGAGTTGCTTGTGATCAATCAGAAAGTTAATGTTTAAAAAGTCATAAGTACTTTGTCTATTTGTTACACAGACTAAACGAACTGTCAGCATTGAAATTTTGCTCTTAAAATTAGAGATTGTTTATAATTTCCAGAGTGACAGTTAGTGGAATGGTCCGTGATATAGTAGTTCACGAGTTTCGATAAGAACCAGTTCCAAAATCGCAGCTCCGAGTACTAGTTGCGAGAATATGCGATCGATATGTGTGTTTAAAAAAGCCTTATTTCTCTACTTGTGTGTTGGGGTTGAGATGTGAATACTATCTGTTTCTCAGTAGACTGCAAAGATGTGTGAATAGTTAAAATAGACTCTCTCTCACTCACTCATGTTTGTTTCCGATATAAACGCGCGTTTTTCAATGAAAACTCGGGCGAAAAAAAAAAAAGAATTTACACATTTCGGTTTAATTAAACGAAAAATGTCAATTTTAATTCAGTTACAGAAGCGAAAATGCGTTATAACATATAATTTTATTCTGTATACATTGGAACATACCAATTTTTTATTCAGTTAATATCAGGGAAATTTTTTTTTCTGTACAGACTACATTTTAGATCTATCAGAAAATCGTATTCACATGTCTTGAAGGTAAAAACGGGTAAGTTCGTTCTCTTCAAACAGACCGGAAACGATCTCGGAATGTGTCGGTATCTTCAAAGCTATATTCTTCTTGAGCAGATATCAGTCAAACTGGTAGAAACTGTGTGTACAGGTTTGTGTTTTCGCTAGTGATATTCAAGTGAACAAGGGGGATTAAAAAGAAACTGCATTCTTTCTGTCGGTTGAAGTTGTATATGGTTTGTGCTTTCATACAGCTAAGTGGAAAAAATGTGTTTTCTTGTTTGCTTCACAATGTGTAACGTTGTGATACAGTTGACATGAAGATGAATATATTTCCAGTGAATAATACGAAAATCTTGAAATGTATGTGAATGAATTATCGTTTTGTGTGTTTGTGTGCTTTATTATTATTATTATTATTAGCCATATGGTACAAGGAAGCCTGAGGCTTACGCTGCACCAGCCAAAAAAAAAAAATTACCGAGAGAGAGAGAGAGAGAGAGAGAGAGAGAGAGAGAGAGAGAGAGGTAGAAAGGCATCACCAAGAAAGAGAAGAATGATGATATCCAGCTCAGGACCCTGGGTTTGCCAAGCCCATACTCACCAGATGTGAGCCCCGCACAATTCTGCTTCCGCATTGGAGCACAGTCCTGGTGAGTTTTTGATTCAATTTGACTGCGAGATTCCAAAACAAAAGCTTTAGTGACTATACCCTTATTAAGTTGTTAAATAGTTTTTGGCTTTTGTAAATGTTGTCAGCGCCTATGTTTACTAAGAATAAGCTTAAGTAGATTTTAAATTCAATCTTAAACTTTTAACTTTAAGAATTTTTACCATTAAGTCGATCTGATAATTGTGAAAACACAGACACACGCGCTGCGCTCCTTGCGTTGCAGATACAGTGGAATCATATGTGAAAATGTTTTCAATCACACACACACATGAGCACAATAATTTTTTAATTGATAAACTGTTGATGCTATTTGCTGGCCTGTTAAGAAGCAGATGTCACCGTTAATATTGGTAATTTTAAGTTTTTGAGAAAATAACATTGTTATTTGGTGGTCACTAAAAGAAACATGTCGGCTTTGCATACACACTTCAATTGTTTGACAAAACTAAATGGTTTATCGTAACATGCATGTTTTGGTTTGTTTTTGGAAATTTTAGTAGTCAAAAACTACACTTTATAATGCTAAAATATAGTTTTATTCTTGAGGTAACATCGAAAATAACCTAAAATGCCAACCTTTTTTAACGTTGGTAAAGGGATAAATAAATAGACGAGGACGGAAGCAGAAAAGGAAGGAATATGTAAAAAATTTGAATACATTAAATATAAGGCAAATATAGCCGAAGTTATAAGCCAATAAATAATAAAAAGTGAAAATAGAGGGCAGTACGAGCAGTGCAAACCAACTAGCATTCACTACACCCATGAGAAATAGACTGAATTTATTATTATTAGCCATAGGGCGCAAGAACCTGAAGCTTATGCTGCACCACCAAAAAAATTCCCAAGTTACCCTGAGAGAGAGAGAGAGAGAGAGAGAGAGAGAGAGAGAGAGAGAGAGAGAGAGAGAGAGAGAGAAGAATGATGATATCCAGCTGAGGACTCTGGGTGTGCTAAGCCCATGCTCACCAAATTCGAGTCCCTGGGGTTATTATAAAGAAGGAAAAATAAAACAATAAAGAAACTTGATTTCTTTCTTTTTATTCTTCATTATAATATATTCAGTCTATATATACAGGGTGATTCAGGAGGAATAGTATATATTTTGAGAGGTTATAGTATTGATTATTCTGAGTGAAAAAGTTCATATTAAGACGCATTTTAAATAATGCTAAGCGTTTAAATAGGCGTCATGAGTACTCATTTTGACATTTCAAATTATAAAAGTACTGTATAGTAAATTGGACAAAACTAATTTAATAGTATTTATATATTATTCACAACGATTTTATAAAGATTTCCACAGTAAAACCATGTTATCATATTTCTTGTTGCAATTTTTTCCCCACCGTGCGCAAAATCAACCTGTCCACGATGCACAACGCACATTATTAATAATAAATAAATTTAATTTTTTAAATATGATTTTTATTTTACTATTATTATTATTTTACTTTTGGAATTCCGTTCCGGCGGAATTCCATAGTGCTTTGCTATGGCATGTACGTTACATTACTTTAGAAACAGAAGACACTGTATGGTCGATTTTTTGTGCCATTCTGATTGTTGACACATGAAGAGACGCCAGGGTTGTGTGGTATGCTACACTAGATTTTTATATAATTATATATTTTTATTTTATATATAAAATGTAATTTCTTTTTTTTTAATATGCTTTTAACTTTTTCTATATCTGTACATCCTCCCCACCCTTTCACTTATCTCTTCTTTCCTTTTTGTCTTCACCCTTTTTTTTTTTCTTTTCTCTTCAACACACAACATCTGTATATAACATAACATATAACATCTGTATATACACTGAGTGATCATTGAATTATGACCACCTACCTAATGTTTCATTGGTCTTCCTTTTACCTTCAGTACAGCAGCTATCCGCTGTGGCATTGATTCAACAAGATGTCGGAAGCATTCAGGAGGTATGGCTAACAAAGCTGTGTGTAATGCGGTCAACTATGGAGGTGATTGGTCTATCCAGACACCTGATATGCCTTTCCATAGTGTCCACAAGTGGGATTGATATCGGGGAAGTTCGGAGGCCAATCGATATAAGTGAAGTGTAAAGTGTGTTTAGGGTCAAGCGGCACCAGGGGTTTCCCCCATCTCCGCGTAGGTTACATTGTATGTGAACCAGTTTACTGGAAAAGCCAGAGATTTAAAAGTGTATGGACTTTGTATATGTGTGATGCCTTGTACCGTTGTTCATCTGGTCATTTAGCCGCCAGACCTCTACTGAGGCCCGACGTTGCCCCACTTTCGCCCCGTGGAGGCAGACCAGGTATCCACTTGAATATAGTTCACTCTGGCAGGTCCTGCCACCTAATTTCCTGAGATTTCAGTGGCTAGGACCTAAAAAAAAAAAAAAAAATAAATAAATAAAAAATAAAATAAAATAAATAAAAAATAAATAAATAAAAATGTGATCACGTTGAGGAGGAAGTGCTAGGAGGTCAAAAGAAATGTTGGGCGAAATTGATTTTCAGTTGTGGAATTTAGATTGTGTGGGGCGTTCACTAGCGTGCAGGTAGAGTGGGGAGGGAGACTGAAGACTGGGGGGGGAGATAGATAGAAGTATGGAGCCGATAGGGAAGACAACTCCAGTTTACAGTGGGGCATGCCCATGCCCCACCAGAAGGAAAAGAAGGGGTGGCGAGAAGGGGAGGTGACAGCAGGGCTGTCCCCTCATCCCTCACCAGGGAAGGGTAGAAAGTAGGCCAGGCAAGGGAGCTGGCCTATTCGCCAACAGGGCATACATGTGGGGTGGCTTCAGTCGGGCGCCAAGGCGTCAAGGCTGCCCCATTTGGTATTCCCAGGAGTGGAGTGAAGATATCTCTGTCCAGGTCTGTGTGGCATTTGTGCAGATCATGCTTGGTCTTTTATTAAGTAGTAACTCGTGGGATCCAGGTCCATCCACTGGTGGATATTCAGTAGGATAGGCTTCAGTCACAGTCAGGGTGGACTCCCGAAGGTCCGATTGTAGTCAATGCGTTTGGTTAACAGTTCTCAAATGGAATCGGTGTCCTCCATCGGTCAGTATTTGGGAGAGTGCAGTTCAGGCACAGTCCAGTTTTATCTTGGTTCATCATTTGTTGTGATTGTTGTTGTATTTATCCTAGTTGTCCTAGATTTTCCGGCAAAGGAAGAGTCTGGCGTCTTACAAAGAGGCACTGAGCAAAGTTAGTTAGGGCATTGTAGGTTCCCTCGTCCTCCAATAGGTAGTGCTCCTGATTTTTGGGGTTGAACTGGACTCGTGTTATGAGGTGTCCACGCAGATCTTCGTACAGTTCACACTCTTGTAGCAGGTGGTCCCAGGTCTCGAGGGAACCACATGCGCAGGCTGGGTTATCTGTCAGTCCAAAGAGGTTTAGCTTGTGGCGGATAGCTCCATGTCCTGTGAGAAGGTAGGTGACGTGGAGACCAGGGCAGAGCCATGTCGGATATTTTGGGTATACCTTTTGCAAGTTCGGAAAGAACCTTCGCGTGATGTCTCCTTTGTCAGAAATCGTCCAGCGTTGTTGCCATATCGATGTCAAGTACGTTTGCAGCCTGTATTTCTCAACTTTACAGTTATTAGCCGGGTCCGTAGTGTGGTCCTGGAAGGTTGTGACTTTGCCACGTCTGAGTTGCTGAAGCATGCCATTGCGAATCACCTCAAGATCAAGAGGGAGAGCGCCCGTGATCACTTGTAGTGCATGAGTAGAGACTGTCTTGCATGCTCGGGTGAGGGTCAATAGGATGGGTCTATGTATGATATCCAGTCGTCTGCGGTTTACCGCTGTTGAGGCTTTGTGGAACCAGACACCGGAGGCGTATGTGATTGCCGGGATAATGGCTGCTTTATAAAGGATCGCAAGTGTGCGCCTTTTCAGGCCCCATTCGCAACGTGTGACTCTGGCAAGCATGCCAGCGTATTTTTTCATCTTAGCCTGTATATATTTTAGGTGTGGGGTGAAAGACCGATTACGGTCCAGGATAACTCCCAGGTACTTTAGTTCTGTGACTAGCTTAATTGTCCTATTGTTGATTCTTATTTGCGGCGGTCTAGTTGGGGTTAGGTAGCCCTTAAGTAAGATGGATTTAGTCTTGGTGGCCGAAATGGTGAGCCGATGCCTTTCCGTCCATTCTTGCAGTGTGGTTACTGCTGCATTCGCGAGAGTTTCTAGTTGGGCTCTTGAATCTGCAGTAAGGGCTAGGGATAGGTCGTCTGCATAGGCCAATGCCTGTACACCCCCTAAGTCGAGGGAGAGGAACTCGTCCAGTACATAGTTCCACAGGAGGGGGCCTAATACGGAGCCCTGGGGGCATCCTCGGTGTATCTGTCGATCTACCTTGCAGTAAGGGGCCTGTACCAGGATCCGTCTGTTTGTTAGGTAGCTTCTTATGCAGCTGAATAGATTTGATGGCAGTTGGGCTGCCCTGAGTCTTGCGAGGACGCTCGGCCACCAGAGGGCGTCGAACGCCCCTGCAAAGTCAATAGAGATGAGGAGAAAGTATTTTTGTCGGCAGCTCTCCGCCATGTTAAGGATACATTCCAGTGCGTCGAGGGTTGAGTTTCCAGGTTTAAAGCCAAACTGTTTGTTTGCTGTTAAGCTAGCTGTGAGGTAGTGTGATTCAATCCTATGTCTGAGCAGCTGCTCCAACACTTTGCTGAGCACAGTCAGGAGTGCTATTGGCCGATAGGAGTCCGGCTTGTGCTGTGGTTTTGAAGGGTTTTTAAGGATCAATTTAATGTTTGCCACCTTCCAGTCCGTAGGGAACCAGCCTGAGTGGAGACAGTGGTTGTAAAGGTCCAGGAGTAGATTCGGGGTGTACTCAGCCACTTTCCTTACTATTTCCGGCTCGAGCATATCTAATCCTGGGGTTTTCCTGTTTCTTATCTTGTTAATAGCAATTTGGAGTTCTGCTTGGGTGAAGGGCTCCTCCGTCCTGGGGGATTTGTATGCATCGTTGGCTTGGCATAGCAGTTGCTGTTCAGGAGTGTTGTCTCCTTCAATGGATTTAAAAGTGGCTTCTAGTATATTGTTTACAGTATCGTGCCAGTTGTTGGTCATAGCACCCTGGGGAGTGATGGTGGAAGGGGTTACCTCCCCCCTTGGCAGCTTATTTGTGACTATCCGATAGATGATACTCCAGGGGTCAGAGTTGCCGACAGTAGAGACCAGATGCTCCCAGGACAGCTTTTTCCGCTGCCTGATCGTCGCAGTATAGGTGTTCCTGGCCTCCCTGTACTGTTGCCTGAGTGGTTCCGCCTCAGGGGCCGGCCAGGTCCGTCTGGCTCTTTGGAAGGCGCGTCTCTTCTGGTTCATTTCTCTTCTTAAAATATCAAGTTCTTGCGACCACCACGGAACGGCTCCTGGCCGAGGGGTCCTTTTCCTGATTGCTTGATTAGCCGCATTTACAATGGCATTGGTGACAGCGCGTTGGTGTTGGTCCGGAGTTTGTTTGTGGAGCTGGTTGGATGGCAAGTTTTGTGCATTTCTAGTGATGGCTTCTTTGAATTTTCCCCAGTCTGCTTTGTTGACAGCATATCTATTCTGTTTGTAACAGTTTGTCTGAGTACGGTGGAGTGACCTATGCATAGTAAAGGTGATAGCCCTGTGGTCGGAGGAGGTCCAATCCTCCTGCACTTTCCAGTCATTGAGGTGACCGGCTAGGGATCTAGTTGCCATGGTGGCATCCAGTGTGGTCTCCCAGAGAGTTGAACTGAATGTTGGTAGATTATTAGAGCGATTTATGACAACAAAGCTGCTATTGGCCAGGAACTCCTCCATGTGTTGCCCATTTCTGGAGCCTCTACGCTCTGGGGTCTCACTGTGCCACAAAGGTGAGCGGCAGTTTAAGTCGGCGGATACAAGGATCTTGGCTCCTGCTAGTTCGGTTTGCACTTTATGCAGATATTGAATGTACGGGAGGATATCTGCTTCTGGACGACAGTACAGGGAAATGATGTAGAGTTCTCCTAGAGAAGTTATGATGTGTGCACAGGATGCCCACTCGTGACACAGGTGTGAGATCTTGGTGACAGTTATGTTGGGGTTTCGTACAACAACTGCAGCCCATGGGGTTGCTCCATCCATTTGGACAGTTTTATAGCTGGGTGGGTATCCTCGGACAGCACCTGCACAGGTATAAGGTTCTTGCAGCAGGAGAATGTCTAGATTTTCTTCTTCGGCCCTTTTCCTTATCTGTCCCGCTACAGCGATGGCTCGTTGTGCATTAAGTTGGAGAAATTTAATGCAGCTGTTGTTGTAACTTTTAGGAAGAGTCCCCATAATATATTCTTGATTGTTGGGCGCTTCTTGCTTTAATATATACCGCGCATTTGTTATCTCTGACTGAATGTGTGTGGGGGAGTTTTTGCCACTTGCAGTTTGCGCAGGCTGGGTCGCTTTGTTTATTTGGACAGTTTGCATAATTGTGCCCCTTCTCAGCACAGTGTCCGCAAGTTGGCTCCTGCTGGACGCACGTGTGGGTGGTGTGGCCGAATCGGCAACACCGGAAGCACTTTGGGACTGCAATGTGTTCCCTGAAGCGGTGGGAGCTCCAGTTTATATATATCCTCTCTTGTTTTGTTATCACCCTCCATGCCTCAGGGGCCAGTCCGACCACCCAGTTTATTGAGCTACCATTCCCGCTCTTGGTTTGGTGTTTAGGTACCAGTAGACTTGCGTGGTCTCTGTCTGGTAGATGTTGTTGGAGGTTTCTTGTGTATATCTCCTCACAGATGGAAGTGGGGGTCAGATCCGGGTCTGTGCCGAATATAACAATTGAGGGGCCTTTTTCTCTAGGCAGCTCAGCAGAGAGTCCGAGCGTCGGTATCTTGGCGTTATTTATAATCAAGTTGGCATCGTCTTTTGTTTCCGTCTCGATTATTACCCCAGTGTTACGAGTTTTCCTGATGGTTCTAATCTTGGCTGTTTTGAATTCTTGGGTCAGAGAGTCAATGACTTTCTTCTTGACCTCTTCGCTAGTTTTAAGAGTATCAGTAGTGGTTGGTTTAAGAACCACAAGATGTGGTGTAGGGAGCAGCGTCTTCCTGGGTGCAGACTTGGTGTTGGTGGTGTTTGTGAGAGCCATTGTTGTCGCAGTTTGATTCCTCAGCGCATCAGAATATGTCGGGGCGCGCTGTGGCATTTGACTTGCCCCGCATTCCATATAGGCCTGTAGCCGTGTAGTAGCTCTCTCTCTGTCAAGGTGTTCATCATGTAAGATTGTCTCCATCTTGTGGAAGATTGTGACAATCTCAGATCTGAGTGCTGCTGACACTCTATTTGAGTTTTCCTTGAAAATGTTCTCAAGTGCGGTTTTCAGAAAGAGCGTCTTTTCGTATATGGTACCCTCCGGTATGGCAGGGTCGAGGGGTGAGTCCTGCTGTATGTCTTCTTTTTGGTCTTTTTGTGATGTGGCTATTTCTGGCTGTTCTTTAGTTTCTGTATGGGAACGTGTTTCCCGCCCCAATCTAGGGATCACTTGATTTCGATTTTTCCGCTTGGTTAGTTGCGATCCAGAACGGGAGTCCTCCTCTTCGTCCTGGGGTTCCACAATAACAGGGTCGTCACTCTGGCCCGGGGATTTATTGTGTTTTCCTGTTCTTCCTTCCATTTCACGAAATTCGGATAACCGGTACAGTTCGGATTATCAAGTGTATGGTAGGATAGTAAGATAGGCCACTGAAAATGATGGCAAATGATACCCACTACAAGTCCGTGGCATATAGCCAAAAGATTAGCAATCAATGGTATATTTGGGCTGTTATACCATAATCTACCAATTTTCCAATAAGTCCTACTGAATCCGCCAGGGGGCGTAGCAGCTTTGCATATTCAATTTAATGTTCAGGACCATAACTAATCTAGATTTGCATAATTTAACACACAGCACAGCTAGTTCACTATGTAAATAGTTCAGCAAGCAATCAAATTAATAAATGTTAATCACTGCTAGAGTATAGGAAATTGTTCCCGAAAAATGCATTGGAAACAAGGCCGCTGCGTTTGACAGAATAAACTGTTGTGTTCCGTTAATTAATCGCCTTCAGATCGGAAGGTCACCACAATCCCAAGTAAGGCTATTAGCAGGGAGGTACGATGGCACTCTTAACGACTGCAAAAATAGGAATGTTTGACCTTGTGTTTTCCCGTCGTTGACTGTAAAGCTTTTGTAGAGGGGAACTTTGACCTTGTGTCACACTGCAGCGGACAGAGTGTCTTAACACATATACATATCATATAGGAAAATTTCAAAATAAAAGGTTACCTGATGACAATCTGCATAATATAAGTTGAAGGACGAGAAGAACATCCAATAAAGCATCTATTAGTATAAGTTTAGATTTCATAAACGGGAAGAAACTATTTAAATTTTTAAAAAGTTGAAGAGCATACAAATCACTTGTCAACACACTACACGCGCACGCGCAGTTCCTTCCGCCAATCGATATACTGGAAGTTAGAACTGTGTTCCTCAAACCATTCCTACAACAAGTGCCTGAGGGCTCGGCGCATTGTCATCTTGGAAGACACTATCGCCATTCGGGTAAAAGTGTAACATAGCGGGGTGTACACAGTCAGCAAGCAGTTGACGATAGCGGAAACCACTGATACGTTGTTCCCCATGCACCAGGGGTCCAAGTTCCCGCCTGTGAAACATGCCCCCAACCATACAACCGCCTCCACCGGCCTGCACTTTTGATACCATGCATGATGGATCAAGAGCCTCATGTTGTTGACGCGAAATCCGTACATGGCCATCCACGGTGTGGAGTAAATAATGTGATTTATCCGACCAGCACACCTTCCAGTCTTCTAACGTCCAACTTGCATGCCCTTTGCACCAGGCGAGTCTTTTACGCCGATTAACCTTGTTAGGAGAGGATGCTGTAGGGGTCGTCTGCTGGTATAGCCCGTACGTGCGACGCATGGTCATGCCAGATATTGTTCCGGGTTGGCCCATGTTGTATTAGGTAGTCATCTCTTCAACAGTGCTGCGCCTGTTCGTCTGTACGAATCGTCGGACCTGATGCTCACCTCTAACATCAACCTTTAGCTGACCTTTGCAGTTTTGCCTTCGGGTCGTTGTTTGACCATTTTGACGCCATCCTGGTACACTTTATCTACGGCGGCTCTCGAATACCCCACCAGTTCAGCCGGTTGGGAAATCGAGGCACCAGCTCGTCGAGCACCCACAATCTGTCCTTTATCAAAGTCCGATAAATCCTTCCTTTTACCCATCACGCTCGGAATTTTACTACCTACTGAACCACTGACACCTTATCTGTACTACCTAGGTCGACTAACTCCGCACTCTCGTACCTCACTTGGTCAACTGGTCGCATTCAGTTTTCATAGGGGTGGTCATAATTCAGTGATCACTCAGTGTATATATCTAAAACTGTTCGCAGGCCAGCCACTAGATAGTCCTCCGGATCCATGAACCTGTTGGTAACTCTCTCTCTCTCTCTCTCTCTCTCTCTCTAGGAGACTTTTAGATCAGCTAGTGTATAATCTCCCTGCCTGTACTCTTCTAGGTAGTGACTGGAGGAAGTCTGAGTAGTGTGTATGCGGAGAGCATTGTCGAGGCCACCTCATGTCAAGGAGCTGGGTATATTCTTGCCGTGTATACACTATATCCAAAAATTTCTTTGCTTCATACGATATGTCCCCTTTTCTTACTACTGAATACATCATGATAGTCAAACTAATTGTCTTTGAGATACTTTTATCAAATATTATTATAATAAAAAGTTTGAATTTCGGCGCCCCAGACGTTGTTGCCCCTATGCCCTCCTTACCAGGCATACTGTGTTCCGCCGGTCCTGCTTAAAATCTCTTATACCCCATTCTGTCAAATTCATCTGTTGCCTTTCTCCAAACTTCACTAATCACTTGGAATTCTTCGGCTTCCTCTCTTTGAATGGACCCAGTTGTTCGAGATGCTGAGGCTTTTGCGATTACTAATAACCTCACAGAGATTGTTCATTTAACTACCAGACAATCCTAACCACACAGTCAACACACTTGATCTCTTTCTCACAATCAACCCTTCAAAATACACGGTCGAGGTGAGTGGTCTTCTAGACACCTTAGATGACTACTTGGTGATGGTCTTTTCTCCAATGGAGCCTTTCTCCCATGGGCATTCTCAACCTCGTGTTGTTTGGCATTACAAGAATGCATAATAGGTAATCTGCGCGATTTCTATTCTCCTTTTCCTTGGATGGATTTATTTTAAGTCTCCTGATGTCAGTTTTAGCTGAGATCGTACCAGTGGAGTTATTTTTGTAGAGAAATTCTTTATTCCACACTCCACCTTAAAATCTCATCCTTTATCTAAGATTTGGTTTTCCGATAAATGTGCTAAGGCTGTTCGACATGAGAATATCGCATATCATAATTCTCTCGTATCCAAATTTCCAGGTTCATTTTCTGCCTTCACGAAAGCTCGCAACAATTGTAAAGCAGTTATTAATCAGTCCAAATTAGATTTCGAGCAGGCTAATTAAGAGTAGAAACTTGCTTCTTGTCCAAATGGTAGTTGAGCATTCTGGTCTCTTGCCAAACTAGCTGTAACATTTGCTCATCTCTATTCCCACCTTTGTCAAAACCGGATGGTTCCATTGCCTCTTCAGTTAAAGATAAAAATGACCTGTTAGCATAATAGTTTTCTTCTAACTCGTGTATTGATGATCTTGATAAACCACCTCTACCATTCCTAGTACACTTCGTTCAATGCCTACTGTGGTCTTCTGTCAGAATAATTTTGAACAGTCTTGATGCCAAGAAAACGCAAGGTTCTGAAGGTATTTTTCAAAACCTGTGCTCCTGAGCTTACTCCTGTTCAGTGTCGCCGTTTTACATTTTCTTATTCCGCCAGTGTTTTCCCTTCTGTTCGGAAATTTGCCCATATCCAGCCAGTTCCTAGAAAAGGGTGGCAAATACTCCCCATCCAATTTTCGTCCCATTAAACTTACTTCTAATCTTTTTAAATTAATGGAAAAGTCTATTACCCGTCAAGTCCTAAACCGTCTAGAAACCTATCATCTGATCATTGATCGTCAATATCAATTTTAAGGCATAAGCTTTTGAAGCGATTATGCCTTAAAAACCGTAAGGCTTCTTCGTCTGAGCTGAAAAGAGAATGGAAAGAACATACAGGAATGGTAGCAAGTGTAGTAACAGTCAGAAGACGCCTCTTTAAAAATGTACTTATAGCCCGTTGTCCTAAGAAGTAGCCCCTACTCACACAAAAAAAAAGAAAACAGCCCGTTAATTTGGTGTACGGAGCATGCCAAATGACTGCCGAGCAGTGGAAGTCAGATTATTTTCTCGGATGAGGAGAAATTCAACCTGCTTGTCTCTGATGGGAGACAAACGATTCGCCGTAGACGTGGTGAAGAATACCATCCAGACTGTATGGTGTCTACAGTGCAATTTTTTACCATTTCGTATCACCTGCAGTTTATAAAAGGTTCCGTAAATGCCAATGAATACCTGGCTATATTGGAAGGCAAATTGCTGGCAACCATTAGAGACCATTTTAACTTGCCAAGTAACTGCATCTTTCAGGACGACTCTGCTCCTTGTCATCGGGCGAAAAGTGTAAGTAGGCAATTCTGTAGTTACTTTAGCTTCATTTCTGCATTAGAGGTTCGACAGTAATGTTAATTTGTTACTTGTGAAAAAATGGTTGGAAGAACGGTCCATTCCAACTCCTAGCTGGCTAGGAAACAGCCCGGACCTGAATCCTATAGAGAACTGTTGGCATCGTGTGGAATTTGCAGTTGCCAGAAAGAAGCCAAAGACCCTTCGTGAACTTCAGGAAGCCACAATTCGTGTTTGGAACCACGAACTATCAGTTGATTATCTTCACAAATTGCTCTTGTCAATGTGCTGCTGTCATCAGGGCCAGAGGCGGTTCAACTAAATATTAGTTTGCACCTCGTGAACTTTTCGTTTGTTTTCCATTTAAAATGATAAACTGAAGCAAATTGAGGGCTTCTGATAACATTTCAGCCATAATTGTAGTGTTAATGTTACAACAAAACTATTGTAAAAAGGTTGCAAATGCTCATTTTGGGATATTTTGAGAGCACCTGTCAAATATTACTTAGCTTTGCCTTAACTATTAAAGATATCTTTTGTTTATATTTCTATTTGTGATGCTAGTCGTTAATGTAACATACGATCGCGAAAAAGGTTTAGAAATGTGAAATTCCTAGGTGATGCACTTTTTTTGGAACACTAGTGTAGATATAGTAACGTTTTATTTATGTATTCATAGCTGCGGAACACACACACACACACACACACACACACACACACACACACACACACACACACACACACACACACACACGAGTCAAAAGCTTCTATAAGTATTTTATTTTATCAAAAGAAGCGAAACCTCCTAGTTATTATTATTTTTTTAGAAAAGCATCATAAATTATGAATATTTTTGGCACATTTACTTGCGTTCATTCTAACGTTAATAAACAAATTTTTTTGAAAAATAGGGAAAACGTTTTTTCCCTATTTTTTTAAAAACGAATCCAGTTTTGGGTTCAGAAACAGCTAGTTTACCTATCTATAGAAAACTTTGAATGCAAGTAAACTATTATACCGATAAGCAGCAACATAAACTACATGAATTAATCTGATATCATATACTTTGCCTTAAATATTGTGTGTAAGAGTCAATAATGTGACTCTTTAAAGAAATATGACTTCTTTTGGTACTTAATGCAAACAATCCTGGTTCGCTTGAATTGATTTCAATATACTAAACCAAAAAAAAAAAAAAATTGTGTGTTTTTGGAGATTTCTGATGCTCACTTTAATTAGTGTGCAATAATGGTGAAAACTTCATACGTTGATGGTGGAATAATATACAGTACTAATAAAGAACCTACCCCATCCTGTTAAAGTAGTCACAGACCGTCATAAGACAGAGGTATGCAGCAGTTTCGAGAGAACTTTAGAATACTCAGTTTCGTGTTCTAATGTAGTGCCCCCCGTACTAAGCAAAAGTCTTGTTTTTTTTGGGGAAGGAAAGATGAGGTTTTTTTTTTTTTTTTTTTTTTTGGTAGTTGTTGGCGCATCGGCTTCTGTGGCCATAATGCACCTCCCAAGGTTTTTGCAGTACTTTGATTCAAGCCCGAGGCGGGATTCGAACCCGCGACCTTTGGGTTGCCAGGCAGGCACTTTACCCACCCGGCTAGCCCGGTCGGCTAAAGATGAGGTAAGTTCCTGTATACTGGCAAAAACAAGAAGCCGATCCGGCTTCTTGAAAACAACCGTTAATGGGTAAAAATTACTTTCTCTGTATATTACCACTTGCAGAAAGAAGGGTGCGTCAAAATTAAGGAAATAATACAAATCCTGCTGACCAATGAACTAATGCGTAAAATTTATGCATAAGAATATACACATAGCGTACTTAACCTTAATGCGAGAATTTTTTTTTAGGCATTCATCTATTCTACGAACCGCCAGTTATACAAAAAAAGATGAAAAAATAAAGAAGCGAATTCTCCAATTGTTGCATCAATTTTTTCCCCACATGTTACATTGCCCCCCCCCCCCCAATATCAGGCTCAGAGTCCTTATGCAGCCACCTGCATCATAGGATGATAATGCCATAGCTTCGTAGTAAATTATCTTTAATTTTACTATACAGAATGTAGTCTACAGTTATACAGTACCATGCAAAATTAATAGCAACTCGCCCATTTCCACCTATTTTTAGCTCAAAAATACAGTTAATTTTTTAGTTGAAGTTTATTTTTTCTTAATGAGCAAAAAGAACAACGAAATTCATATTGTTGTTTTAGGCATATCAGCAACTTAAGCCATAATGCGCTGTTAAGTATTATGTCTAAATTGCTTGTGTTCTGTGGGCAGTTTGCTGGACGAAAACCCGAGTTTCCAAGAGAAAAAAAAAAAAAAAAAAAAAAAACATACCGTCATTGCTTGAGACCGATTAACTCAGCCACGTTGTAAAAAAGGCCCATAAAAATTCCTCATATCATCGACGAGGTTCGAACTTGGGTTTTTTCCACCCTGTGTGGGTGGAAAAAATGTAGCACTTACACGGTCTACCAACCGTGTAAATGCTACATTGACTAAAGAAAATATCGGTTTCAGCAAAAAAAAAAAAAAAAAAATTGCTCAGCATTTTCAGTCAATAGGTATTCAAACATGCTACAGTTCCTCCATATATATATATATATATATATATATATATATATATATATATATATATATATATATATATCGCTAATCGGGCACTTCCTTGTTCTCCGTATCCAAACACGGTCCTTTGCAACAAAAATCTGAACAAGCCAGTAATACCCCAATTACCATTGAGGCTGTCGCAGACATTCTCTCAGATATGCTAGACAAGCTGTCTAGCTACCTGATTTGCTACCTGGGAGTCTAAAACGCTGATGGAACTGATATTCGGGTGACACTCAAGTCAAGTGGACCCAGTTTCAGCGAAGTTCGGACTGTCTGTGACAGCCAAATCCTCTGCTTGCACCTTCACGATGGTGGGACTGTTAGTAATCCTGGGTATAACCCCATGCGCAAACACGTTGTGAGTGACCACCCAGGTGTGAACCAACGTAAGCAGGGGTCGAGGTGTGGCGGACACACCACACGGAGGAATGCCGTCCCTCTGTGTTACCAGGCAATACAGTACTAGGTGGTAGTGACTCTCATCAACCGGTACAATACCACCACTTTGCTTATTGGAGGCTTGAAGTGGTGGAACCCATATTTAGTCTCCAGAACTAAATTCCGGTCAAAAAAAAAAAAAAATAAAGAAAGAAAAAAAAAAAAACACCATATATAGTATTGCTAATGGACAAAATAATAGCAGCTGTTGCTGTTAACTATGTGGAATTTGTTTTACGTTATTAAGCCCTTGGGAACAAGTGTGACACTTAATGTGGTTTTAAAGAACCACATATCAATACGCGGTATTAAATTATACGCGGTATTATATGTGGTTCTTTAATACCTTGAAAGAACCACATATCAATACGCGTAAATGGCAGCGTGGTCAAAAAAGTCAGGACACATTGATCTTGGAATGAAATGGGACGAAAACCTAAATTTCACACCCCATTTCGGACATGTAAAGAAGAAAACTTAAGCAGCGCTATGGACCTCCAGACAAGAACTGGTAGGTATCAGGAACCCTGACCTTGTTAAACAATATATTTTAAGATGCGTCATCCCCATCCCTCTCTATGCATCTCAGATTTGGTCTTCTGCCCCAGATGCTACCATCAAGGCTTTCCTGGGTTTAGAGTATTCAAAGTATTCAAAAGTATTCAAAGTATTTTATTATATTTTTTTGGCGGGCTCCAGGGTTTCCCCTATTCACCGCTGAAAGTAATCTATACATTGGGTACAATTTATAATGATTAATTGTACATACAAGTACAATGATTAGTTGTACATAAAGAGTACAATGGTTAATTATACATAAAAATTCTGTATACAATGGTGGTACATAAAAATTCTATATACAATGGTGGTACATAAAAAGACTATATACAATGGTGGTACATAAAAAGACTATATACAATGGTGGTACATAAAAAGACTATATACAATGGTGGTACATAAAAAGACTATATACAATGATGATACATAAATAAATACTGGGCTTCGGAGTCCAGCAGACTGATCAATACATCAGGTAAGAGTAATTCAAAGAGACAGTCTAGCATTTTACTGAACCTCAGGAGCAAGAATTCTTTTCCTCCGTTTAAACAATTTCTCTGCATAGGTGGAGAAGGCAGTATAATATTCGGAACAGTTAACCAATCTTGGCAGTTCGGAGCAGTCAAATACATTTGTGAGAATTTGAAAGTCCAGTCTTAAATCATCGTACAGAGGACAATGAAACACGAGGTGCTCGACAGTTTCTTGAGCACCACAACTACAGAGAGGAGTGTTACTTATTCCTAGTGAGAACAATTTAAAGTTGAGACTTCCATGACCGGTATATAAAAACGTGACATATAAACCAGGATTGAACCGGTCCATTTTCTTGTCGTAATCAACAACCTCGGGAAAAAACTTAAAGGTCTCCCTACCCAAAGTAGAGGTAGACCAGGTATTTTGCCATGCTCTACAACATTCATTTCTCATTCTTTTAATGTCTACCTTTTCTTGCAAGTCAGTATTATACGTTATACCATTTACAATCGCAGGAACATTTTTTCTTCTACAATATAAAAGATAGTGTAACGTTACTTCATATTGGATTGGCAGTCGATGACTGAGGACCTGGAGAGCAGCTGTAGAGACAGTTCGACAAGCTCTACTTACAGCGAGAAGAAAGAATCTTTGTGCTTGTGTAAGATATTTTTGAACAAGGGAGTTACCGATTCTGTATCCCCAGGCCCCAGCAGCATAACACACAATTGGTATAAATATACAAGAGTAGTATAATTTAATGGAAGATTTCTTTACACCAAAAGTACTCCTGGTAATCTTAATAATTTTATAGGTCATAGCTTTTATTTTCTGAAGTACATATTTTGCGTGGTAATTAAAATTAAGACGGTCGTCAAGATAAATTCCTAAGTATTTATGCTGCCGAGTACTCCTAATCATTACTCCATTCAACTTAATAACAGGTGGTCTATTCACATCAAGAGAGCCCTTTAGCAGCATTTGTTTTGTTTTATTAGTCGAGATTTGAAGTTTATGTGTTTGACACCAGATATCCAAGTCCTCTAGAACTTCATTTGCTCTGCACTCTAGCTCCCGGCGGGAATTACCAAAAATCAGAATAGCAAGGTCGTCTGCGTAAGCTATCTGAAGGATGTTGTCTCGATCAACCGCGAGCCACCCATCAAGGACCATGTTCCAGCACGCAGGGCCAAGAACAGAGCCCTGAGGGCAGCCCCCTAGAAACAGATCTGGAGACAGAGCAGAATCCTGAGGAAACTGTGATGCTACGAGAATCAAAGTAATTCGAAAGGAGACGGTAAATAGGAGCAGATACCCCAGCCTCTCTGGACCTCGCCAGGACACTTGGCCACCAAATAGTGTCAAATGCCCCTTGGAAATCAACAAAGAGACCGAGGACATATTTAGAATTGGAATTTTGAACAGAACTCAAGATCTGACAAATAGCATCAACAGAAGACCTTCCACGTGTAAAGCCAAACTGAAGTGGGGAACTTAGGTTTCTGTCTAAATAATAATTTAGAAGACGAGAAACAATTAATTTTTCCAAGACTTTGCCAAGGATGGGCAGTAGTGCAATGGGCCTGTAAGAGGCCGGATCATTGGAGGGTTTGTCAAAGGACTTAAGCAGGAGTTTAAGTCTAGCCTGTTTCCAAGCCAGTGGGAATAATCCTGAAGACAGACAAGCATTCAAAAGATTTAATATAATTAATGGACAATTTTTCCAAAATCTTTTAAGTACAGAAACCTCAAGGAGATCCTGTCCAGGAGATTTACCATCCCTTAAGGTTGAGATAGCAGATTCCAACTCCGTATCCGTAAATGGAGCTTCGGTTCGGGGCCCTTGGTAAGATAAATGATCTAATCTCATTGTAGTTTGGATGGTGTTTTCACAAGAAGCAGTGTCCTCATGGAGCAAGCCGTCCAAGATAGCATTTATGGACAAACTCCAGTCCAGGGTTTCGTTACCATTTACAATAATAGAAGAAAGAACATCGCCGGGATGAACCTTGTTAGTAACAAGTTTGTAGGGTAATCCCCACGGATCTTCATTTATGTTATGCTGAACAAACCTTGCCCAGGCAAGTTTCTTCTCTTGGAAAATGGTATTGAAATAACTCCTTCTATTGGATTTATACAACTCGCCAAGTCTGTCAATCTCATCTCTGGGCCTGTTAGCTCTCTTTGCTCTCTGAAAATTACGACGAGCATTTTGTAAGTTTCTTCTGAGAATTGTGAGATTTGGGGTCCACCATGAAACACTATTCATTTTTCGTTTTTTCTTTTTTAGAGTGGACTCACAGACGGTGGTTAGAATCTCTTGAACTCTAGAAACCTGCATATCAGCAGGAAGCGAACCAAGTTGGACGATTATTTCTTCTGAAGTAAGCTCTTGAGCCTTTACATCAAAGATATTCCAATCGATGTGTTTTGTCTTAAACCGCGGGAAGTCAAAACAGCACCTAACAACCCTAGGATTGTTGTTTGGACTGATCATAAACGTGATGACATTGTGGTCGCTCGAGCACCACGAAGTATGGCTAAGCCAGTTGGAAATGCTATAACCAAGAGTAGAGTTTGAAAGGGTAATGTCAATATAAGATTGACCCAGAGAAGAAACAAAAGTAGGCGGATGGCCCGGGGTATTCCACAGAGTGAGGTTATTAGACTGAATAAGCTCCTCCAAAAGCTCACCTTTAGAGTCTGTAGTAGGACTATTCCAAAGCTGGGAGTGAGCATTAGCATCCATCATAAAAATGATGGGAAAACCAGTTAAACGGATCAAAACGTCTTCCATGTAATTTAGAAATGGCTCTATGGCCTGCCCAGCCTGACTACATTGAGCATACAGAGAAACCACATAAATTTTTCCAAAACGGCCTTCCAAGCATGCGCATGCGGCATGTGTGGTGCAAACACTAGAAATTTTTGTTACAGTAATGAAGGGGTCGGCAACAACCAGAGCCGCCCAAACCCTGGTGGCGTTACCACGGTCACCGACCGTAACAGGGTTTGAAGTAATAATACGACAGCTGAGAGGGAGGCCCTTGACCACACCCTTATAAGAATACAGTTCTTGTAACCCTAAAAGTTGAAGTACTGGATGCTGAGATGGCTAAACAGGATCACTACGCAGCCATTTACAATCTCAATAACCATTTTATATGCCAACTTGGATGTCACGCCTTGGTCTCACATAATTGTCACCAAGAAAATTCTCACGCTTGCAAAACTGCTGACCGGGAAACTCGACTCGCCGAAAACTGACTACCTGCTGACTCGGCCCCGCATGACTCAAAGGTGGGCGAATAGAGCACCATCCCCTCCAATCAGTAGCGCGCTCACGCAGCTGGAAAGCCTTCGGTGATTTTTTCCTTCTAACACCATTAAGATGTACAACGATCTTCAAGCAGACTCAGAAAGGCTTTGCACAGAGAGGAGGTACAGGACTGAAATGTTTCCGAATGCATTACTCCGCCTATAAATGTTGAGTGAAGCTCACAGATGAAAACAAAAGAGAATGCAGGAAATGAAGAATGAACTGGTCGGGACTGTTTTTGCTCCGCACTGGTGCTCCTGTTATGTTTATATTGGACGTCTTGTCTTTCTGTTATCTCGCTGTAAATAGTGGTGTAGATGTGAACATTCTCTTATTCCTTGTAAAATTGCAAATTATGCTTGTGCTCTCTTTCTATCTGCCTGTAATGTAAAATAAGGCAATGATATGTATAATATAATTTAGACAATGTATAATTTGTATAAATTATAAATGGATAATTATGTATATAACTTATATATGTATATATATTTGTGCACCCCCTGGTTAATAGCTGTAACCGGTGTCTCTTAGGAGAAAATAAAAGATGATAATAATAATAATGGCATAATTAAAGAAAATGGTGAAACTGGGAGAAGCTCGCAGTTGGGGGGGGGGATGCGTATCAGTTCCAACAGCGGATCATTTTCGCCGTATCTGTCCTGAAGGCGGATTAACTTGTTCTGAAAGCTTTGCGAAAAGAGTGGAAAGAAATAACTGAAATAGAGACAGCGGCAAGAAAATTGGCAGATAGTTTTGTTTAGTGATAAAACAGAAGTCGGAGTGGCAGCAATTGTACTTTTCTGCAGTTGCAGTGAATTTCTATATGAATCGTGTACGACCAAGGCCATTAAGTTTCCCGCAGTGTGGTGATATGCGGGTGTGGGAAGACTGAAGTTCCTTGACAGCGTTGTGATTGTCATAATGTGCCAAAACATGCTTTCTTCTCGAATAATACCCTCGGCGAATGCATCAACGATAGTAGACATAGGCCAACAGTATCTGTTTTTTTTATAGTATTTAGGTTCAGGCGCCACCGGTGGTTTCCCAAATCTGCACGTCAGACATAAGTCAACATGTGGACATGTGTTTTTCTAAAGGGCGGCTCCTAGAACGTCTGTTCAACTCCGCCTCGTATCTCTGTAAAGAACAGTATCACTACAAATGGGCCAGATATGTGTGTGACGTAAGTTTGTGTGTATTATGAGTGTGTTCTGTTCTGGCCTCTCTGGCCCCCAGAAGCATCAGTCAACGTTTGCTCAGATTGTATCAGTGAAATTATTCTTGTAGGAATGGAATCCTTTATTCCACACTCCACTTTAAAATTTCATCCTTTATCTAAACCTTGGTTTTCCAATAAATATGCTAAGGCTGTTCAAGAGAAGAACGTTGCATATCGTAATTGGCTTGTTTTTCCAAATCTTCAGTTTCATTTTCTGCCTACACCAAAGCTCGCAACAATTGTAAAGCAGTTATTAATCAGTCCAAACTAGATTTTGAACAGGCTAAGGGTAGCCGAGCATTCTGGTCTCTTGCAAAAGCTATTGTCCCCAACTTTTACACCTCTCTGCTCCCACCTCTGTCAAAACCAGTTGGTTCTGTTATCACTTCAGTCAAGGATAAAGCTGACCTGCTAGCATCCCATTTTTCATCCAACTCTTGTATTAATGATCTTGGTAAAATACCTCCCACCATTCCCAACACGCTCCATTCAATGCCTGCTGTGGTCTTCCGTCAGAAGGATTTTGACGGATCTTGATGCTAAGAAAGCTGCAGGTCCTGATGGTATTTCTCCACTTGTTCTCAAAACCTGTGCTGCTGAACTTCCTCCTGTTCTTTGCTGCCTTTTTTCGCTCTCTTATTCCAAAGGTGTTTTTCCTTCTGCTTGGAAATTTGCTAATATCCAGCCAGTTCCTAAAAAGGGTGACAAATCCCTCCCTTCCAATTATCGTCCCATTGCAATTATTTCTACTCTTTCTCAAGTAATGGAGAAATCAATTAACCGCCAACTCTTAAACTACCTAGAAACCTTCCGCCTGATCAACGATCGCCAGTATGGATTCCGTCAGTGTCGATCCACTGGTGATATTCTAATTTATGTTATCCATTTATGGACAAATTTAGTGGACCACTATCTCAAAGGCTTTCGATCGTGTTTGGCATAAAGGTCTCTTCTAAACAAGCTTCCATCTTACGGTTTGCCAACTGTTTTTTGTTATTGGTTATCCAGTTTTCTCTGATCGCTCACTGAGGGTGATGGTAGATGGTTCTGTCTTCTAACTTCTCCACTAATGCCGGTGTCCCCCAAGGTTCAGTTCTTTCCCCCACTCTTTTCCTCTTCTATATTAATGACCTTCTTCATTGACTGGAAATCCTATCCATAGTTTTGCCAATGATAGCACATTGCATTCCACTTTCCATTTTGAGAAACCTTGCCCTGTTCAATCAGTTTCTACTTCTCGAATATCCGCTACTAATTCCTTAAATGCCGATCCCCAGGTAATTCTCCAGTGGGGCAAAGACAATTTAGTTGATTTCAATCCTTCTAAAACTCAGTCTTGTCTGATATCTCGCAAAAAGATTCTTCCGCTGCTATGCTTATCTTTGGTGACAATTTCTAGGCAAAACGATATATCTCTTTTGGGGATTATCCTGACTTCTACTCTCTCTTGGCACAAGCACATTACAAATATTGCTTCCTCTGCATCTAAAAAACTTGGTTTTCCTCTTTCGCTCTGGGCGTTACTTTTCTTCCAAACAGTTGTTCACTCTGTACAAATCGCAAATCCGCCCTACCATGGAATATTGTTCCTACATCTGGGGCGGTGCCCCCAAAGCCTCTTTAAGGCTTCTGGATTCCAGTCAGAAGAGGGCAGTTAGGTTAATCAATGACTCGTCTCTAACAGAGTCTCTGCACTCGCTGTCTCATAGACATACTGTTTCTTCTGCATGTCTTTTCTTCAAGCTTCCATGGGCACTGTTCTTCTGAATTGGCTTCTATAATTCCCGCTCTATCTTTCAAAAAAGTCCGAACACGTGCCGCCACCAGCCAACATCCATTTACTGTCCAACTTCGAACTCACAGAACTAACTTTTCATCTTCCTCGTTTATTCATTGTACTGCCGTTTTCTGGAACAACCTACCTTCGTACGTATTTCCTGAAAATTACAGTCTGCAGAAGTTCAAGTCTAATGTCAACAAATATCTTCTTTCGTCTTCTCAACCTCCAACCCAAGCGTGGTACTAATACTATAGGTTCTAATACCTCTCGTGTTTGGGGTTTTAATGAAAAAAAAAAAAGTCCGGGAGCTTTATGCCACAACTCGTATCGTATTGCACCAACAGTGATGTTCGGTGGTTGGTAATGATGATGATATGGGACTGTTTTACGTAGTTTGGACTTGGTCCACTAGTTATCATTGAGTAAATCACAATCGAAATTTAATTGTTCTTTATCACAAGAGACAGCTGCATGAATGCAGCGGTCTGTTGTCATAATGAACAATTCTGCCTTAATCGGAGAGAGTCTGTGTGTTATGCTTTTATTATCGAAGGCTTCGACTAAAACTCTTCTGTGAAAATTCAAGGCATTCTTATCCTCTGTATCACAGAAATACACGTTTGCCTGCTGTTTTTCAAGCTCCACACTCATTTTTCTAGGGTTGAATTGATGAAACGAGGTTACTAGCATCGCTGTGTGTGTGTTGCTTACATTCAGTCAGTATTTTATGCCTATCTGGATTTCCATATTTTTCAGCACTTTGCCATTTGTCGGCTTTAGAATGTTAAATTTTTGAGCAATAGCATGCACAAATATTTTCCTCACCATGACATACTGTTAGCATTCTGCGTGGCATGCTCTGCAGACTCCTTCCCTTTGTTCAGTGTACAAGTTTGAAACGAATTTCGGTATAAACGATAACAGGCCAAAATAGTTGCATATTTCGTAGTAACACCATCTTTTGCAATCAGAGCGGTGTCCCATGACTTTTGGCAGGATAGTGTATATGCGATTATTTAAATTCAATGTAAAAATTTCGATTGTGAGTATTGTTCATTTTATAACCACCTATATAGTGTAATGTGAACATAAATAGAATATTTAAGAACCCCGCCATATTAGAATGAAACTGATAGTCTGTAATATGACATCAATTTTATATCATTTTTAAAGTTACGGCCATTTTCAAGGACAAGAAATCGCGCCTATTCATTTGAATATACTGTATCTATTCAAATTCAGCCCACAATTTACTACCTGGAGAGCGGAAAACAATACTTGTTTCGAAAGTTCGCTGCAACTCAAACAGCAGGTGTTCATTATTCTATACTTTTATAATCCGCAGCTGTTTTCCCCAAGGCTGTTTTCATTTGGAGAAAGAGACAAGGGTCTGCATTCTCTCTCTCTTTCTCTCCCCCCTCAGGAGGTACAAAATATTTTCTGTCCCCTACAGGGCCTACACCCTTCTTTAATAATAAAATTAATAATAAATAACATTATAATCCAAAGTTAGGATTACAATCAATATAAAAATGTTTTAAAGCAAATAAATTTGCATATGTACATGTAAGCAAATATTTATGTGCATGTATGCAAATGTATTTGCTTTAAAATTGTAATTTTGGATTATAATGTTATTTTTCTTTTTTTTATTACTATTAAAGAAGGGTGTAGGGGACGGAAAATATTTTGTCTAGAGCTCGAATCTCAAAGATGAACCCTGAGGAGGGAGAGAGATTATGTCCTTAGAAATACTGTATACGCAAATCTGAACATATTGACAGTACGCGCCTTTTGACTAGAAGCTACAACATTGCAATTTAAAAGTACTGTATATTTTTTAAAGGAACACAAGTGCTCGTGTGCGTCGTCATGATACTGGATATAATTGATTTTAGCTGTATCCCTTACCAATTACGGGCCTCCTGAAAATATGGGCCTAAGGCACATTCCGAGTTTGCCTAGGCTTAAGATAGGCCCTGCTCTCTCTCTCTCCACATCCTTTCCAAAGTCGTTATTGCGCAGTTTCTACAAGTCCCGGCCACCATGATTTTGTTATTTCTCGTTGTAGAAAAACACCTATAATATTTTCTTAACAAATTATCTACACTTGTATTTCAAAACGTATCCCTAATACATTGATATTCGCAATGAAATTTAGTTTCTGTTATTAAATCGGCATATTATTATAAACATAAAAAGTTAAATAATGTACACAGTGCATTACATGATTAAATTCAATAAATTTTTTCCTGTTTTGTAATTAACAGAAGAGTCAATAACTAATTATCTTTTTGTCAATTAATTATATATATAATCTTTATTGTATACAAAAGTGGTATATACAATAGACCCTTCACAGCAATAATGCCAAGGGTTTTACATTGGCTGGTGGACAATAGCCTTGGGGAGACGGAGCCCACATCGAAATTCGGTCTCATCCCCCAGAGCCAACAATAAAATAGAACCAGTGTCAGATTATTTACAGGATATTATGCTTTTGATAGTATTTACAATGAATTAATAAAGATATTCATATTTACATTTATATATTTATAAAGATATTCTTGATTTTAAATAAAATCAATAATATCTTTATAAATATAATATTAATGTAAATATGAATATCTTTATTAATTCATTGTAATTGTATTGTGTAAATGTACAAAGCCTTGACTTTGCAAAGATTTGATTCCTGAAAATCCTTTCCAGTGACAAACTTGCATGTGTCAAGCTTAAAACATTATAACAAAAATAGGGTCAGTAAGCTTATGTTGCAAATGACTCTATGGATGCCCAATAAATATGCTTTTCCTAAACTAAATTATAATAATTCAGATTAAAGAAAGTTAATGTAAATGACATTTTAAGCACCTTAAATTAGTGATAAATCTTTATTTAACTTTGATTCTCAGATGACGTGCATTTACAGTCGAATCTCGTTAATACAAAGTTCAAGGGACCTAAATTTTCACGTTTTGTAATAACGAGGTTTGTAGTAACGAGGTACCCAAAATTGTACCTTTTTTTGGTACATATTGTATATCTAAGACTAATAATAATAACAAAATTAAATTAATTTAAATTATTAAAATAAAAACAAAAGCCTCGTCTAACAATACAGTAATAGGAATAACATTTTTTTTAAAGATTTTATTTATGGCGCCTCCGTAGCCAGGAGCAGTAGTGCATAGCACACTCTTCTTGATTAGACCGGAGTTCGAGCCCGTACCCACCAAGTACGAAGGATGCGGTAGGTCAGGGAATGACCACCACATATTCCCAGCCCGGATAAAGGGTGAGGGTTGGCGTCAGGAAGGGCATCCGGCCGTAAAAATCGCATGCCAAAACAATAAAAACGCTGACCCCATATAATAATGGAAAAGGCGAGGACACAAAAAAAAAAAATATATATATATATTCTTGATTTTATTTACAACACATTCATGAAGACATCGTGCTTTGAACATTATTTACAGTATATTGAGCATTATTATGCTGCCCTTATTAATGTGCACTTTGCCTGGCCAAGGGCAGGCTCTTAAGAATCTGTCTTCGGTACCTCCGATCCTTCGTAAACCTTCAGAGGTCGCCGTCAATTGATTGGATTGTGCGGAGCATCTCCCTGGGGAGAAAGCGGTCACTGAGCGTTAGTCTGTTGTTGTGAGCGTGGGAGCTGACCTCAGTCTGGGTAGAGTGGTCCTCCAGCCACACATTTTCCAGATGCTTGGCTCCGAGACCATTCCGGTTTATCATCTTGACAGTGAGAACAAGGCGTCTTTCAAATACAACGTCTGAAGTCGGGCAAAAATTAAGTGACATCGCCATCGCAGTTGTCCTTTGCTGGGGTGGACGACGATATTTTTGTGTGATCCAACGAAGGAGCCAGTATTCGGCGGAGTACACGCGCTTGATGTTGGTAGGAGACGCGGATCCCCAAATTTCCGAGGCATATAATACGACGGAGTATACTGAGGTGTATATGTACCGACGTGTCACAACCAGATCCCTAACGTGGAGCAGTTGTTGTTTTGTGGTCCAGCGCATTTGACAGAATTTTGCTATGAGCTTGTCAATGTGGAGGTTGAAGCTCAGTTTATAGTCGAAAACGACTTCCAAGTCTGTATGCATCTTGACCACTGGGAAGGGAATGCCGTATAGAGAAGCTTGGATTTCAGTGGGTTGGCACTTCAGAGAAAAGACAATTTGGGCTGATTTGGCAGGGTTAATGAGGAGGCCAAATTGATGGAGATATGATCCTAAGTCGTGTACCTTGTCGCTGATATTTTTATTGATGTTTGAGAGATTTCGCCGGGGTTAATCTGAGTTTATATCTTAATATCATTGGCATAGCAGAGTATGTCTTCTCTCTGTTGCACAAACGGAAGAATAACTGCAGTGAATAATGCTCTGGAGAGGACTCTGCCTTGAGGAACTCCCACAGTGATCTTTCTCTAGATTGTGTGTTGATCCGCTTTAAGAAGAAGCTTTAAGAAGAATGATTCTGTCAGAGAGCAGGACTGTGATGAACCACAACATGTCACCTTTTACGTAGAAGTAGTTTTCTAGGAGGTGAACAAGTGAGGGGATGCTGATGGAGTCGAAGGCAGCTTCCAGGTCGATGTAGGTGACGGCAAGCTCTGCTTTAGCTTCTAGTGCACTGAGAATGGTGTTGGTTATGGATGTTAAATTGGTGACTGTGGATCTTCCTGGAATAGCATAGTGAATCTGTGGAGGTTTGTGAGGCATGATTTGATTGGTGATGGTGGAAAGTAATGTCTTCTCCGTGAGCTTTAAGAGGCTGGAAGAATGAGAGATTGGCCTGAACTGTTTAATGAGGGTTGCAGATTGGCATTTAGGGTGTGGCCTCACAGCATATCTGTTCCAGAGAGGGGTAAAGTAGTGCTGCTTTAAGACATGGTTAAAAATTGATAGTAGAGGATCGATGATAAACGAGCTAAGGCATTTGATCATGAATTGTGGCACAGATCAGAGCATGCAGTTGCAGTGGGTGGCAATCCATTTATAGCAGTTATAAGCTGCTTCCTGGTGATGCAAACGGTGGCGAGCATATCAGTAGGGACGTTTTGATGGGTAAGTTCTCAAACATCGGGCCACCGTGTTTGAGAACCGTGCAATGTGGTCCATCCACAGTTCGAGGTCCAGTGTTTTAGGAATTCCTGTGTGCCGAGGGTCATAAAACGATTTGCCTTTTCTTAGGGTTGCATTTAAATGCTTTTTAATTGAAAATGATTTCTGGCAGTTGAAAACTGCCCGGACTCTGGAGAAGGCGATACGATCTTGTACAGCGCCTGACTTTTTCCATCTCTTATGCAGATTTTGTTTTTCTTGAAAGCCGTTGTTCAATGCTGATATCCACCAACCTCTCGAACGGGGAGTGATGCAGACAGTCTTTGTAGCACCATAACTTGCAATGGTTCGAATCCATCTGGTCATGAGGTCCACAGATAGCTCGAGGTCACAATTATTGAGAGCCTCCTAAGGTATCGAGAATGCAGCTTCGAGATATCGTGATGGATCAATGAATTTGGGTGCTGTGATGTCTTTCTTTTTTGGGCCTTGGATATCAAAATTAAGTGCGGCTAAGTGCAGGAGTATGGCAATGGGTTCATGATCAGATTGAAATAGGTTGTGAGGACCGTCTTCGAGGTCGCATGGTGCTAAAGAGAATATCAGATCCAAGAGATTAGATCCTCTTGTGGGGTGACAATTAAGTAGACTGATACCCAATGAATCCATACTGCTAATGAGTTTCCTACTAAGATGTGTGAGAGTAGGTGGGAGATTGAAATCTCCACAAATAATGTGCTTAGCAGAGACGTGGACGTGATTTACCAGCCAGTGGATCACATCTTCAATGATGTCACTGTTTGGTCCTGGTGGAATGTATCAGGATGGCATTGAGCTTGAAGGACACCATAGCAGCTTCAAATGCAAGGGATTGGGTTACCACAGAATGTGCCAATGAGAAGATAGTGGTATTATAGAATATTGCGAATCCCCCCCCCTACGATCCTCTCTAGAAGAACAGATGCTCTGTTCTTCTAGAGAGGATCGTAGGAGGAGCACACGCAAGGGAGTCCCGCCCATTCCCAAGCCACGTTTCGGCAATGCAAAGAATATCAAAGGTTTTAGAGAGGAGAAGCTGTTCGATAGTGTCTAGCTTGTTACAAGCTAGACACTATCGAACATTTTGATAGACAATTCGAATGGTGGTAGCCATAGTAACTGGAGTTCGTACAGGTGGCAAGTCTCTTTTTAGAGTTCGCAATGGTCTACTGTGCATTGTGATGTGTACATGAATATCCTTCACAGGTCTGGAGCCCTGGGGATTGTCATTATAATCTGCTGAGAGTTGGATTGAATGATATGTGGAAAGTTTGTTCTCAGTGAAGTTATCTGATTTTTCATGCATTTTGTTGGCCTGGGACCTTGGCAGCTTTAATTGCTATTGCGTTTGATGTTGATGTCGGTGGTTTATTGCAGTTCTTGGCTTCTGATCTAGGAAGGGTTTGACGAGGGTTGCAGGGGGCCATAGCCTAGGATCCAGTATGAAGCTCATCTTCTCTGGGTGGCAGGTAAGGATTAAAGAGGCGTAGGTTGGATACCTGGTTCTTCTTTGTCTCACATCAATATTCATCCCATGTACTTCTGCAAACATGGCCTTAATGCTGTCTGGTTTAGTAGTCGGTTCTAGTCGAGATATAAAGATTCGATCACGAGTCTGAACTGCAGTGATGTTGTACGAATCGAATTAGACGGGTTTCCTTTGAGGAAAGTTCTGTGGCATTTCTATTGCCCTGTTGTCTTCCATGTTCCATTTTTTGATATGTTGAATATGTCATCCGGGTGTATTTTGAGTGAACATGTTGATCGGTGAGAGATGCCAGGGAGTAGAGGCTGCCTATAAGCCCTGTTGGTTGGATCTTTTGGTTATTCTCAGCATCTTTTTTGCCGGCGACTGCTTCTGCAAATGTGGGTCTTGATGCACCCTTTCCAGTATGGATTGTCTCCTTTAACCTTTTAGGTTTAGTAGTATTTTGGGTTGGTATTGTGGAGAGGGCTAGCTGAGAGGTCTTTGAGTGGCTACTCCCGTTGTTGCTAGATGCAGGTTTGGAAGAGTTACAGTCATTGAGCCCTGAATCTCTGCTATTAAGCTGATTCTTATCTCGTTGTGTTATGGCTGTCATTGGGCTACGGATGACAGGCATGTGAGCCATTGCATTATACATAATTTGGGGAATATAATTCCTTTGAACGTTGGAATCATGTATCAATTCTGCTTCTTGTGGCTTGTTTTCCGAGGTTCCCTGAGCTACATTGAGTGCGACATTGTTGGATATACTGTTTTCATTGGGCATCAATAAGGTTGCTAGTTGACGCACTTGATTGGTTAGGAGACCTATTTCTTGTTTCATGTCATTATTCTGTACACGAAGCTGCCGGTTCTCTTTAGATAAATTCTGTAGACTGACAGAGATTGATGTAAATTTCCACATTATGTTTTCCAGAAATTCTGCAGTTTGCATGGAGAACAATTTCATGTGTTCTGTACTAATGCCATCAATGTTTTTCAGGAACCTGTTTTGCTCATAATTAAGGAGGGCACTTTCTACTTGGCTTTCTTTCCTGCATTCCACAGGATTTTCATGTGCCGTGATGATTGGTTGTTGACTGCAGACCTCTGAGTCCATTTCACACTCCGGGTTATCCGCTACGCTACTGAGTCAGTTTGACTTGCAGCGTTAGTCTGACTAAAGTTTGGTGTTTGGACGTTTGTTTGTTTATTTTCGACCTCTGTGTCGTCCTGGATATCCACATATTCCGTTGCATTTGTCATTTGTTCTTTACTTTCTTTGTATAATGGGCAAATGTACTTTTGACGTCGCTGCTTGTTGAACCGCTTTATATCGTATTTGGTACAGGCCGCGCAGTAAAATTGCCGACATGACGTACATTGGATTACTGCTTCCTGATCTACTTTACAACGGAAGCACGTGGGAGGGCTTGTCGAAATTTCTGACTCTGCTATACAGTACTTTGTCTTTAGGTTGAAATTTGTCCGACTAATTACTTTTCTACGAAGAATTAAAACCGCTTATGTTTTAGGTGTTCTTTTGACGATGGTTTGCCTGTGAGAGTCGGAATAAGACGGGTTATACAGAGCCTTTATGTTCACTTCTGAGGATTGATACAACCATTGTATTTTCTGCTGAGAGGGGAGTTTTTTAAGCTGAAAGAATAGGAGAGTTTAACATACCCTGGGGGGTTTAGCAGCGCAGGGCTTTGAGACTTCTCAAGGTTGACCACGATGTCGTCATACGCCATTAGGGCACTGATGTGTTTGCTGGCTGTATACGGGTTGGAGCTAATATAATGGAAGCATAAATATGAAATATCAAGTACCTGTTTGTTTGATGATGGAGATGATGGCTCATCCGTGTTGGGTGGAAGAAGAGGAATCAATTGGTACTTGAATCATGCTGTACGGTCAATGATAACTAAAACTTGTTGTCTATGAAGAGCATAAGCGGACACAACATGCATCAACTCGCGCAACCGCCGAGTTGATGCATGTTGTGTCCGTTTATTACCGTAATTAGTAAATGATTAACGAATAATATATAAAATTAATTATTTTCACTTTCATTACCATTCCTCAAAAGGTAATATTCACTTCACGATTCTAATACTTTGCAGTCTGAAATACGTGAAGTATAACACAGATTCTGTATTTCAGATTCTGTGATTTAATAAATTAGACAAATAGCAACAAATATATCGGATCGTGGTAAGCTGTCAACACTTTCGTAATGCAATTTACTTATTTCTTCCTGAATTTTAATAACAATTAAAAAAAAACACGTATTTCACGTTTCTGCTCTAATATAATAATCAAATCATAACATGCAAATTATTATAATTTTCTTTTTTTATACTCTAAACTAGATAAATTACATTTAAAAGTTAACTGTTCGAAATACCTCGGTCTTACTTGTTTCGCATAAATGGGATTCCACTATAATTTGGTGTTGTAAACTAAAAATCTCATGATGCGATTTTTAATTTTGACCAGTAAAATCCGATGCTGTACTGATAATCTCCTTTTAAGTTCTTTACCTTCGCATAGTTGGTGCCTAGTCAGTAGTTTCAAACACTACGTTCAGGATTTGTTGTCTAGTTTCTTCTCTAACAAAAATCAAGGTTGTGGAGGGAGGACGAGATCTTGACAATAATGGCACCCGAAATCTCATGTATCCTTGATCGAGGCATGGTTATAATCGAATTTTTTCACTGTTTCCTTTGAAAAGTTCAGCGCTTTCGATTAAGAAACTTTTCACTGATCAAGTTTCCTTTCATCTCTTGGAAATCTTCATTACGGAACTTGTTGGTCTCATCTTGCTTTCTCCTTTTAAGTTCTTTACATCTTATGATTAGCTAAGAAAGAGAAAGATGTTGACCATTCATCTTAAATATTCGTTCATCACGCGTAGCTCGTAAGTTAAAAAGGAGCAACATAAAAGAATAAATAGAAAAAATCCCTGACTTTTAAAATGACAAAATCAAAGTACTGTATTGTGTTATACTTAGTTAGTATTCATGCTCTAACGTCGTCTTTGGTGAAATCTTGTCGAATTTTTTCCCACCGTTTCCTTTGAAAAGTTCAGCGATTTCGATTAAGAAACTTTTCAGTGATCAAGATTCCTTTCATCTGTAGGAAATCTTTATTACGGAACTCTGGTCTCATCTTACTTTCTCCTTTTAAGTTCTTTACATCTTATGATTAGCTAAGAGAGAGAAAGATTTTCACCATTCATCTTAAATATTAGCTCGTCATGAATATTACTTCTACAATAAATAGAAAGACCCCCGCCTTTTAAAATTACAAAATCAGAGTACTGTACTGTGTTATAATTTGCTAGTATAGTATTCATGCTCTTTCAAGTCTTTGTTGAATTTACTTCCCTGCTCGTTGGGTGTAGCGTTAACTGAACTCTTCGCTTTTATCGTAACTTTATTGATTTCTTTTAAGCTGTTCGTGCTGTGCTCCACTTTCTCCGATAACTTTGTGATAACCGTCAAAATAATATCCTCACCTTAAATAGCTCTGCGTCCTTTATTTGACCTCTGTTAATCCAGTTGGTGTAAGTGGTTGTAACATGAGCTTATTTTTGTCCAAGGCATATATGACTTGCTGAATTGGATTAGGTTATTATCAGTGGGATCATCCTATGTATGAGTGTTACTTTATTTATATATATATTTTTAATTTGTAACTGTTGTTGATGGTAAGTATAATTTGGTAACTCATCAAATTTTTAATTGGATGGTAGTTTAATTTGTAAACTGTTGTTGATAGTAAAAAAAAAAAAAAAAAAAAGTCGCCTGTGTAATTTTTCAGTTAATAATGTGTAACCAGTGGCGGACTGGTCAGGGTGTCAGCTTGCCCGATGTGCAGTGGGCCCCCTGCAATAACATTAGACAATATGTTTAAAATGTTAATGACCTTTTTAGTAGCTTGAAAATATAATAGAAGTTCCAATATTATTACTGTATGCAACTAAAATTTACGTTGTATTATTATTTTAATAAAAAAATTAATAAAATAATTTTTATTAAAATAATAATACGACGTAAATCTTACACACAGGGTGGGGTCCCCTTTATCTCCTGGCAACCAATATTTTTAGACCCAGTCTGCCACTGTGTGCAACCCCTCCTTTTTCACTAATCACTTAATAAATATTAATAAATAATGATGTCCATTTCCACTTGCAGTCTTCCAAACCCCATGTACTTTTTCTGACTGAATCTCAGTTATCAGTTGATTCAACTACTGCTCATCTCAGATGTCCAAATTATTTGCTGTATGATTCCTTTCGCTTCAAGGTGGTACTTGTGCATATGTCCGTTCTGATATTCCCTGTCAGAGACTTGGCAATTTGGAATCTCCTCTGTTTGATCTTCTCTGGCTTAAAATCTCTCTACCTCATTGTGTAAAATTCATCTGTTGTCTCTACCGTTCTCCCAACTCCACTAATCACTTGGAGCTCTTTGACTTCCTCTCTTTGCAACTTGACTTTCTCCAGTCCAACTTTATTAACAGTGAGGTAATTTTCCTTGGTGATTTTAATGTTCACAACTCCAGCTGGCTTCCGTTTTCTAGTCACACCGACCCAGCAGGTCGAGATGCTGAGGCTTTTGCAATTACTAATGACCCAGCACAGATTGTTCATTTACCTACAAGAATACCGGACAATCCTAATCATACAGCCAATACGCTTGATCTTTTTCTCACAAACAACCCTTCAAAGTACAAGGTTGAAGTGAGAGGTCCTTTAGGCACTTCAGATCACAACTTGGTGATTGCCTCTTCTCCAATGGAACCTTTATCTCATGGCTATTCCCAACCTCGTATTGTTTGGCATTACAAGAATGCAAAATGGGATGACCTGCGAGACTTCTTTTCTTCTTTTCCTTGGTCTGATTACTGTTTCAAAACTTCTGATGTCAACGTTTGCTCAGATCGTGTCAGTGAAATTATTCTTGCAGGAATGGAATCCTTTATCCCACACTCCACTTTAAAATCTCGTCCTTTATCTAAACCTTGGTTTTCCAATAAATGTGCTAAGGCTGTTCAAGAGAAGAATGTTGCATATCGTAATTGGCTTGTTTCTAATTCTTCAGTTTCATTTTCTGCCTACACCCTACACCAAAGCTCGCAACAATTGTAAAGCATTTATTAACCAGTCCAAACTAGAGTTTGAACAGATTAAGAGTAGAAAACTTGCTTCTTGCCCTAATGGTAGCCGAGCATTCTGGTCTCTTGCCAAAGCTATTGGCCGCAACTTTTGCCCATCTCTGTTCCCACCTCTGTCCAAACCAGATGGTTCTGTTGTCACTTCAGCTAAGGATAAAGCTGACCTGCTAGCATCCCATTTTTCTTTGAGCTCATGTATTAATGATCTTGGTAAAACACCTCCCACCATTCCTAACACGCTCCATTCAATGCCTCCTGTGGTCTTCCGTCAAAAGGATATCAGAAGGATTTTGATGAATCTTGATGCTAAGAAAGCTGCAGGTCTGATGGTATTTCTCCACTTGTTCTCAAAACCTGTGCTCCTGAACTTACTCCTATTCTTTGCCGCCTTTTTTCACTTTCTTATTCCAAAGGTGTTTTTCCTTCTGCTTGGAAATTTGCTCATATCCAGCCAGTTCCTAAAAAGGGTGACAAATCCCTCCCATCCAATTATCGTCCCATTGCAATTACTTCTAGTAATAGAGAAATCAATTAACCGCCAACTCTTAAACTACCTAGAAACCTTCCGTCTGATCAACGATCGCCAGTATGGATTCCGTCAGTGTCGATCCACTGGTGATATTCTGGCTTATGTTACCCATTTATGGACTAATTCAATGGAAAGGTTCGGTGAAACACAAGTAGTTGCTTTTGACATCTCAAAGGCTTTTGATCGTGTTTGGCATAAAGGTCTTCTAAACAAGCTTCCATCTTATGGTTTGCCAACTGTTTTTAGTAATTGATTATCCAGTTTTCTCTCTGATCGCTCACTGAGGTTGATGGTAGATGGCTCTCTGTCTTCTAACTTCTCCACTAATGCCGGTGTTCCCCAAGGTTCAGTTCTTTCCCCCACTCTTTTCCTCTTGTATATCAATGACTTTCTTCCATTGACTGGAAATCCTATCCATAGTTTTGCCGATGATAGCACATTGCATTCAACTTTCCATTTTGAGAAACCTTGTCCAGCTCAATCAGCTTCAAGTTCTCGAAAATCTGCTGCCAATTCCTTAAATGCCGATCTTCAGGTAATTCTCCAGTGGGGCAAAGACAACTTAGTTGATTTCAACCCTTCTAAATCTCAATCTTGTCTTATATCTCGCAAAAAGGATTCTTCTGCTCCTATGCTTATCTTTAGTGACACTCCGATTTCTAGGCAAAATGATATATCTCTTTTGGGGATTACCCTGACTTCTAATCTCTCTTGGCACAAGCACATTACAAATATTGCTTCCTCTGCATCTAAAAAACTTGGTTTTCTCTTTCGCTCTCGGCGTTACTTTTCTCCCAAACAGCTGCTCACTCTGTATAAATCGCAAATCCGCCCTGCCATGGAATATTGTTCCCACATCTGGGGTGGTGCCCCCAAAACCTCTCTCAGGCTTCTTGATTCCATTCAGAAGAGGGCAGTTAGGTTAATTAATGATTCATCTCTAACAGTCTCTTCACTCGCTGTCTCATAGACGCACTGTTTCTGCTGCATGCCTCTTCTACAGATACTTCCATGGGCACTGTTCTTCTGAATTGTCTTCTATAATTCCCGCTCTCTCTTTCAAAACAGTCCGAACACGTGCCGCCACCAGCCAACATCCATTTACTGTCCAACTTCAAACCCACAGAACCAACTTTTCATCTTCCTCATTTATTCATTCAACTGCCGTTTTCTGGAACAACCTTGCTTCATACGTATTTCCTGAAAATTACAATCTACAGAAGTTCAAGTCCAATGTCAACAAATATCTTCTTTCGTCTTCTCAATCTCCAACCCAAGCACGGTACTAAGTACTATAGGTTCTAATACCTCTCGTGTTTGGGGTTCACATAAAAAAAAAAAAAAAAAAAATTCTCTTTTGTAGGGATTCAGCTAATCCCCTTAAATAGTTTGAGTATTCGGCCATTCTGAAAACAATTGCCTAGTAAATCATTCAGGTTGTTGTGTACGTTTTTGTGTTTTCTTTTTCTGTGCAGTATGACCTAAGTGGCTATTGCCCCAAAAATTTCCATAATAACAACGTTCGAGCTGGTACGATATGTTTTCTATAGGATTTAAATCAGGTGACTTGGCTGACCAACTTAAATGCCCTAAGTTACCTCGTCTCCCTCTTGCCAGTCTAAAACAGTATAGCTCTCTAACCGGACAGTTGTCATTCTAGAATATAGGAGTATTGAAATCATGAGTGCAGAGGCGGATTGGTTCAAAAATTCTTATCGGGGAAAACTTGTAGTGGCCTCATACTAGTGTTTATGGCCAAAATCACACCGGCCTCCATCGGTCCCCGGCCCACTGGAGTTGCCCTGGTAAGTCTTACGGCCAGTTTGCTTCTCTCACGACCCTGAAATGTTCAGCAAAGACAACCTGATCATCCAGAATATTTGTATAGCCAGCTTGATTCATCCTGCTTGGTATTTCAAGTAGAGGGACCCACTTCACAGAGGCGGACTGGCCGGAGGACGATGTGATTTTGGCCATACTCACTAGTGTGAGGTCGCTACAAGTTTTCTCCGGTAAGAATTTTTGACCCAGTCCGTCCCTGCCACTTCATAATAGTTAAAATGCCCTCAAAGCGTTAGTGATTCAAATGTGCAGAGTATCTTGTACGATACTCTGCACATAGGTTTGATGAAATGCCTCATTGCTTCTCCTTTGAACTCTGTGCCTGGCATCATGGGCGTCCAAAGAAAATTTTCCAGGGGGGGGGACAAAGCTTGGAGACAAATAATTACATCAATAAATTATTTAATTTTATAAATAATTATTTAATTAAACAAGTAGATTATAGAATACAGTATTGCATCAATACAAAAACACATACATAATGTATATAAATTTACAATATAAAGGAAACAAGAATTAATATATATATAATATTATTAGTATAAAATACAGTAAGTACAGTAGATGTTTATGCATAGAAATAAACTAATGAAAATACGTTGTACACTGGGAGCGATATATTGAACTAATTTCTCTATTGCATTATTCTTGATGATTATATAGATAGTAAATTGGAGAATTTAGCATAAAAGCATTAAGGATGCAAACTATACTGATTTCTGTTTGCCAAATGGCAAACAGAAACAGATAGCTTCAGCTAATTATTGATGGGGTATATTGAGTGGAGCTAGCCTTAACGTTCCATTCAATGTATCCATATGTCTATAATTAGCTATATTATCATTTTAGTTTTACTATTTTGTGTGTTTATTTATAGGGTACAACAAAGAAGTCTAACTTAGGTTACCTAAACTTGGCCCTTTGAACTAATGAGTATAGTTTGCACCCCTAATACATTTATGCTAAATTATCCAATTTATCTAGTTGGTATTACAATTAACTAAAAAATTGTTATATACAGACAGATGTAATGTACAATCATAAATTTGATGGCATTAATCTGTTCTGTCACTCTTTCTCCTTTTCTATTTCTTATATTGTTTTACATAACTTCATATACAGGGTGTCTCAAAAATATTGGTACAAACGTTTAGGGGAGATAGGTAACATCTAAAGGAATGTGAATCGCATAGGAACCCATAACCGGAAACGTCACCGTAAGTCGGTACACGGCGCTGTTCATCAGTTCGCGAGAGGGAAAATTTCTGGTTTACTCATTCAAGCAGTAATCGCCATACGAAGAGCATGCATCGATATACGAACTGTGAGCTGACAGACATGCACCTAGTGCATGCATTATTATTATTAGCCATATGATGCAAGGAAGACCGAGGCTTATGCTGCACCGACAAAAAAAAAAAAAAAAAAAAATCCTGAGTTACCTTGAGAGAGAGAGAGAGAGAGAGAGAGAGAGAGAGAGAGAGAGAGAGAGCGCGTCCACACGGTGTGAGGACGCCCATTGTCGCTTTGCAATAAATGTGTGGGCAGGTATGGTCGGTGACTGCTTAGTCGGCCCATACCTGTTACCATCCCGCATGAACTCCGCTAAATATCGGATCTTTCTTGAACAAGTTCTACCAGGGTTACTTGACGATGTTCCAGAAAATTTTAAAATTCTTTATAGACATTTCAGAAGGTCAAGGACCAATTAAAATTTTTCCTATTGGTTATTATATTCGATTATCGCGTTTCCGTTTTGCGCGATGCGTTCCCGGGACGAATTAATCGAGGCCAGCCTGTATTATGTCAAATAAATGTTTGCCACTAATTACTGTCTTGTGTCATTTCTGCATCTGCTACTACATTCCAGGTTATGGGTTCCTATGCAATTCACATTCCTTTAGATGTTACCTATCTCCCATAAATGTTTGTACCAATATTTTTGAGACACCATGTATATATAGATATTAATAATTTCAATAATCACGTATCGTATAAAAATTTAATTCTCTGTCAATCGCTTGCAAACCTATTGATGACATTTTCAATAAATTTCTTCTTTTCCGCTTCTTCCTGTGTGCACACTAATCATACATAAACCTTATAGGCGAGTTTCTGAGATAGTGAACACCTTAACCATGTTTTCACACGTCTCAAGGTGCTGAAACTTCTTTCAATGGTACAGGTCATGTCATACCAATAGCTATTGCCGAATTAATAGAAGGGAAATAGTCGCAATGTTCCAAAACTTCTGGTAAAGTTTGGGGAATATCAGTCGACGAATCAAAAACAGGAACTCTTGTTTTATTGCTGCAATAGATGAAACGTGTTCTATGGTTACCCCGCCGAGGGCCGAAACCGGCCAACCCTTAATAAAATTTTAAGGCAGACAAAGCGTCCCGTGGTCGAGGGTGTAAGGTTACATATCTCAATCACTTTTACGATTATAATTTGTGGAATTTTTTACTCTATCCCAGGGAGGGGCAAGTTCCCCGTTTGCCCCCTCTGCGGACGCCCATGCTGATAACAATGTTTCACTTTCATTACGAGTAATTCGAGGTACATCTTCAGTTCTATGGAATTCTTCATTTTCAGAAGGACGTAATAAAAGACAAAATTGCCCCCCTTTGACTATTTAGCTGTTTTGCCTTTCTCTGAGTAGTTTTCTTTTATTAGCTCCGGATTCAAACTTTCTTTGCATTGTTACGTGTGTTATACTTATTTTATACTAACACACGTAACAATAACATACGTTACATGTGTACCTTATATGTATGTAAGAAATCCTTGCTGTTTTTCTTACCATCTGTATGATTTCCTTTCTTAATAGGCATGTCAATTGTAGACGTACAATCCTTCTTCCATGTACTATTATATATAAATAATTAGTTACTTATTTATACACAATTTTTTTTGTTCACCTACATTAATTTTTATCTGATAACTACAAGTTATCCTGGGGCCTCTGACTGCGTTAACAAAATTCCAGGCAATTTATTTAGCTAGAAAATTTAGTGAGACAACTGACAATACACATGAAAAATTTAGCATGTTTAATTATAGAAACTGACTTAAATACATACAAAATTTATCACAAGAAAACTTTTCCTTATTACAGATGTCCTCCCACTGGGATAGACAATTTCAACAAGTCTCCGTTCTATATCTAATTCTAAATTAAATTATACAGGGTGATTCACTACCAGTGCGACAAACTTGCAGGAGGTGTAGGGGGCACAAAGACGAATCGAAATCACATAGCATTGCAGGGTCCAAAATGCCTTCGTCATGCGGTAGAGGACGTTGAACGGGAGGTCGCGTGAACAGCGATCCCGCTGTAAGTCAGCATTTGCGAACCGTTTCTGTTGAAGAAACCAAGTAGCAAAAGTCCTCCGGAGTGGATAATCCGCAGGTTCCAATGATTGGACGCGTTGCAGATGGTATGAACTCATTTGGTTTGTTGACAGTATCCTCCATACAGTGGATTGGGAAATACCCAATCGTTGGCCTATCGCTCGAGTACTCGGATTGCCTTCTGCAAGACATAGGACATTCTCCTCATTGTCTGGCGTCCTCGTCGTTCGCTCGCGATTCATGGTACCTCTCGTGAAACAACCAGTCTCACGTAACCTTCTGTGCACACGTGCGAAAATCGTATGATGAGGAGCGCGCCTGTGCGGGAAACGTTCCTGGTACAAGCGCAGAGCGGCGCGCCCGTTACAGTCCGCAGCTCCATACGCGAGGTACATGTCTGCCAGTTCAACGGTTGAATACTCGTCCATCCTACTACCTTGGGAACCGGTTCACAAATGCTGACTTCCAGCGTAATCGCTATTCATGCAACCTCCCGTTCAATGTCCTTTACCGCATGACAAAGGCATTTCGGACCCTGCAATGCTATGTGATTCCGATTCGTCCAATTTGATTATCCAGCTACCTCCTAGGCTAGCGAAATTTATTACAGTTAGGATTTCAGAATGCCTTTCTCTTTTTTTTTTTTTGATTATTTCCTTGCCTAGGAATAATAATACGAAACAGTACTTACAATAACTTTTATTTCTCCGAAGTTTTTTGGACCAGCTCCTTGATCTCCCGGCACTTTCTTTAATAGCTTCCACATCAGATTCCTTGTTATTATCCAAGATTCTCCTCGACCAAACTCACTTTAACGTGGCCTATTCATACTAAACAGTCCACTTACTATAAATTTATCTACTCTCTTTGAACTACTAGTTATATATCTGCACCTAACTATAACTCCCAACCACAACTTCTCTCAACGACTAACTTACTCACTGCTTCCCAACTTGCTAACTCCGAAAAACTCCGCTTACTTTCCACCGAACCAGTCCTTATATATCCGAACTTTACCTAAATTTCCCTGAATTTCGACCTGACCTCCCCTCAGTAAGTCGAATGTTCACTGTACTTCTGAGAAATATGGTCTCACCCTAAAATATTTTCTTAATGACTATTCCTTATCCCATTACAACTGTTCGTTGCGAGTATAATTGTTGTTCACTGAAATTTTCTAATTATACAGAATGTTCCCATGTTAATTTCGCCCATATACTTTATTATTATTACCTTAATTTTAATTAATTTATTTATAAATAAAACATTTTTTTTTAAAAATAAGCTTAAGCTTACAGTCCCTCTTTTTCTGTAGAAAATTCCTTCTAAAGGATTTTCTAGAATGTCTATTAGCTCTATAGCTTCCCTAAAAATTCTTCCCCTTTCTTATCTTTGTTTTAGTTCCGGACACAGAAATCACCCCTATTCAATCTAAAGTCGGTCTGTCCCACCGCTCGGCACCTATCCAGGATTTTGTTCTTTTCTCCCCCTCTTTCCCTTTGGTGCATTCCTTGACTCTTAAGTCCACCTGGGTTCCTCTTCCTAATTAGGAAGGCCCAGAAGTATCCTCCTCCCCTAAAAAAAAAAATCTCTTTAACCTGTCCATGTGCTCTATTCTAGTTTCTCCACCTCGCCTGAGTTCCCTTACCTTAAATGTAACTTCCGATAACCTTTCTATTATTCTATATGGCCCCTTGGCCCTCTCTTCCAACCCCCTTTCTTCCGGTTGCTCTTTTTAATTAATACCCAATCCCCTACTGCAAATGCCTTCTGTTTTCGTCCCATGTTTAGTCTCTCCCTCTGTTTTTTGCTACTTACCTTACTTTGTGCTTTTGCCAGCTCTCTGGCCCTTTCAAACCTGGCGCCGATTTCTCCTTTAAATTCACTTATGTCCCTATAGTCCGTTTGGGTTCCCTATAACTCTAATTCAAGGGGTAACCAAGGGTCAAATCCCATTAATAAATAGCTTGGATTCTCCTTTACACTCCTATGTACAGTGTTCCTAATAGCAAAAAGGCAGTAAGGCAGCTGTAAGTCCCAATCGTTTCCAGATCTATTTGTTAGGGATGTCAAGATCTTCACCCCGTTCAACCTTTCGCAGAGTCTATTACTTTGTGGCTTGTATCGGGTTGTGCTCAACTTCCTTATTTATAGCATCTGGCATAATTGAATTACCAGTTCGGACTGAAAATTAGTTCCTCTGTTGGTAAGTATGTTCTTGCAGCATCCGTATCTGCACACGATATGTTCCACAAATGCCATAGCTACCTCTGCACCTTGGTTCCTTAAAGCAATCACTTCAGGGTAGCGGGTGAACATGTCTACTATAGTGAGAATATACCTGTTCCCTCGCTCTGTAGTTGTTAATGGTCCTATGATATCTAATGCTACTGCTTCAAATGCTTGAGTGGGTTGAATGTGTCGTTGTAGTGGGACTTGGCCCTTGAAGGGTTCTCTGACCTTACACATATGACAAGTTTTACAAAATTGCTTCACTTCTGCATTTAAACCCTCCCATGTATAATTTTCTCGAATTCTCCTTAGTCTTATCCGTTCCGTGATATCCTATGACCTTGCTTTCGTGATGTGTATCTAATATCCACTGCTTCATTTTGTTTGGTACTACTAGCCTAACTTTTTGCTCTCCCCATTCGTCCGTTGCCCCTACATGTACTAATAGACCCTGGTGGTTTGCCTGGTAACCCATTCCTTTTCTCTTGAATTTTTTTTTCCTTTCCTACTCCTCTTAGTTCTCTTAATTTAGTATCCTCTTGTTGGGCCTTCCTTATTGCCTCTACATCCCAGTCGGCGTTTCCAATTATCATCATATCGTCTTCCTTTTCTCTCAGAGTCGCCACCTCTTCTGTTATGTTTGCGTTGGAGCCCTCCTCAACCCTTTCATACTCAGACCTACTTAAGTAATCGGCCACCATATTCTGTCTGCCAGGGATGTAGGTTACTTGTATGTCGTATTCTTTTATTTCCAAACTCCAACGAATCAACCTCACATTTTTATCCTTTATCTGATTCAATATTCGGAGCGGTTGATGGTCGGATAACCTCTCCCATCCTTCCATATACTAAGTATCTGAACTTCCCTAGAGCGAAAACTATCGCTAAGGCCTCCAGCTCGCACATCGAGTAATTTTGCTCATGCTTATTTAAGGATTGTCCGCAGTATCCGATATGTTTCCTCCCACCTTCTACCTCCTGCTCAGTTACTCCTGCTATCCCGTTCAATGAGGCGTCACAAGTCAGATAAAATACGTTGTTGGGGTCCGGGTGGATTAATATAGACCGACTAGTTAGTAGTTCCTTTACTTTAGTAAATGCCTCCATGGCTTCTTCAGTCAAACAAAATTCCACCCCTTTTTTTTCAGTACTGTTAGCGGTTTCAGAAGTTTGGCGCTGTTAGGTATGTATCTTTTATAAAAGTTTACCATCCCTAAGATTCGTCTAACTTCCCTCACGTTTTTTGGGGGGGCTTTAATCTAGAGATTGTTTCTGTTGCTCAGGCGGATACCTTCCCGTGAAAGTCCCAAGTATTCTACTTCGTCCACTAAGAATTTACACTTCGATCTCTTTAGTTTCAAATTCGCTTCCTCCATTTTCTGAAACACAATTTTTAGCAGTTTTAGGAGCCTTTCTCCCGATTCAGAGTAAATTAAGATATCAGCAAGGAAACAAATTACACCTTTACCCAGTAACTCTGACAGTTACTCATCATGCTCTGGAATGATGCTGCCGATTTTTTTGCCCCCTGGGGAATTCTGGTCAGGTTAAACTTTCCGAATGGGGTGCTGAATGCAAATATTTCCCTTTGCTCCGGTTTTAGAGGAATTTGGTAATAGCCTGCATTTAAATCTATTTTAGAAAATACTTTAGCCCATTGGAGGTGGGCGCCTCCGTAGCTGGGTGGAAAGGAGCAGCAGTGCGTAGCACACGCTTCTTGATTAGACCGGGGTTCGAGCCTGTCACCACCAAATACGGAGGATGCGGAAAGGTCAAGGAACGACCACCGCATATTCCTGGAGCAATATGGCCTTAGTTGCTAATGCTCCTAAAAACCAAATAACAACAAACAAACCCTTGGAGGCTGTTCATTATCTCTGCTATGTGCGGTAACGGAAAATCAATTGGCCTAGTGATCTTATTTATTTTTCGGAGGTCTAACACTTATTCTTACCCCACCTTCCGGTTTATTTATGACTAATATTAGCATTAGCATTAGTAGAGGCATTTGATGCAAGAAAGCAAGCTTATGCAGCATCAGCCAAAAAAAAAAAAAAAAAAACCACTTGCACTTCACCCCTCTGTTCGTTCAAAATACCTGTCCAGCTGAGCCTTAAACTTATTTAGGCTATCAACCTCCACCACAAGGGATGGAAGTCTGTTCCACCAACCAACCACCCGCTGGCTAAAGGCAAATTTCCGCACGTCTGTCCTACATCTGTCCTTCCTCAATTTGAATTTATGCCCTCTCAGGTGATTATTCTGAGCTAGAGGAAGAATCCCATCAGCATTGAGCATGCTTAAACCATTCAAGGCTTTATACACCTCTATCAGATCACCTCGCTGGTGCCTAGTCTCCAGACACTGTAATTTGCAAAACTTAAGCCTTTCTTCGTAAGAGCACCCCTTTGTTCCATTCACTAATCTTGTTGCCCTTCTCTGTACTCGTTCCAGCAGCTCTACATCCTTCTTGAAATGAGGCCTCCAGACCTGTATACAGTACTCTAGGTGTGGCCTGACCATCGCCTTATACAATGGAATAATCACCTCCTTATCCCTGCTGGAAAAATTCCTGTATATCATTGACAATACTCCATGAGCTACTCTTGCAGCCCGTCTGCACTGCTCAGAGAACTTCATATCTGCCTGCACAACCACCCCCAAGTCCCTTTCATTCTCTACCACTGTCAGTGTTGTACCACAGAGTTGATACGTTGCTCTGGGGTTGCTGTTTCCCATGTGTAGTACTTTACATTTGTCAATGTTAAACTTCATTTGCCACCTCTCAGCCCATCTGCTCAATCTTTCCAGATCCTGTTGCAGCAGCATAGTGTCAGTAGTGTCCTTGACAACCCTGCCAACCTTTGTATCGTCTGCAAACTTGGACATTAATCCCGATATACCATCATCAATATCATTTATAAATACAGAAAACAATAATGGACTATTCCAGTATGAGGTTGACCTCTCTATTATCCCATTAGCTTCCATGTCTTTCATGTCTTTCTAATTGCACCTGCGGTATTGCCTGGTATAAATCGGGTGCTGTTGGGTGATGTGCACTGTATGTTCCATTAACTTAGTCATGCCTACTTCTGTAATTTTCTCGTCAAAAATGTGATTATACTGCTCCAATAACCCATGCATTCCTTGCATAAGAGTTATTTTCTAGATTATTGCTACCCACTAATTTTATTTCTCCTTCTGTTAACCCTTCTTTTTGCCTGTCGTCTACCTGCTTTTTTTTCCCATACTGTGCCGTGGCCGTAGTCAATGCAGAAACCTGCTTCCCGCCAAAAATCTAACCCTAGTATGGCGTCATATCTCTTCCCCTTTATCCCCTTGGATACCAAGAAATTGTGTAGTTTTGGAGCTCCTCCCATTTCTAGTGTCACTGGGGCAGTGACCTCATAATCGGATGCTATTTCTGTTCCCCCTATTCCTTGTAAAATGTAGCTGCTACAGGGCTTTATTCCCGTAGTTTCCTTTCTCTTAAATTTTACGAAATATTCCCAGGTTAAGACTGACTTCGTGGCCCCGGTGTCTACTAAATATTTTCACTGCAAATTGCCTATCTTTCCTCCCACGTACATTAGGTCTTCATTTACCACTACCTTGTCTAGGGTTACTAACTTAATGTTGGTATTGCTAATGCAGCCTTGTCTGAATTTTTGTGGGTTTCCTTCCATCCGGGCTTCCTGGGGAGCCCTTTCTAGTTTATTAATTTTATTCTTCTCTTTCCCCCCCTTCAGAATGTTTTTGGAATGGTCGCGTTTCTGTCTATAAGTGTTTGGGCACTCCTTGCCTATAGTTGGGCCCCTGTTGCCATGGTCTCGCCATATCTCCTCTCTCTTCCGGTTTTCCCTATCTGTTCCTAGGACAGAATCTGGCCCAATGGTTAGGGCTATTGCATATGTAACAATCCCTGTTACACCCCCCCCTTCCATTTTTGATAGTGTACTGCTCCCTCACCTTCTACCTTACATCCCTCTTCAGCCACTTGGGTTCTCCCCTGTTCCCTCTCACTAAATTGTTTTATTAGCCAGTCTATTTTTTTCTCCTGTTTGTCTATCTGGGTTTCTTTTTCGGTGCTTTGTTCCTCCCCTTTTTGTGTTTCCCTTCCCCTCTTTTCATTCCCCATGCTTATATTTATTGTGTATGTTTCTCGTTTTGTGTCGGCTTTAAAATTCAATTCTAGACCTTCTTCTTCTTCGGCATATAAAAATGCTTGCTCAAAGGTCTCTGGCTTTTTTCGCATAACTTCTTTTCTAAATTTGTCATTTAACCCTTTTATAAATTGCCTTGTTAATAGCTTTTCGAAAGACCCTTCTTCCGTGGCATCAATCTTTGTCTTCATTCTAACGGCTTTTAACCTTTGTAGGAATTCTGCGACCGATTTCCCCCTTGTCTGTGTATACCCCCCCCCCCCCCCCAGTTTACTTTCCGCTGTGAGAAATGATTCTTTCTTTGCAAACAATTTTTTTATAATTCTACTAAAATCTGTTAGCGAATTTACCCTTTCATACAACGTTTCCTGTTGATATTTAATTAGATTAGCTCTGTGCCTTCCAATTTAAATTCCGCGAAGATTATAATCTCTTCATCCCCTAAACCATCCGCTCTCTTTATCTGGGCTAATTTATTTTAAAATATCTCCACATTCTCTTGTTTTATCCCTTTAAATGCTCTTAAGTAGTCTCTACCCTTAAAGTTAAAATTTCGCCATTCCCCACGGTATAGTGCTTGAGGCCCTTCTGCCATTTCACCTCCGATGCTTGTGGACAGTTGGTCTAGTAGAGCCGGCCCTTCCTGACCCCCTTTTTCATTCCTTCTATTTCCCCCAGGCATTCTGTTTTCCTTTACAATTTTTTTTTTTTTTTTTCAATTCTAATTATTCTACACACTTTAAAATATTTTTCTGGCTCGCCAGCTGGTTCGTAAGTCCAGCAACTATGGTAAAATTTTAATTTACAGTTACTTTTACTATTAACAACTCTTTTTCTAACTGTTTTGCTTTTCACAGCTATCCTGGCTGGCAGCTTCGCCAATTGTATGACTTACTTTCTTAATAGGCATGTCAATTGTAGGCGTACACTCCTTCTTCCATGTACTATTATATATAAATATTGTAATTAGTTACTTATTTATACACAGTTTTTTTCACCTACATTAATTTTATCTGGTAACTACAAGTTATCCTGAGACCTCTGACTGTGTTAACAAAATTCCAGGCAATTTATTTATTTAGCTAGAAAATTTAGTGAGACAATTGAAAATACACATGAAAAATTTAGCATGTTTAATTATAGAAACTGACTTAAATACATACAAAATTTATCACAAGAAAACTTTTCCATATTACAGATGAATAGTTTTACAGAAGAATATTACAGAAGAAATAGTTTGCTTACCGGCTAAATCACTTGCTCCATGACAGGTTATGAGACCTTTCCTCTGGTGGAAACTAGGGTGTGGTCCTCTCTGAGCCTTGATTCTTTTGCCTCAGCTCCTCAATCTTTCTTCAGGCTGGAACGACACTGACTGCAAATGTTTCCTTCACATCACCAAGACGTTTGACGACAATGAGACGTTGAACTCTGTTACCAGTCCCCCCTTCGGTGCCTCTCAGCACCCTTTATATACACTAACATTATCTCGTTCTATGTCACAGAGACAAAGTCATCCAAGAATGTAAATTTTTACATTGACACTACCATCTTTGGTAATCGTACTGCGAAAACAACTGGACATCCTGTCTCTACTGTAGCAATAAAACCCTTTTTAGTAGACCTGTGTTAACTGAGGCATTCTTCTCTCCTTCCGCTATGTTGTTGAGAGGCTCATGACAGCAAACTACAGCGTAGAATTGCGCAATATCTGTACATACCCACTCTCTCCCTAGACTAAGATTCTCCTCCCTTATTGTATTAAACTGTAAGTTCCAAATGAATGGTTTTATAATTTTATCCTCAAGATTCCCAAGATACGATTCTAACAATAGAATAATTAATTAGATCTGCCTGGTCATTGAGACCTGAGAATTCTCAGTATCACAACCATCCCTTTATCCATAGCAGCAATTTGCCTCCAATGCTACACTACACCAATTTGTGCAGCAGTCTTCCATGTGCAACAGTATCAAAAGCTCTTCTAAGAGCAAAATATATGATATCAACATTATTCTTTGCATTCAGTATGCAACAGTATCAAAAGCTTTTCTAAGATCAAAATATATGATATCAAAATTATTCTTTGCATCCAGTTCCTTTGTGACCACATCATAGTATCCAGTCAGATTGGTCAGACAAGACTTTCCCTTAACAAAACCATGCTGTGTCCAAGCTATAACTGAAGTCTTGTCTGGATGATCCTGCAGTGCTTCTTTAACCAGTGCCTCCATTAATTTCCCTGGAACAGAAGTTAAAGTAACAGGTCTGTAATTACTTATGTTGCTCTTTGATCCTCCTTTATGAATTGAGCTTACATTTGCACATCTCCAGTCGATGAGTACCACACCTGAGTCCAAGAAAGCTCTCATAATTATACTTATTTTGTTGCCTCCTTTAATATAACTGGATAGATCCCATCCACTCCAGGTGCCTTTCTTATGTTTCTCTTCAAAAATTTCTCCTCAACTTTGCTCTCAGTTATTACAAAATCATCTAGCTCACTGCAAAATACTCATTTAGTTTGTTAGCTACCTGAGCAGGATCATCAACAGTTGAACCATTGATATCAAATGGACCAATCTGATTCATTCCCTTCCTCCTAGAGTTTACATAAGTAAAGAACTCTTTGGTGTTTTTCTTTGCATCCTTTGCCAAAGGTTTCTCGTAATCTGTCTTTGCCTGCCTAACCTCCTTTGTGATTTGGTTACAGACCAAGTTTGAAGTTTGTTGCAACAATCAAATATACCTACTGGTTGAAGGCAAATTTTACACCTTTATCCTGCAAGTATCCTTCCTCCATTTGAATTTATGCTCTTCTTGTGTGTAGCATGATCAAGAGGAACGATGCCATTAGCATTGAGCTTACCTGATCCACCAAATCCTTAAAACACTTCAATCAGATCTCATCACAGGTGCCTAGATTTCAGACAGTAATTTACAGAACTGAAGCCTTACCTGGTAAGAGAACCCTTTCATTCTCCTAACTAATCTTGTTACTGTTCTCTGCATCAATTTCAACAGATCCACACCCTTGTTAAAATGAGGGCTCCAGACCTGTATGCAGTACTCTTTTAATTGTAGTGTTCGCCCTCATGGGAAGCACAGTTGATATAATCACTGCCCTACCCACACTGGGTGGAAAAGGCTTGAGTTTGAATCCTGTCAATGAAGAGGAATTTATGGGCTTTTTTTCATTTGGCTCAGTTAGTCAGTCTCAGGCTAGGGTTATGTGGTTTTTCTTCCCAGTAAACATGCAAATTGAGCACATGAATACACACGATTTACAGACACAATATACTGACAATTTGTACCCTTAGTTTCTGTTACTTTGGTGTTTAGGAACACACACAAACTGTAGTATCGTTACTGTATAAACCACATTTCTCGCAACCAATAGTTCTTTTTCAGTCAAATTTTAATTTTTTCCCCAGACTTCTGGAGCACACAGTTTTCTTCATATGCACTCAATGAGTAATTATTAAAGCAGTTTATTAAGAATATTACAGTTTAAATAGTAAGTTAATGAATGGAATATAAATATAACAAATCATGATAATAAGAAATTGTTTCATAATAATAAAGAAATGAAGAAATAAAATATTCATATTAATGGGATTTTTGGAGTTGGTTATTGTTATTGTTATTTGGTTTTTAGGAGCATTAGCAACTAAGGCCATATTGCTCCGGTGCGGTGGTCATTCCCTGACCTTTCCGCATGCTCCGTATTTGGTGGTGACGGGCTCGAACCCCGGTCTAATCAAGAAGCGTGTGCTACGCACTGCTGCTCCTTCCCACCTGGCTACGGAGGCACCTTTTTGGAGTTGGATGTGTTTCAGAGTGTCATTGTTTGGAAAATGCTTTGCCATGTTTTTCGCAAGTTATTTTATTTTAGATATTATCTTACTCCAAAAATTTATAATAGAACTTTGCAGTTGTATCATCATATAATTACTATTACTTATCCTTATTTAAATGTTATTGAAAACAGTACCATTAGAAAACTATTTCTAGTAATGGGTCAAAGCCAGCTGATTTTTACCAGTTCAGTAGAACCAGTTGTTAAAAATTTATATAGTATTATTATTATTCTTATTGCTACTCTTCTTCATTGTCTCTGAAAGAATAAACTGGCTTTTAAAAATTTTATATAACCACTGGTCAAAGTCCCACAACTGGTTTTGATCCAGAGATTATGAAATATATAAAATTACTGGTTTTAATATTAATTTTACTGTTATTTACTCTATCTTTCAAATGCAGAAATATGAAATAAAGACTGAAAAATGTGGGCTACTAAATGTCGTAGTACAGGTAAGATTCCTTCTTTACTATTCAGATTTCAGAACAAAAATTTTAGACTCTTGCAAAACTTATATTTTTGGGAATATAAGTGTGATGTTTATAAAATTATTGTAGTGGCAAAAATAAACTTCAAACAAGTCAATGCCATTTCATAGTTTAGAGTAATTGCTTCAGAAAGGAAAAACGTCTGCTGCTATCAATCATAGATAAATGTATATACACAATTAAAGAAAGGTGGACAAACACTGAGGTATAATGCATCATTTGGTTTTTGCATGCCAGTCAGCATATATAGAAGTTCACCATGAAGCTGTTCTGTAAAATATATAGTATTATTGGGGGTTTGAAATGAATAAATAATGATCTTTACAGGTAGTCCTCAATATATGTAAGTTCTGTACTAGCATAGCAAGTGAATTTCCACCATGCTTTTATTAAGTAAAAAACATGGTAGTCAGTTTTGCAATAATAGTATATATAGTCAATACTGGTTCTGTACACAGAGCAACACATGGTATCCATTTGTTCTAGTTTTCAATATGTTCAAGTTATTAGATGTTGATGGAGCCTAGACAACTTGATGTTCTAAGTCATTGCCGAACTTGAGTGTGTTTTTTGGCCCTTTAGAAAAAGGTCAATTCTTAGTGATGGTATTGTAGAGAGAATAGCAGAAAGACTATTATATTAGAAATGAAAAGAAAAATTAATCTCACATAGTTGAGAGTGGATCATAGTCTGCAATTGGATCATGCTTGTATTACTAGTCAAATGATCATGAAGAAAATTTATTTTTAATATACATATTTAAATCTATATAAAGTTGTATATCAGAATTTTGATCATACATAGCCCCTCTTTCCATTATCCCTGTTTACAGAAAAATTTGTTTCAACTTGTGTTAGCATTTTTTAGTAACAACTTATCACAAGTTAGAAGACTGCAAATATATACAGCACAAGTTAGAAGACCTATATATACAAATAAATTTTTGGTGAAGCTAAAGAAAGCCAACACGAGAACGACGAGAAATGTCGGATAACTTACGCAAAAAATTAGTTTCCTGACACCGGACTCTAGCGCTGTTCGCTCGGTAAACAGATGGTAGGTGTTATCGGTCTGGAGCAAAGTCGAGAACGATATACTGATTGACAGGTAGGCATGGCAAATGATGTGCTGATTGGTATGTGAACACAACACACGACAACATCGGTTTAGTATCACTTTATTAGTATTAATGGTAACTTGCCCTAATCGCACATGCCCTAATGAACGCTTTCCATAATGGTGAAAAAAGGTCAGGTTACCTCCACTTGAATCCCATGGGAGCTTGAACCCCTCCTGAAGTGGAGGGGGTAACATAACCTTTTTTCTTTAGAATCAGTCATATTTAGAAATACATTCATCAAAAAATCAACCAACGTTTTATTTTCCTTCCATCTTTAAAATATTCATCGCTACTATTACCTGTTTACTGTTCATCACAAAACTATTATGCACCGTTCTTTACTCATAAATACACATTATAATGCCAACCAATGACTACACGGTACTTGTCGTCTGTCGTGCCCACCACCAATCATTTCATCGTTTGCCACGCCTATCTGTCAATCAAAATATCCTTCTTGATTTCTGCTCCAGACCGATAACACCTACCATCTGTTTACCGAGCGAGCAGTGCTAGTCTGGTGTCAGGAAACTAATTTTCCGTGTAAGTTATGTTTCTCGTCATTCTCGCGTTAGCTTTCTTTACCTTATCCAAATTTTCTAACATCCATTCATCTGTCAAGCTCTAATTGTGCATTATGATGGTGTTTGTATGCTTTATTATTATTGCTTTCTTATATATATTATTACTCCCTGGTTGGGGGTTTCACCTCGTGACAGGTATTGCTACAAAGTACACAGGGTGGCTCTTATGTCTGGTGTTACTGTTGGTCGAGGAATTCTCTGACTATCCTACAGGTGTTCAGGATTGCGACTTTCTGGAGTTCCTTGTAGGTGTTCGCTGGGAGACCTATTGCTGCTAGGCTGTTATGTAGGGTCTTTGGCACCATACCTGTGGTTGACACAATGATCGGGATTGTTGGTACTTGTTGCATATGCACATCTCTTTGATCTCCTGTCTTAGGTTGGTGTACTTCCTGATTTTGTCCCCATGGGTTTTCTGCAGGTTGCCAGTGTTGGGTATCACATGTCAATCAGATAGGTAGCCTCCTTCTTGTCCACAAAGGTTATGTCTGGTCTGTTGTGCAGAATTGTCCTATCCATTATTATGGTGCAGTCCCAGTACAGCTTGTAGGTTAGGGTCTCTAGTACTTACTGCCTGGGATTCGTACTTGTAGTACAGTACACTTTCTTCAATCAACTGGTATTTCCTTGCTAGCTTCTGATGTATCATCCTGACTACCTGGTCGTGTCTATGAGTGTACTCAGTCTGGGTGATCACCTTGCATCCCACGGTGATGTGTTGGATCGATTCTGAGGCCAGGTGGCATCGTCGACATGTGTCATTGAACACTCCGGGCTCCTTGGCGATATATTTTCTATAGTTCCTGGTGTTGATTACCTGGTCTTGGATGGCAAGCATGAACCCTTCTCACCAATCCTTCGTGCATTATAGCCTAAGTTGCTGATGCACCAATAAATTTAACAAACAACAATAACAACAACCAATCCTTCAGTCTCGGGGAAGAGCGTCCCACTCGTGAGCCATGCATTGGAAGCAATTTTGTCTATGTGATCTTGATGGAGATCATTGTAGTGTCTGCCATGGAATGGCTTCTCTGCCCATCTTTCTAGCTTCGTTTGTACCTCCTGGTTGGGGGGGGCAGACTCCTCGCTTAGGTCGAGTGGCATATACCGCTTGTCCATGGGTGTCCGCAGAGAGGGGCAAACGGGGAACTTCTTGCTCCCCCCGTGCGCCAGGTATCGAGTAAAAAATTACACAAATTATAAACATAAAAGTGATTGAGATATGTAACCTTATACCATCAACCATGGAACGCTTTGTCTGCCTTAAAATTTAATTAGGGGTTGGCTGGTTTCGGCCCTCGGCAGGGTAACCATAGAACATGTGTTTCATCTATTGCAACAATAAAACACGTGTTCCTGTTTTTGGTTTATTGCAGCAATAAAACGTGTTCCTGTTTTTGGTTTATTTTTTTCTGATTTGTGAAAAAAATGCTCATTACCGTTGTGAACAGCAACCAGTTCGTTTGCCCTCTGTATCTAGTGAGTCACTGAGTGAATTGTGAATTGTAAATTTATAGTGAAACAAATTTAAAAAGAAAAATACATTTTTAAAAGTAAGTGTATGTAATTTAATATTATTTTACTTGTTAGTTTTATGATTGCTTTCAATTTGAAACCGAAATAATTTAATTTAGGGTTTTGGGATTAATTAATTAGTTGAATTTTAATTAAATATGCCGGTCAATTTTTTTATATATGAAATTGTGCTAAAAACTGTATTAATTCCGTATACTTTTTTTTCCAAGAATTAAAGATCATTAAAATCGATGTAAAATGAAAATAATATATTTACAATTTTATTCTCCTCTTTCAGAATGGATATGAGGAATTATTTTTCTTCCCAAGAAAAAAAATGCAAAAAGACGTAAAATAGAAATTAAGCAGGAAAAATGTATGCCTTCGGATGAACAAGTTGATTCGATTCCTGGAACATCGATGATTTAAAATGACTCTGTCGAGTCAATTTTATCAAATAATTTATTAGAATATGATATTGGTTCTTATGTTGGAGTTTCTGTTATAACACCAACTTTAAAATTTGGAAACCTTTCTAATACTTATGTTCCCAACAAGGACTATAATTTCAAAAAAGATTCTTCTGGAAAGAGACAGTTTAGATTTGCTTGGTTAGCATTAGTAGAGGCATATGATGCAAAAAAGCAAGCTTATGCAGCAGCAAAAAAAAAAAAAAACTTCCACTTCACCCTTCCGTTCGTTCGAAATACCTATCCAGCCGAGCCTTAAATTTATTTAGGCTATCAACTTCCACAACAAGGGATGGAAGTCTGTTCCACCAACCAACTACCCGCTGGCTAAAGGCAAATTTCCGCCCATCTATCATACATCTGTCTTTCCTCAATTTGAATTTATGCCCTCTCAGGTGATAATTCTGAGCAAGAGGCAGAATCCCATCAGCATTGAGCATGCTCAAACCATTCAATGCTTTATACACCTCTATCAGATCACCTCGCCAGTGCCTAGTCTCCAGACACTGTAATTTGCAAAACTTAAGCCTTTCTTCGTAAGAGCAACCCTTTGTTCCATTCACTAATCTTGTTGCCCTTCTCTGTACTCGTTCTAGCAGCTCTACATCCTTCTTGAAAAGAGGCCTCCAGACCTGTATACAGTACTCTAGGTGTGGCATGACCATTGCCTTATACAAGGGAATAATCACCTCCTTATCCCTGCTAGAAAAATTCCTGTATATCATTGATAAGACACCATGAGCTACTCTTGCAGCCAGTCTGCACTGCTCAGAGAACTTCATATCTGCCTGCACAATTACCCCCAGGTCCTTTTCATTCTCTACCACTGTCAGTGTAGTACCACAGAGTTGATATGTTGCTCTGGGGTTGCTGTTTCCCATATGTAGTAGTTTACATTTGTCAATGTTAAACTTCATTTGCCACCTCTCAGCCCATCTGCTCAACCTTTCCAGATCCTGTTGCAGCACCATAGCGTCAGTAGTGTCCTTAACAATCCTGCCAACCTTTGTATTGTCTGCAAACTTGGACATTAAGCTTGATATACCATCATCAATATTATTTATAAATACAGAAAACAATAATGGACCCAACACTGAACCCTGAGGGACTCCACTAATAACATTAGTCTAGTCTATGATGAGCAGTGTCCATTGATTACCACTATCTGTCTTCTCCCCCTCAACCACCCCTTTATCCATAGCAGCAATTTGCCTCCAATGCCACACTGCTTCAATTTGTTCAGCAGTGTTCCATGTGCAACAGTATCAAAAGCCTTTCTAAGATCCAAGTATATAATATCAAAGTTATTCCCTGCATCCAGTTCTTTTGTGACTGCATCATAGTATCCAATCAAGTTGATCAGGCAAGACTTCCTCTTAACAAAACCATGCCGTGTCCAAGCTATAACTGAAGTCTTGTCTAGATGATTCTGCAGTGCTTCTTTAACAAGTGCCTCCATTAATTTTCCAGGAACAGAAGTTAAACCCACAGGTCTATAATTACTTGTGTCAGCCTTTGATCCTCCTTTGTGAATTGGGGTCACATTTGCACATCTCCAGTCTATGGGTACCTCCCCTGAGTCCAAGGAAGCTCTCATAATTATGGCTAAGGGTTTGCTTATTTCCTTTGCTGCCTCCTTTAATATAAATGTTTATATTGTTTTTTATTTTTTAATATAAAAATAAAGAATTTCTATATTTAAAAGATGTATTAAGTGGGAAAACGTTATTATAATAATACACAGTGTATTCTTTATCGCTTACTTTTTATGCTGTAAAGCTTTTTACGCAGGAAAATGATACATTGAAATATATAGTGTTGAAATTGGAAATTAAGAAAGCCAAACCTAGTACAGGGCGAAACTTCTTATGTGTGGAATTTTTTATCCGGGTTCTACTGTATTTACCACAGGGGCTCACATTTGGTGAATATGGGCTTAGCACACCCAGGGTCCAGAGCTGGATAACTGGATAGATCCCATCCACCCCAGGTGCCTTTCTTGTGTATCTTCAACAATTTCTCCTCCACTTTACTCTCAGTTATTACAAGGTTATCTAGCTTACTGCCAGAGTTGAATACACCTCTGGCATTCCCCTCGCTGAATAACTCCTCATATGTGAATGTCGATGCATAATATATTCATTTAGTTGTTTGTTAGCTACCTGAGCAGGATCATCAACAGTTGAACCATCGATATCAAGTGGACCAATCTGATTCATCCTTTTCCTTCTAGAGTTTACATAAGTAAAGACCTCTTTGCTGTTTTTCTTTGCATCCCTTGTCAAAGATTTCTCGTAATCTGCCTTCGCCTGCCTAACCTCCTTTGTAACTTGGTTACAGCCACAAAATCTTATTAAATCACACAAGTTTTAAGTTCTATTAAAAGACACTTGCCTAAGGTACAACAGCATGTTTTATAGATAAAGATACACTTATAAAAAAAAAATTGATAGATTGATCTTACCGCAGTGTATTTTGTAAATTAGCTCATGTGATGAAAAGCTTGCCACCCTTGGTTTATATGAAGTGGTTGTGAATGGTTGAATATGAGAGATTTTCTGTATAAGAGACATTTAATATTAGGAACAGATTTGTGAATACAGTAATTGAACATTCAAAGTATTTAAAATATGGGCTGTAATGATAATTTAAAAAAGAAATTAAATTATTTTTTCAATTAATTTTAGATACAAGTAAAGGTATAATTTGTTTCAGGGTAAAACAGATAAAATAACCAGTACTACTCCAGTTTTTCTTACGGTACATGATTTGGGATGTAATCGTAAGTACTATTTTGCAAAACCTTTTTATCAGATGATGTAATGATTTTTAAAGCATATTATGATTATTATTGACACTATTTGACATCAAAAATAGTCTACTTAAAAATAAATCTTGATGTAATTTTTGCCGATCTTTTGTCGTTGATATTGTGAATGAAAAAGGGAGTAATATTCAAAGGTTGGGAATTTGAGAAATTTTAATCATCTGAATGAAATCACACAGAGAATATGACTAATGTACAACAGTCTTTTTCCTTAAAAGACATATCTTTTATAGTATTAGTTATCCTTTTGAAAGTTTCTCTGTCCATTCCAATTTCTGTTTCCATATGGCAGTTCATAACTCTCAGTTAATAGTTGACCACCTCTTCTTGCTCCTAACAAAAGTTTGTTTGCATGCCTGAATTTTTAATAGCATTACGAGATTTCCCTTTTCCCAAAAAACACTGCAATAATATTAGTATTAGTACATTCCTTCCAATAATTTATCCATTTCTTTAATTTTTTTTTCAGACTGCTCACTTCCACTGCACTAGCTGGAAGTGTGTTCCAACAGTCAGTTACTCTTTGGGTGAATGCAAATTTCCACACATCTATTCTGCAACCATCCTTTATCCTTTTGCAATTTAAGTTTATGGCCTCTTGCATGTATCATCTGAGAAAGAGTAAAACTGAAATGAGCATTTAGTTTTTTTTAAAAGCCTTATACACTTCAGCTGAGTTACCAAAGAATGATTTACAGGACCCAGGTCTTTCTTTGTAAAAATATCCTTTTGTGCTCTCCCTAATCTTGTTGCTTTTCTCTGCATCATTTCCACTAGATCTCTGTCCTTCCTAAAGTGATGTTTTCAAACTTGTGCACCATATTCCAGATGTGGCCAACCATTGCCTTATACAGTGGGTAATGACTATAATTATTTTCCGTCTTATACAGTGGGATAATTATCTTTTTTGTCCCTGCCAGAAAAACTCCTGTATATCATCATTAACAAGGACTTCTATGAGTTTTTTTTTTTTTTTTTTTTATGAAAACCCCAAACACGAAAGGTATCAAAACCTATAGTACTTAGTACCGTGCATGGGTTGAAGGAGAAGTATGGGGGGGGGGATGCCGGAAACTCTGCTCTAGAGACTAAACATGGGTTTCACCACTTCAAGCGTCCAATAAGCAAAGTGGTGGTATTTCACCGGTTGATGAAAGTCATCTACCACCTTCAATAATCAATTCGGTAATACACAGGAATTTACTAGCAACTTGTATGCACCACCCAGAGAATTTCGTATCAGACTGCACAGTTATTGCCTATAAATCTTTTTCATATTCTGCTACTCTGAGTTTGGTACTGCCCAAATGGTATGTCATTCTGGGATTACTGTTACCCAAATGCACCATATTAAACAATGATACCAATGCTGACTCTTGTGGTGCCCACTTATCACATTAGTTTAAGAACTGCAGTGACCATTTAGAACCATTCTTTATGATCTACCACTTAATCATCTCTTTATCCATAGTAGTAACTTCCTCCTAATGTCACATTGCTCCAGTTTGTATAAGAATCGTGTACATACAGTGGTGCAGCATTGGAGTACTTTACTGAAATATAAGTATATGATGTCAAAATTATTCTTTTTATTCAGTTTCTTTCTGAAGACCTCATTGTAACAAATCAGATTGGTTAGGCATGATTTCATTTTAAATCCATGCTGCAGCTTTTGTCCTTATGGCTTTGCTCTTATCAAGTTGATTCTGCTCTACTTCTTTAACTATTGACTCCATTATTCTCCCTATCACAGAGGTAAAACTTACAGTTCTGTAGTTAGTCTCTTTACATTTTGAACTACACTCTTCTGAATAGCAGATACACTTGCACATCTCCAGTGTGCAGGAACTTCTGAATCTAAGAATTCTTTCATTACTATGGCTGAAGGTTTAAGTATTAACTGCCCATCTCAGCTAGTGCTTATAGGCTTGCATCAGACAACACATCAGTATCCCAGTGGCAGAAATTGCTGGTCCAACAGAAAAAAAAAGTAACTATTTTCAGAGACTGTACTCTCAGAGAAAAAATACATTGTACAAAAGAATAGTCAGAATAGGACTGGGTCATGTTAGCATTAGTATTAGAGCATTAGTAGAGGCATATGATGCAAGAAAGCAAGCTTATGCAGCATCAGCCAAAAAAAAAAAAAAAAAAAAACTTCCACTTCACCCCTCTGTTCGTTCAAAATACCTGTCCAGCTCAGCCTTAAATTTATTTAGGCTATCAACTTCCACAACAAGGGATGGAAGTCTGTTCCACCAACAAACTATCCGCTGGCTAAAGGCAAATTTCCGCACATCTATCCTACATCTGTCTTTCCTCAATTTGAATTTATGCCCTCTCAAGTGATTATTCTGAGCAAAAAGGAAGAATCCCATCAGCACTGAGCATGCTCAAACCATTGATATCAGATCACCTCACTGGTGCCTAGTCTCCAGACATTGTAATTTGCAAAACTTAAGCCTTTCTTCGCAAGAGCAACCCTTTGTTCCATTCACTAATCTTGTTGCCCTTCTCTGTACTCGTTCCGACAACTCTATATCCTTCTTGAAATGAGGCCTCCAGACCTGTATACAGTAGTGAAGGTGTGGCCTGACCATTGCCTTATATAAGGGAATAATCACCTCCTTATCCCTGCTAGAAAAATTCCTGTATATCATGGATAAGACACCATGAGCGACTCTTGCAGCGCGTCTGCACTGCTCAGAGAACTTCATATCTGCCTGCACAATTATCCCTAGGTGCTTTTCATTCTCTACCACTGTCAGTGTAGTACCACAGAGTTGATATGTTGCTCTGGGGTTGCTGTTTCCCATATGTAGTAGTTTACATTTGTCAATGTTAAACTTCATTTGCCACCTCTCAGCCCATCTGCTCAACCTTTCCAGATCCTGTTGCAGCAGCATAGCATCAGTAGTGTCCTTAACAACCCTGCCAACCTTTGTATCGTCTGCAAACTTGGACATTAAGCTTGATATACCATTGTTAATATCATTTATAAATACAGAAAACAATGGACCCAACACTGAACCCTGAGGGACTCCACTAATAACATTAGTCCACGATGAGCAGTGTCCATTGATTACCACTCTCTGTCTTCTCCCCCTCAACCACCCCCCTTTATCCACAGCAGCAATTTGCCCCCAATGCCAAACTGCCCCCAATTTGTGCAACAGTCTTCCATGTGCAACGGTATCAAAAGCCTTTCTAAGATCCAAGTATATAATATCAAAGTTATTCCCTGCATCCAGTTCTTTTGTGACTGCATCATAGTATCCAATCAAATTGGTCAGGCAAGACTTCCCCTTAAGAAAACCATGCTGTGTCCGAGCTATAACTGAAGTCTTGTCTAGATGATCCTGCAGTACTTCTTTAACCAGTGCCTCCATTAATTTTCCTGGAACAGAAGTTAAACTCACAGGTCTATAATTACTTGTAGTAGTAGTAGTGGTGGCATGCTACGCAAGAAAGCAAGCGTATGAGCTTATGCAGCATCAGCCAAAAAAAAAAAAAATCACCATTCCCTCCAAATGCCTGTCCAGTTCCTCCTTAAATTTATTTAACCTAACAACTTCCACAACAACAGATGGAAGTTTGTTCCAGCAATTAACCACCCGCTGGCTTAAGGCAAATTTCCACACATCTATTCTACATCTGTCTTTTCTTAATTTTAATTTATGCCTCCTTAGTTTCGTAATCAGAACAAGTGGAAAGATCCCATCAGAATTCAGCATGCTCAACCCATTCAAAGCTTTATACACCTCAATCAGATCACCGCGCAGGTGCCTAGTGTCCAGCCACTGCAATTTACAGAACTTAAGCCTCTCTTGGTAAGAGGATCCCTTCATTCCCCTCACCAATCTTGTTGCCTTTCTCTGTACATGCTCAAGCAAATATACATCCTTCCTAAAATGAGGCCTCCAGACCTGTACTCAAAGCGTGGCCTGACAATTGCCTTATAGAGAGGGACAATCACCTCCTTTTCCCTGATAGCAAAATTCCCATATATCATTGACAAAACCTCATGACCTGCCCTGGCAGCCTGTCTGCATTGCTCAGAAAACTTCATCTCTGATTGCACATTTACTCCCAGGTCTTTTTCATTTTCTGCCACCTTAAGTGTAGTACACAGTTGGTACGTTTCTCTGGGGTTTCTTCTACCCATATGCAGTACTTTGCATTTGTCAAGGTTTCTTTGTGTCAGCCTTTGATCCTCCTTTGTGAATTGGGGTCACATTTGCACATCTCCAGTCTATGGGTACCTCCCCTGAGTCCAAGGAAGATCTCATAATTATGGCTAAGGGTTTGCTTACTTCCTTTGCTGCCTCCTTTAATATAACTGGATAGATCCCATCCACCCCAGGCACCTTTCTTGTGTTTAACTTCAACAATTTCTCCTCCACTTTACTCTCAGTTATTACAAGATTATCTAGCTTACTGCCAGAGTTGAATACACCTCTGGTATTCTCCTCACTGAAAAACTCCTCATGTGTGAATGTCGATGCAAAATATTCATTTAGTTCATTAACTAACTGAGCAGGATCATCAACAGTTGAACCATTAATATCAAGTGGGCCAATCTTATTCATCCCCTTCCTTCTAGAGTAAAGAACTCTTTGCTGTTTTCCTTTGCATCCCTTGCCAAAGATTTCTCGTAATCTGCCTTCGCCTGCTTAACCTCCTTTATAACTTGGTAACAGATCTACTTGTATCTATCATAGGCTTCTGTGTCACATGTTAATTTATATGTATCCCATGCATTTTTATTCTCTGCCATATGTCTCATTAGTTCATCTGACATCCATTTAGGCCTAAATCTTGAACAATATTTCTTTGTTGGTATGAAAAGCCTAGTAGCTTCCAAGATTAAGTCTTTGAATGCTTCCCATTTTGAATTTCCTGTTGGTAACATCATCAGTTGGTTAGACAGTATAGAATTTAAATACTGTCTCAGACCATTGTAGTCGCCTTTATGAAAGCAATAACCTTTCCCTTTACCCCTGATGGTAGTTACCTCTTTGAGTAAATCCCACTTCAGCACACTGTGATCACTGCCACCTAGTGGTTCCTTTATCTGCAGATTCGTAATGCATGAAGAATCACTACAGATAATCAAATCAAGAATATTACTCCCTCTAGTTGCCTCCCGAAGATGCTGATGTAGAAAACAATCATCCAATAAATCCACAAAATCCTTGCTAGTGTGTGAGTGACCAACCCACAAATTGCAGTCAATATCTGGGAAATTAAAATCCCCCATTATAAGACTCTGATTTACTGGCCCACTCTGTTTCCCTGTTCAGTTTCTCATTATACTCATCAGAGTCATTAGGCCTATAGCACACTCCTACTCTCAATTTTGATCTCCCAATGCTTATGTCACACCAAACTGACTCGACACTGCACTGTACAGCAATGTCGACTGGCTTCACTTCCTTGGATTTTATGTGTTTCTTAACTAATAGCATAACCCCTCCTCCCTTCCTATCCTGTCTATCCTTTCTGTAGTCGTTGTTCTCCCCAAATTCCAGTTCTGCATTCCTTATATCTGTGTGACACCACGTCTCTGATATCCCAACAATATCCGCCTTTGATGCTTTGAACAATACCTCAAATTCATCAAATTTATTTACCAAACTCTTAGCATTGGTGTACACGCAAGTATATATGCACCTGTTCTTTTTCTTAGCTACTCTAACACAACCCATGTGTTTACTTGTACCGCAGTGACTCCCAGCAGTCTGTGAAATATCCTGCATCTTGTTTTCCAGGCTTCTTCCCATTCCAAAAGAAGCAGTGCAAGAATCACTTTCACCTCTGCCAGTGGCTACTGATAATCTATTTGTCCTTGTATCCCCCCCCCAAGCTAGCAGTTTTCCGACCCACCTAACACTGCCTCGATAGCATCAGCAAATATTCTTGCACCCTTTCTATTTAAGTGTATCCCATCCCTGTAGAAGCAGTCTCTCCTGTTAACAAGCACAGACCAGGCTGAAAAAAATTCTACCCCTCGAGCGTTGCACAGTCTTTCCAGGGCTGAATTGATCGACAAGGCTCTCATCATATACTCCCTCCTATTGTGTCTGGGCAGAATTGCAGACACTTTCAAATTCAACCCTAATTCATGGCTTTTTTTCAACAATGGCCTGTACTTGTTAAGTAATTCTGCCGGTCTCCTACTCTTAATATCATTAATGCCAACGTGTACAACTACATCACCTTTTGTGTGCTCTTAACCCATTAACAGCCATTATCCATTTATGGGGTGCAACTTTTAATGAAAATAAAAATAATGGAAATGCAGAAAACTGGATTACAGGCAGCACAGTAGTTTGAAACTGATCTGTAATCACGGCAGTTATTGTCGAATGGCGCTGAAATACAAAAAGTTAAGACAGAAAGCATTTACAAGTTTTTCATTTTCAAGCTTGTGTGTGTCATAAGAATGATAAGTGTATAAAAGTTTGTTTTTTTTTTTCAAACACTATAAGGGCTCTAGATATATATTCTAGAATAGTTGCTTTTTGTGATTCAACTAAAAGGGTAAGCCACCTACACTATTATTTATTGTAAATTTGTTATTTATGTTGATGTCCCATTTTTAGGACATTGATTGAAAATAACATCAGCAAGCACGTGGATGTTTCTCGAGTCAAAATGAAATTTTGGTGGTTTACCTTTGTAAAAATATTATATAGCAAAGAAATGAGCAGTGGAAAGTACACTGTTAGAAAATATCTAACTACAAAAGAGATAGCGGAAATGTTTGCGGATCCTGCATTTTGGGAAGACATGGATAACGACGATGTTGATGTTCCAATCATTCCTGCAGATCCTGATGAGCTAACTGACACAGAGAATTTTGAAGAAAAGAATCTTGAAGGAGAAGTGGAAGATGTTGCAGGTACCCTAGAATTATTTACACCTATAAATGACGAATCTGAATTGAGCAGCGATGACGACACACTGGCTGTAAAAAGACTTAAGCTGTGTAAAAGTGATGAACCATCTTCCGCATAATGAAGGTGCATCAGGAAGCTTTTCAAGCCTATCGGAATCTCGCAATAAATACAAAAAATCCATTTCTCAAACAGTTGCAAAAACAAGTCACATAAAAGGAAAAACACCAGAGTGGACAAAATCAAATACAGTACACTGAGATGAACAGTTTATTCCAAAATAATTTTGAAAATGTTACATCTCTGTTATACAGTAAAACAGCAGTTGAAATTTTTGAAGAGTTTTTCTTTGAAGGCATTATTGATCATATAGTAGAGCAAAGCACATTGTACGCACAACAAAAAAAATGACCCAAATTTTTTGCTTAGTGCTGATGAATTGAGAAGTTTTATTGGGGTTCTATTGTTCAGTGGTTATCACAAACTTCCTCAAGAGGACATGTATTGGAAACAAGCCCCGGATGCTGGTATACCTTTAGTATACAATGTGATGCGAAGAAGACGATTCAAAGAAATAAAAAAGTATCTCCATTTAGTGGACAATTCACGCCTTGATATAAACGACAAAATGTTCAAAGTACGACCATATTTTGATATGCTAAAGCAAAACTTTTTTAAAATTTGGCGAAAATGGAGGGGCCGTTGGGAGTTCGAGTTATTACAAACCTAATTTCATCAATACCTGCTGACCAATATGAAAAACATGAACTGTTTTTCGCCAATTTCTTCACCAGCCATGAAATAATGTGCCACCGGAACAGTCCGAGAAAACCGAACACAAAAGTGTCCTTTGATGTCTAGCAAGCAAATGGAAAAAGAGAAGGATCGAGGCTATTTTGATTATAGATTCGACAAATCAAATGAAGTACTTGTGCTAAAATGGAATGATAATAAACCAGTTTCACTTGCCACTAATTACAGTTGCATTTAGCCATTAGGACAAACTAGACGTTACTCACGTAAAGACAGAAAGCAAATTCAAATTCCTATACCAAAGGTCATACAAGAATATAATTCACATATGGGTGGTGGACATGTTAGATAAGCAAGTTTCACTTTATAGAATCAGAATTCGTTCAAAAAAAATGGTGGTGGCCATTATTCACACAACTCCTAGATATATGCATTGTCAACACTTGGAGATTGTATCAAATCACAAATTCTCAAGAAAATGTATCACTTCTGGATGTACACAGGAAAGTAGTGTTGGCCTACCTTTCTAAAACAACTTCTTCTGCTTCAAAAAGGCCGGGTCCACAAAAGTCTAAACTTCTAGGTGGACGAGTGAGCTTAGACATGAGGTTTGATGGTAATGGACATTTGGTAGTTCCAATAACGACACAACGAAGATGTGCTTTATGTGGTAAAAAAACAAAGACTTTGTAACAAATGTGATGTACCCCTACATGACATATGATTTGTTCCTTTTCACACAAAATGACTTTTTTATTATTATATGTTTGATACATAGTTAGTGTAAAACACCATTGTTTAATTTTGAATAAATTTTTTTTTTCTTTGTCTAATTTCTTTGAGAATAAGAAATATTTGTTCCCAAATATTTCTTATTCTCAGCCAATGTCCCAAAAATGGGACGTGCTTTTTTTCTGTAACCAGGTAGATTTTTGAATAAAATTTTTTTACAATGTCTTCATTTGAATGCTTTTAGCTGATATTAAGCGAGAAAATGGCATTTTTCTTTTAAATTCAATTATGGCTGGTAATGGGTTAAAAGATGATATCCGCTCTACAACGTCATCAACCTATGCCCCTGGCAGACATACCCTGGTCCTGTTCCACCTGTCCTTTTTAAAAATCATGTTTCCCTGACAATAGAGTCACCAACATGTCTGCCACAGAAACTCAAGTTAATGATGTTATAGAGTAGTTTTCATCTTTTAAGGTCACAAAAAGGTGATATTGTTCTATATGTTGGTATTAATGATATTAAGAATGGAAAATCTGAGGATAGAATCTAAGGCGGCATACCTAGTTGATATGGGTACACGTGTGGCACCTGCAGCCAGTATATTGTTGAGTTAGTTTGGTGTGACATAACTGGTAAAGTGAAATGAGAATAGGAGTGCATTATAGGCCTAGTGATTGTTGTTGTTGTTATTATTTTGGTTTTTAGGAGCATTAGCAACTAAGGCCATATTGCTCCGTGAATATGTGGTGGTCATTCTCTGACCTTTCCGCATCCTCCGTATTTGGTGGTGACGGGCTCGAACTCCAGTCTGATCAAGAAGCATGTGCTATGCACTGCTGCTCCTTCCCACCTGGCCTAGTGATTGTGATGAGTATAATGAAAGCTATACAAACAGATAATTGGTCAGACTTTGGTATGGCTTATAATGGGAGATTTTAAAATTCCAGATAATGAATGGAACTTGCGGTTGATCACTCGTGCAGTAGAAGAACTTTTCTGGATTTATTACATGACTGTTTTCTACACCAGCATATCAAAATGCATATAAATTATCAGGCGACATAGAAGCCTATGCCAGAGGTTAGGCAGGAAAAGGCAGATTATGAGAAATCTTTGGCAAAGGATGCTAAGAAAAACAGCAAGGATTTCTTTACTTATATTAACTCTAAAAGGAAGGAGATGAATCAGATTGGCCCACTTGATATCGATGGTTCAACTGTTGATGATCCTGCTCAGGTAGTTAACGAACTAAATGAATATTTTGCATTGACATTCACACGTGAGGAGTTATTAAGGAAGGAAACTGCCAGAAGGTTATCAAATTGTAGCAGAGTGCTTAATGATTTTGTAATAACTGAGAGCAAAGTGGAGGAGAAATTGTTGAAGTTAAACTTAATAAAAAAGGCACCTGCTGTGGTGGATGGGATCTATCCATGTATATTAAAGGAGGTGGCAAAGGAAGTAAGCAAAACCTTAGCCATAATTATGAGAGCATGCTTAGAGTCAGGAGAGGTCCCCACGGACTGGAGATCTGCAAATGTATCCCCAATTCATAAAGGGGAATCGAAGGGTGACATGAGTAATTACAGACCAGTTAGTTTAACTTCTGTTCCAGGTAAAATAATGGAGTCACTGGTTAAAGATGCATTGCAGGATCATCTAGACAAGACTGCAGCAATAATTCAGACACAGCATGGGTCTGTTAAGGGAAAGTCTTCTCTGACAAATTAGATAGGATATCATGATGTGGTTACAAAAGAACTGGATGCAAAAAATAATTTTGATATCCTATACTTGGATTTCAGGAAAGCTTTTGACACAGTTGCACATGGAAGACTACTGTACAAATGGAGCAGAGTGGTATTAAGGGTAAGTTGCTACAATGGATAAAAGGATGTTTGAATGGGAGAAGACAGAGGGTGGTAATCAATTGTTGCTGCTCCTCATGGGCTAATGTTTTTAGTGGAATCCCACAAGGTTCGGTGTTGTTTTGAATATATTTATCAGTGATATTGAAAAAGATATATTGGGCTTAGTGTCAAAGTTTGCAGATGATAAAAAGATTGGCAGGGTTGTTAATGGCAGTGTGCTACTGCAACAGGATCTAGAAAATTTGGGCAGATGGGCTGAGAAGTGGCAACTGAAGTTTAACTTTGACAAATGCAAAGTACTGAATACGAGTAGAAGTAACCCCAGAGGAACATACCAACTGTGTGGTACTACATTTAAGGTGGTAGAAAATGAAAAAGACCTGGGAGTAAGTGTTCAGTCAGATATGAAGTTTTCTGAGCAATGCAGACAGGCTGCCAGGTCAGGTCATGTGGTTTTTGTCAATGATATAAAGGAATTTTGCTAGCAGGGAAAAGGTGATTGTCCCTCCGTATAAGGCAATGGTCAGGCCATGCCTTGAGTACTGCATACAGGTTTGGAGGCCTCATTTTAGGAAGAATGAGGATTTGCTTGAGCGTGTAAAGAGAAGGGCAACAAGATTGGTGAGGGGAATGAAGGGATCCTCTTACCAGGAGAGGCTTAAGTTCTGCTGATTGCGGCAGCTGGAGACTAGGCACCTGCGAGGTGATCTGATTGATGTGTATAAGGCCTAGAATAACTGAATTCTAATGGGATTCTTCCACTTGTTCAGATTACGAACCGAAGTGTGCATAAATTCAAATTGAGGAAAGACAGCTGTAGAATAGATATGTGGAAATTTGCCTTTAGCCAGCGGGTGGTTAATTGCTGGAACAAACTTCCATCTGTCATTGTGGAAGTTGATATGTTAAATAAATTTAAGGATGAACTGGACAAACATTTAGAGGGAATGGTTGTGATTTTTTTTTTTTTTTTTGGCTGATGCTACATAAGCTCATACGCTTGCTTTCTTGCATCACATGGCACGATTACTATTCCTACTTTACTACTACTATCAAAGAGGCAACAAGTAAAAGCAAACGTTTGAGTATTGGCATTCGAGGTGAGCAGATACGCTTCGTCAGAACTCTTCAGTTTAGTGGATTGGATTACTGTTTATTATTGCTTTTAAATATTTCATTTATTTATTATATTGTTGGATTATTTTGTTATAGGTTTTCCTGTAACAGTTTAATTTTTAAAATATTATAGATATCATTTTTTAAAGTTAATTTTCATTGATATTTATCTAATTACGAGATCTGCCTTAAAGTGTGAGTCACAGGGTATCGTGACTCACACGGAAATAGCCGATGGTGATTTACATGCGAGTCATGATTTAATCCGTTGCGGAACCTGTGGAATGTTTCCCACGTCGACCTGGTGACTAATCATAGCTCACCTGGGGATTCTTTTCTTTGTGATCGATGTTTATTGGAAAAAAAAGCCATGAATTAGGATTGAATTTGAAAGTGTATGCAATTCTGCCCAAACACTGTAGGGGGAGTATATGACGAGAGCCTTGTCGATCAGTTCAGCCCTGGAGAGATTGTGCAAGGCTCAAGGGTAGAATTTTTCTCAGCCTGGTCTGTGCTTGTTAACAGGAGAGACTGCTTCTATAGGGATGGAAGACATTTAAATAGAAAGGGTGCAAGAATATTTGCTGATGCTATCGCAGCAGAGTTAGGTGGTTCGGAAAACGGCTAGCTTGGGGGGATACAGGGACTAATAGATTAACAGTAGCTGCTGGCAGAGGTAAAAGTGATTCTTGCACTACTTCTATTGAAATGCAATTGAGCAGCAGCCTGGAAAGCAAGGCAATGGGAAATTCGAGGACTGCTGGGAGTCATAGTGAAACAAGTAAATACATGGGCTGTGTTAGGGTAACTAAGAGTATAAACAGGTGCATGTATACTTGCATGTACACCAATGCTAGGAGTATAGTTAATAAATTTGATGAGCTTGAAGTGCTAGTCAAGACATCAAAGGCAGATATTGTTGGGATATCAGAGACACTGTGTCAGACAGACATAAGCAGTGTAGAACTGGAATTTGGGAAGGGAGGAGGGGTTTATGCTGTTAAACTGTACAGGAAGGGAGGAGGGGTTATGCTGTCAGTTAAGAAACACATAAAATCTAATGAAGTGCATCCAATTGATGTTGGTGGACAATGCATTGTTGAGTCTGTGACATGAGCACTGGGAAAGGAAAAATAAGAGCAGGTGTGTGTTATAGGCCTAATGAATTTGATGAGTATAATGAGCAATTGTGCAGAGAAATAGATTGGGCCAGTAAATTAGAGTGTCTTATAATGGGGGATTTTAATATCCCGGATATTGACTGGAATTTGTGGGTTGGTCACTCACACACTAGCAAGGCTTTTGTGTATTTATTGGATGATTGTTTTCTACAGCAGCATGTTTGGGAGGCAACTAGAGAAAGTAACACTCTTGATCTGATTATCAGTAGTGATTCTTCATGCATCAAGAATCTGCAGATAAAGGAACCACTAGGTGGCTGTGATCACAGTGTGCTGAAGTGAGATTTAATCAAAGAGGTAACTACCATCAAGGGTAAAGGGAAAGGTTTTTGCTTTCATAAGGGTGACTACGGTGGTCTGAGACAGTTTTAAATTCTATACGGTGGAACAAACTGATGATGTTACCAACAGGAAATTCAAAATGGGAAGCATTCAAAGAATTAATCTTGGAAGATTAATTCTTTTAGGCTTTTCATACCAATAAAGAAATATTGTTCAAGATTTAGGCCTAAATGGATTTCAGATGAACTAATTAGACATGTGACAGAGAAGAAAAATGCATGGGATACATGTAAATTAACATGTGACACAGAAGCCTATGATAGATATAAGCTGGTCTGTAACCAAGTTACAAAGGAGGTTAGGTAGGCGAAGGCAGACTACAAGAAATCTTTGGCAAAGCATGCAAAGAAAAACAGCAAAGAGGTCTTTACTTATGTAAACTCTAGAAGAAAGGAGATGAATCAGATTGGTCCACTTGATAACAATGGTTCAACTGTTGATGATCCTGCTAAGGTAGTTAACAAACTAAATGAATAGTGACAAATGGGCCTGGAGTACTGGGGTCCATAGTTTAACAAATAGATATTTATTGTATACCCAGTATAAAATGAAATATAAGTACAATTTCAGTAGCTTTCGGAACTCGTGTCCCTTTCTCAACTGACAGAATTTTTGAATACATTACAAGCAAAGTGTGGCACGTTACTCATTCGTCATTGTTGTAGCACGGACGTGTGCTGCCTTGCGCCAGTGATCATCCATCAATAAAACGGTTGTCTCCAGGATTGGATGTATACGCATGCCTCTCTGGCGATTTAATGCCTTAGGGTTGTTTATTATGTTTAGTGACTCTAGCCATAGGCGGTGGCGAAAGTGTCGCGCGTGGTCCACTATCTCAAAGTCGCGCTTGGGGTCAAGATCGTGGTTGGTAGCCCAAAAGTGTTCTGCAAGCGCGGACTGGTCAGTTTCGGCAAGCCGGATTGCTCTGTCGTGTTCCGTGAGGCGATCCTGGAGACGTCTCGATGTCTCACCTACGTAGCAACTGTTACAGGTCCTACAGGTGATACGGTACACTACATTGCTGCGTAAGACAGGTGTGACAGGGGTCTTCACACTGGAGACAAGTGAACGTAGGTTCCTACCTGGTAATTGCACACATTTGATGTTGTAACTTCTCAGGATCTTCGAGATACGTCCTGACACTCCTGGATAGTACGGAATGTAGGCGGATGATATGTCGACTTGCTTCGGAGGTCTTGGGTTGGAAGTAAGTTCTTGTGCCTGTAACAAGCATCTGTTTAGTACATGGGATGGATAACCGCATCTGGTTAGGTCCGCCTTCACACGGGAGATCTCGTTACGTCTAATTGTGTCGGTGCTGGAATGGCTCCAGGCCCTGGAGAACAGGGTGCGGGCAGTGCTATTGAGATGGCTTGGAGCGTGGCCGGACCCGTAGTTGGTGAATTGACCGCACCACATGGGTTTGCGGTATACTGAGGTCTCTAGATGTGGGCCTACGCGATGCACTAGCACGTCCAGAAACGGGAGCGAACCGTCCACCTCTGATTCTACGGTAAACTTGATGAAATTGGATAGAGAGTTGAGGTATTCTAGTAGTACCGTTTCAGAACCACGTGGTATTATGGTAAAAATATCGTCGACATATCTACACCACGTTGTAATAGGTGTAGGTGGGTTCTGGTGTATCTGCTTCTCCAGATCTTCCATGGCGATGTTAGCTACTACGGAACTGACAGGGGCACCCATAGCAGTGCCATGTACTTGTTTGTAGAGTGAGTCTTCAAAGGTGAAGATGCTACTAGAGAGGCATAGGTTGAGGGCGGTACAGATGTCATCAGTGGATAGTGACGTCCTGGATTGGAGGCTTAAGTCGCTCTCAAGGAGCCTTCTGGCGCAGTGCACGGCCTGTTGGACGGGAATCGAGGTGAATAAAGAAACCACGTCAAATGATGCCATGATAGAGTTATCAGGGATTGAAATGTCCTTAATGGTGTTAATGAATTCACTGCTGTTTTTAACGGTGTGAGATGTATTACCTATAAGAGGCGAGAGGAGGCTCGCGATGTGTTTGGACAGTTCATACGTTGGGGCACTGCAGCAAGACACTATAGGTCTGAGAGGAATACCCGGTTTATGGATCTTTGGTAATCCGTAGAATTGCGGTAGTTGGCAGCCAGTAGCACGCAGAAGATGGTGAGTCGCGGTCGGGATCTTCTTATCTTTAAGCCATGCGTGGACAAGTTTATTAACATTTGCTTCCAGACGTTTCAAGACTTTAACGGGAGGATCAGGTAGAGGTTCATATACGTTAGGATCGAGTAATAGGGCCAATTCTGTCAGTTGAGAAAGGGACACGAGTTCCGAAAGCTACTGAAATTGTACTTATATTTCATTTTATACTGGGTATACAATAAATATCTATTTGTTAAACTATGGACCCCAGTACTCCAGGCCCATTTGTCACTATTCGATCACTTTATGGCCATAATACCTACAACGATTGTGCACAGTTGCAAAAGTGCTTCCTCTCAATAGCTCGCTACAGGCAACATTTACGCTTCGCCCACAGATGCAAAAGCAATCGAATTATACCTAAAGGGTTCCGATACAAAGCCCCGTTCCACAGCTCTCATATGGATCGTGCCTGCTTTAACTTCAGCCTACGCACATTAAATTTATGGATATCCCATCTCCACCGTGAAATCAGGAACGCTGACTACAACAAGTCCAGACTGTTACAACATCTACAAGGTAAGGTCTCGCCTATTGTATTTACAAACCTTATACATACCATCTGCCATCGGGCTAGCCAGACCTCGGATACCTACCGTTTACGCCAACAGCGCAAGTTCATAAACTTGAGCATAGAAACTAACTCCTTAAAGACGAACACTCGTTCAGACAACACGACTTCTTTCGTCTTGAATCTAAGTAACAAACAACTGTCCAACGAGCAGCTGAGTGTTTTATCAAACGGTATGAAATTCGCCGTTATACCATCGAAACCTCCCATCACACAGCTCGCTATGGGTATAGAAGCCAGTATTACCAACCTTCCCGAAGAAACTGCCAACGAGATCCGATTCAAGACTGCCGCAGTCCTCCGCAACACTCGAAAAACGTGCTCAAACCTCAACCACCGCCAACGTGCCGCCCTGTCATCTATAAGAAAAGACAACTCCATCGTTATACTTCCTGCGGATAAAGGGCGCCGGACTGTTGTGCTGGACCGATCAGCCTACCGAGAGAAAGCCTTGGCCCTATTACTCGATCCTAACGTATATGAACCTCTACCTGATCCTCCCGTTAAAGTCTTGAAACGTCTGGAAGCAAATGTTAATAAACTTGTCCACGCATGGCTTAAAGATAAGAAGATCCCGACCGCGACTCACCATCTTCTGCGTGCTACTGGCTGCCAACTACCGCAATTCTACGGATTACCAAAGATCCATAAACCGGGTATTCCTCTCAGACCTATAGTGTCTTGCTGCAGTGCCCCAACGTATGAACTGTCCAAACACATCGCGAGCCTCCTCTCGCCTCTTATAGGTAATACATCTCACACCGTTAAAAACAGCAGTGAATTCATTAACACCATTAAGGACATTTCAATCCCTGATAACTCTATCATGGCATCATTTGACGTGGTTTCTTTATTCACCTCGATTCCCGTCCAACAGGCCGTGCACTGCGCCAGAAGGCTCCTTGAGAGCGACTTAAGCCTCCAATCCAGGACGTCACTATCCACTGATGACATCTGTACCGCCCTCAACCTATGCCTCTCTAGTAGCATCTTCACCTTTGAAGACTCACTCTACAAACAAGTACATGGCACTGCTATGGGTGCCCCTGTCAGTTCCGTAGTAGCTAACATCGCCATGGAAGATCTGGAGAAGCAGATACACCAGAACCCACCTACACCTATTACAACGTGGTGTAGATATGTCGACGATATTTTTACCATAATACCACGTGGTTCTGAAACGGTACTACTAGAATACCTCAACTCTCTATCCAATTTCATCAAGTTTACCGTAGAATCAGAGGTGGACGGTTCGCTCCCGTTTCTGGACGTGCTAGTGCATCGCGTAGGCCCACATCTAGAGACCTCAGTATACCGCAAACCCATGTGGTGCGGTCAATTCACCAACTACGGGTCCGGCCACGCTCCAAGCCATCTCAATAGCACTGCCCGCACCCTGTTCTCCAGGGCCTGGAGCCATTCCAGCACCGACACAATTAGACGTAACGAGATCTCCCGTGTGAAGGCGGACCTAACCAGATGCGGTTATCCATCCCATGTACTAAACAGATGCTTGTTACAGGCACAAGAACTTACTTCCAACCCAAGACCTCCGAAGCAAGTCGACATATCATCCGCCTACATTCCGTACTATCCAGGAGTGTCAGGACGTATCTCGAAGATCCTGAGAAGTTACAACATCAAATGTGTGCAATTACCAGGTAGGAACCTACGTTCACTTGTCTCCAGTGTGAAGACCCCTGTCACACCTGTCTTACGCAGCAATGTAGTGTACCGTATCACCTGTAGGACCTGTAACAGTTGCTACGTAGGTGAGACATCGAGACGTCTCCAGGATCGCCTCACGGAACACGACAGAGCAATCCGGCTTGCCGAAACTGACCAGTCCGCGCTTGCAGAACACTTTTGGGCTACCAACCACGATCTTGACCCCAAGCGCGACTTTGAGATAGTGGACCACGCGCGACACTTTCGCCACCGCCTATGGCTAGAGTCACTAAACATAATAAACAACCCTAAGGCATTAAATCGCCAGAGAGGCATGCGTATACATCCAATCCTGGAGACAACCGTTTTATTGATGGATGATCACTGGCGCAAGGCAGCACACGTCCGTGCTACAACAATGACGAATGAGTAACGTGCCACACTTTGCTTGTAATGTATTCAAAAATTCTGTCAGTTGAGAAAGGGACACGAGTTCCGAAAGCTACTGAAATTGTACTTATATTTCATTTTATACTGGGTATACAATAAATATCTATTTGTTAAACTAAATGAATATTTTGCATCGACATTCACACATGAGGAGTTATTCAGGGAGGGGAATTCCAGAGGTGTATTCAACTGTGGCAGTAAGCTAGATAATCTTGTAATAAATGAGAGTAAAGTGGAGCAGAAATTGTTGAAGATAAACACAAGAAAGGCACCTGGGGGGGGATGGAATCTATCCAGTTATATTAAAGGAGGCAGAAAAGGAAGTAAGCAAACCCTTAGCCATAATTATGAGAGCTTCCCTGGACTCAGGGGAGGTACTCATGGACTGGAGATGTGCAAATGTGACCCCAATCCCTTTTAGTTTAACTTCTGTTCCAGGGAAATTAATGGAAGCACTGGTTAAAGAAGCATTGCAAGATCATCCAGACAAGACTTCAGTTATAGCTTGGACACATCATGGGTTTGTTAAGGGGAAGTCTTATCTGACTAACTTAATTCGATACTATGATGTAGTCACAAAGGAACTGGATGCAAAGAATAACTTTGATATCATATATTTGGATCTTAGAAAAGCCTTTGATACTGTTGCACATGGAAGACTGTTGCACAAATTGGAGCAGTGGGGCATTGGAGACAAATTGCTGCTATGGATAAAGGGATGGTTGAATGGGAGAAGACAGATAGTGGTAATCAATGGACACTGCTCTTCGTGGACTTATGTTATTAGTGGAGTCCTGAGGGACTCCACTAATAACATTAGTGTTGGGTCCATTGTTGTTTTCTGTATTTATAAATGATATTGATGATGGTATATCAGGCTTAATGTCCAAGTTTCCAGTCGATACGAAGGTTGGCACGTTTGTTAATGATACTAATGACAGTACACTGCTGCAACATGATCTAGAAAAGTTGAGCAGATGAGCTTAGAGGTGGGAAATGAAGTTTAACATTGACAAATGTAAAGTACTACTTATGGGAAGCAGTAGAGTAATGTATCAATTCTGTGGTACCACACTGACAGTAGTAGAGAATGAAAAGGACCTGGAGGTAATTGTGTAGGCAGATATGAAGTTTTCTGAGCAGTGCAGATGGTCTGCAAGAGTAGCTCATAGTGTCTTGTCAATGATATACAGGAATTTTTCTATCAGGGATAATGAGGTGATTATCCCCTTGTATAAGGCAATGGTCAGACCATACCTTGAGTACTGTATACACGTCTGGAGGCCTCATTTTAAGAAGGATGTAGAGCTGTTCGAACAAGTACAGAGAAGGGCAACAAGATTAGTGAATGGAACAAAGGGTTTGCTCTTACAAGGAAAGGCTTAAGTTTTGCAAATTACAGTGTCTGGAGACTAGGCACCGGCGAGGCGATCTGATTGAGGTGTATAAAGCCTTGAATGGTTTGAGCATCAATGCTGATGGGATTCTTCCTCTTGCTGAGAATAATAACCTGAGAGGGCATAAATTCAAATTGAGGAAAGATGGTTGTAGGATAGATGTGTGGAGGTCTGCCTTTAGCCAGCGGATGGTTGATTGCTGGAACAAACCTCCATCTGTCATTGTAGAAGTTGACAGCTTAAATAGATTCAAAGCAGAACTTGACAAACATTTGGAGTGAGTGGATGAGTGAAATAAGGGTTTTTTTTTTTTTTTTTGGCTGATGCTATATAAGCTTGCTTTCTTGCATCATGTGCCTTTGCTAATGCTAAGGAGGTAATGCTAATGCTAATGATGTAAGAAGTGCACCAATCTTAAATTACAATTTGGTGCACTGATGGAACAATTTGAGTCACTGAAAAAACGGGTGCTTTCCCTCAAGAATAATGCATCAGGGACTCAGGACTCAAGCAATATACCAAGTGATGCACTCCCGATTCTGGCCTCAAAACAGAAAAACCACTTGCAAACTACTCTGGTTCAAAAGGACTTTGTTTTATTAGGAGACTCTAATATCAGGGAAATGGGGAATATTTTTTTATAATAAGGATGGGTGGAGTAGAACCAGGGTATGTCTGCCAGCAGCAACTATTAATGATGTCACCAACAGATTGTCAGATTTTAAGGGGAGTAAAGAGAATATTATTATTCATGTGGCGACTAATGACATTATACGTACACGATCTGACAATTTGTTGGAAAAATACAAGACCATGCTGAGGAAATGCCGCGAGCTAGGCCACAATGTCTGTGTCTGCAATTCTGCTGAGACACAATAGGAGGGATTATATGTTAAAAGCCTTATGGATTAACTCAAGACTTGAAGGACTCTGCAAGGCTTTTGGGGGGAAATTTCTATCAGCTTGGCCCACACTTGTAGGTAGAAGGAATTTGTTTTGTAGAGACGGGATACACTTAAACAAAGATAGTGCAAAAGTTTTTGCCAGTATTATTGAGGATACCTTAAAGGTTCAGGGAAACTGATAGTTAGGGGGGGGGATGTGGGTAATACTGACATGCATTTATCTGATAATATTGGTCGAAGTAACTCTTGCATATACCTTAAGAGTTCTTATCTGTTTCCCCAATTGGACATATTATCTAGATGTTCTGGGGCAGAAACGTTTCAAGTGACTGGGTAGCCAATGCCAGGGAAGAGAGCCAAAAAAACTTTAAGGGTTGTGTTAGGGTTGTTAAATATACAAGAAGAGAAGTCTTAATTGTTTATATAGTAATGTTAGAAGTGTCGTCAATAAAATGAGCAAATTCGAACTGCTGGTTAAAACAAGTAACACAGACACAATAGGGCTTATGGAAACGTGGTGCCACCCATGTTATTAGGAGATAATGAGTTTCAGTATGGCTTGTAGAATGTATTTAGAAAGGATAGGGTAGATAGAAGGGGTGGTGGGGTTATGCTTCTTATCAGAAGCAGCTAGTGTGTGACAATAGTTTTCCCGGATTCAGACATTTCACGTGCTAGTATAGAATCTGTATGGTGTGAGATAGTTAGAAACAAAGGTATAATGCAAGTAGGAATAATCTACAGACCAGGTGATTGTGAAGATTATGACGAAAGCCTTTACATGCAAATGTAGAGGCTTTCGTCATATCGGCGAAAGGGCGTCCTTACGAAGAAAGACTGCGAATATGTGGGTTGCAGAGTTTGGAAACTAGACACCTTAGAGGAGATTTGATTGAGGTGTTTAAGGCTCTGAGAGGCATCGGCAAAATGAATGAGGATGAAATTTTCAAGATTATAAATGATGCTAGAACTAGGGGACATAAATTCAAGTTACGGGGGGAAAATGTTTAGATTAGACTGGCAGGAAGTTTTATTTTAGCCAATGAGTTATAAATTACTGGAATAAGTTGCCTACATGCGTGGGCAAGTAAGCGTCAATGTCTTATTATGGGCGATTTCAATTTGCCTCTAATTGATTGAAGAAAATGGGAAAGAAACTTGACATGGGGAACAAAATTTTTAAATCAACTAGATGACATATTATTTGTATCAACGTGTCAGGGAAAGTACTAGAGAAAAGAATATCCTAGACCTCATTACTCATGAATCAGATGACATAACAAGGCTGACAGTAGAGGAACCAGTAGCAGGAAGTGAAAATGGAGTTCTACAGTGGATGACGAAGAGAGAGAGGTAACAGAAGGAAAAGGAATGGGTTATAATTTCAGGAAAGGAAATTACGATGCCTTAAGGCGCTACATGGCCTCTAACTGGGTAGATATCGCACAGAGAACGAATACAATTGAACTGTGGTATGCTTTTAAAACATTAATCACAGGTGTCTTGAATGCGTATTTACCATTAAAAAAATACTCCACGAGGAGGGTTCCAAATTGGATAAGTAGTAGTGAAGATGCCACATATGCCACATTACTTGAGCAGAAAAAGGTGGCATGGAAAAGTCACAGAGCAATAAAAAGTACTGAAGCCTATAACAGCTGCAAGGTGATGTGTAATAGAGCCACAGAAAAGGTTCGACAGACAAAGGCAGTTTATGAGAAATCACTAGCAAACAGAGCAAAGAGGGAGGATAAGGAATTCTTCACATATATAAATGCTAAAAAGAGCAGGACAAACCAGATCGGACCTTTACATAAGGGAAAGGGGATAGTATTAAATACACTAGCTGCCATTGCGATATTTACAGAAGAAAAACCTTTTGGAGCAGTGGGAAATTGTGGGAGCAAAGTTGAAAAATATGTAATTAATGATATTGAAATTTCGCAAGATTATTTAATGAAAAAACGTTCGAGCCAACAGGCTAGTAAGGCTTCTGGAGTTGATGGAATATACCCTATAATCTTAAGGGAGGCAGCAAGTGAGTGTATTGAACCATTGAGGCTAATTATGCGAGCATAGCTAGACTCTGAGGAGGTCAGTTGGATTGGAAAAGTGCCAATGTATCTCCCATACATAAGGGTGGTTCTAAGAGTGAAGTGGGAAATTATCGACCTGTCAGTCGGACTTCAGTGGTAGGGAAAATCATGGAGGCAATGATCAAGGGTGGAATTCAGGATCATTTGGATAGAATTGAAATTCTCAAGGATACTCAGCATGATTTTGTAAAGGGAAAATCATGTTTAAGGAATCTGGTTCACATTTTGAAAGGGTCACTCGTGAGCTGGATTTAGGGAATAATTTCGACATTGTTTATTTAGATTTCAGCAAAGCTTTTGACTCAGTCCCAAATGATCAGTTGCTTTATAAGTTGGAACAGGTTGGAATCACTTTGAAAATCCTTAGATGGATATCAGGATGGCTTCAGGGCAGGAGGCACAGTTGGGTTGATGTAAGAAGTGGGGTTCCCCAAGGATCAGTATTAGGACCACTGTTGTTTTTAATTTTCAGAAACAACATTGATGAAGGCATAGAGGACGTGATGTCTAAATTTGCAGATGATGTTAAAATTGGTAGAGTAGTTAATGATCACTGTCAAGCTGATCTTCTTCAGAGAGACCTAGATAGACTTCAGGAATGGTCAGAAAAATGGCAGCTATGCTTTAATCCAACAAAGTGTAAGTAATCCCAAATAACTTATTCACTTGGTGGAGTTCAACTAAACCCAGTACTGGAGGAAAGGGACTTGGGTGTTACGATATAGTCAGACCTGAAATTCTTTGAGCATTGTAAACAGGTTACAAAAGTTGGATAGATCGATGATCTATCCAACTTTTGTAAGTAGAGATAGGGACGTGATAATCCCATTGTATAAGGCTTTTGTTAGACCACACTTAGAATACTGTGTTCAAGTATGGAGACCACACCTAAAGAAAGATGTCGAGCTTCTTGAAAGGGTGCAAAGATTCACCTGGTGAGATCGGCAAAAGGGCGTCCTTACGAAGAAAAACTTCGAATATGTGAGTTGCAGAGTTTGGAAACTAGACACCTTAGAGGAGATTTGATTGAGGTGTTTAAGGCTCTGAGAGGCATCAGCAAAATGAATGAGGATGAAATTTTCAAGATTATAAATGATGCTAGAACTAGGGGACATAAATTCAAGTTACGGGGGGGAGATGTTTAGATTGGACTGGCAAGAAGTTTTATTTTAGCCAGTGAGTTATAAATTATTGGAATAAGTTGCCTACATGGGTGGTAGAGGCTGACAATTTGGGGAAATTCAAAGGTCATCTGGACAGTACCTTCAGGTGAGGGAAACGCATAGAATGATAGGTTTAATTTCCTTTTCTTTTATTAATTATTAGTTTTTTTTTTTTTTAATCATTTTTTTTATTTGAGTTTTTTTTTTTCTGGTGCAGCGTAAGCCCTAGGCTTTCTTGCACCATGCGGCCATTACTAATACAATATTCTTGATGTGATTATCAGCAATGATAATCACATCATTAAGAATCTCCAGATAAAGAACCACTAAGCGGCAGTGATCATAATCTCTAGATGTGGGATTTACTTAAAAGATAATATTACTCTCAAGGGTAAACGCAAGGAATTTTGCCTTCATAAAGGTGGTCTTTTGAATGGTCTTTTTTTTTTTAATTCTTTTTAGTGGAATCAACTAATGTTGTTACCAACCGCAAATTTTAACTGGAGACACATTTAGGGAAGTAATTGTAGAAGCAGTTAAATTTTTTTATACTGCTAAGAGATATTATTCAAGGTTTAGACAGGGAATGCTTGCAGTAGTGAAGATATTAATTGGTCTTATGATTTCTTGTAGCTGTGAAACATTAAACTACTAGCAAAGTTGTTAATTTTCATTTTTGTTATAAAAGTTTGTCTACATGTTTCACATTTTATTTAAAATTATTGTTTTAGGAAAGTAATCAGAAGATAAAGTAGTTGTTATATTGACAACCATAAAAAATGTCATTCTGAAGTATTCACACATGGCAGGTTTTATAAGATTCTGAATACTGACATGTGAAAACTTAACATGTGACCTAAAAATCAGCATTATGGTTGTAATTTAAAAATAAGTAAATTACTGCCACTATAGTTTTAATGTTGAAGATCAAAAATTAGTCATACAAAAGTTTTTCACTTAATGGTAAGAATAATCTTATTTTTATTGTTATATATATAACCTATAAGTTTTTCCAAAAATTAGTACAATCCCAAGAAAGAATTGTACTAATTTTTTCTTTCATAAATAATTATTTTCATAGCATTCCTCTTACCATTAGGAAGAATATCAAACTGTAAAAGTCATTTTCATTGACATATTTTAAGGTAGTTTGGGAATCTGTTACCAGCAAGAAGAATAAAAATATACATTGAGACAGATTTATGCATTCATACATTTTTGATAAAAATAAAAAAAATCTTAAAAAATAAAGTTGACTTGTTTGGGAAATGAAATATATTCTTATGTAATTTCAGATGAGGGATTTCATAATTTTGTGGAACACCCTTCAATGGCCAAAATAAAAGAGAAGTCTGTATTTCTTCATGTAGAGATTCCCGGACAAGAATATGATGCACCTAACTTTCCAGAGGGGTAATATTCCTAAAATGTATATACTTGTTTACTAGTTGGAGTATAAACTTGTACATTAACTTACAAAATCAGTTTAGTAGTTTTAATTTAGAGGCCAGAAAACAAAAAAATTTCCTATATTTATATACTCTGATTTTTAGAAATTTCTTTACAGCTATCATTTGTTCTAAAAGCATTTGATTTTAATATCAGCTATGAATTATAGTATATGTAATCAAACATCCTTGTTATCAACTTTTTGATAACTATATTGTTTTAGCTTGTTAGAGAAGTAAACAATTAGCACTTTTTTTTTTTTTTTTTTGTTAGATATTAACCTGGTAACCCTGTGGTCCAAGCACAGGGTTACCAGGCAGCCAGGCACATGGTTACTGCGACCTTTTGGGTTACCAGGCAGGCACTTTACCCATCTGGCTAGCCCGGTCGGCAATTAACACTTATCATGATGATACACAATGGAGAATGGTTACTAAAATCAATTCACTTCTCTCTTTATTAAGGCTATTACTTCCTTAATTTTACCACTGTCATTTGGAAAAATAGTAGAAAGGGCTATAAAGTTGATAATAATTTGATAACAATGGTGTTACTCAATGTCAGAATACCTTTAAGAATGAGATGCCATTTCTTCCCTTGTTTTGTTGTTATATTCTTTAGAGTTATCAACTTCTGATGAATCGTTGGGAAAGTGCTAATCGTTTTGATCTGTCTTCCATTGTATTTCAGAGATCCTGTAAAAACATGCCAACAATGTGTTTGGTCTCATCCATCCATCTTAAATGTTATCTTCTTTGTCTTCTACTTGCTTCTGTCATCCCAAGCATAATCACCTTCTCCAAGGCACTGTGTGCATGTATGCATCACATATCCAAAATAAGATATTTTTGCTTGGTATCATGGCCTCGAGGGAATGGGCAAGGCTGAGCAATGGTTTTCCTCACCATCCATAGTATCCTGAGCAGCCAGCTTTCTCCAGATCTATATCTCGAAGGGGACAATCTTGCTCTTCCTGTTGGTCCAGCTCTCACACTCGTACATTGCCACATGAAAAATCAGCACTTGTGAACCCAAGAATAGATGAGGATGGTGCACCATCCACCCTGATCTATTCCAGAACCCAAGTGATTGGAACTGTCTACTACTTCCACTTGATCATCCTCAGTGCCAAGTTCGTTGTTTATCCTAGTTGACATCACCATTTCCTTCTTGATATTCAGCATGAGTCCAGACGCATTGTCTTGTTTAACTCTCTTAACAATAAAACCCTTAAGAAGTGTTGTTGTTGCTTTTCTCTCTCTCTCTCAGCTGATAAGGAAGTATTATCTGAATATCTCAGATTATATGTATATTGTCTTCCAATTTTGAATCCTGCTGCTTCATTATCCAGTTCAGCCATTCTCATAATGTGTGCTTGCTGCACAAATTAAAGATGCATAGGGACAAGATAACTTTGCCTTGCTTCCTTTCCTATGATAAATCATTCTTTCTCATCAAATTTTCTGTTCTCATAATAGCCTCTTGCTCAGTATAAAGACTTTGCATAAGTAGGATTAGATGTTTTGGCATACCTATTTTCACCAATACATTCCAGAATGGGATAGTCCTTGCAGGTAAAAGCCTTCCTATAGTCAGTGAAGCATTAAGTACATTTTATTTTGATACTCCCTTACTTTCTTCATTATCTATCTGATGTTTGTTATTTGATCTTGGGTTCCTCTGCCTCCCCTAAATCAAACTTGTTCATCTGACGGTTCTTGCTTCAGAAAGGCTTCAGTCTCCTCTCTAAAATCTTCAGCATCAACTTTTCTGGCATGAGAAATCAGGCCATTCATTTGATTACACTGGCCAACATAATTTTTTACTTCCATGTGTCAGCTGTTTTCCATCAATTTTTAAGTGTAGATTTCAAAAATAATTCTTAATTTCACATCTTGTCACAATTTCTACTTATACAGGTTTGTGTTTATCCATAGTACAATTTAGGAAAGTAGATATGTCATTGATCTGTTGTATTATACTCATGGATAGCAGTAATGTTGGGGAGGGTTATCATGTTGAACCATGTCTGTCTGCCTCCCACCCCTCTCTCCCTTCCCCCTCAGTAAGAGGAAAGACAATTGCAATTAGTGTAAGTATGTGTACAATTTATCTTTGTGTATATATTGCATATTATTTATTTCTTTTGCTTAGAATTGTATTGTTAAAATGTTTAAGCAGAAGAAGTGTCTGAATCATCCTGACAATTTCTGCTATACAGGGTGTCTCAAAAATATTGGTACAAATGTTTGGGGGGGGGGGTAACATCTAAAGGAATGTGAATTGCATAGGAACCCATAACCGGAAATGTCACCGTAAGTCAGTACGTGGCACTGTTCATCAGTTCGCGAGAGGGAAAATTTCTGGTTTACTCATTCAAGCAGTAGTCGTCGCACGAAGAGCATGCATCGATATACGAACTGTGAGCAGGCAGACATGCACCTAGTGTATGGATTAGCAGAGGGCAATGGATGAGCCGCTCAAGAATTTATGGAGAACACTTCCCAGACAGACATGTACCGGACCACTGTTTGTTTCCGCGTGTGCATCAAAATCTGTGCGATTATGGGTCATTTAGAGGTAACAGGAGTACTGCGGGCAGACCACATTCGATGTGAACTCCCACCATGGAAGAAAGTGTGTTGAATGCCATCCAGAATAATCCTACTACCAGCACACATGCTGTTGCCTCTGCCTTAGGAGTGTCTCATTGCAGTGTACAGCGTGTCTGGCACGATGATTCCTTACACCCCTTTCATCTCCAAAGGATTCAGTTACTGCTCCCTCTAAGATCATCCTGCATGTGTGGCTTTTGCGCAGCGGTTTCTCCAAGAAAGTGTTCAAGACTTGAATTTTCCAGGTTATGTTTTGGTCACAGATGAGGCTTATTTCACTCGGGAAGGCTTATTCAATCAGCACAATGCTCATGTGTGGGCTCACGACAACCCACACAGTGTGCGCCCCATGCAGAACAACAATGCTTTGCAATAAATGTGTGGGCAGGTATGGTCGGTGACTGCTTAGTTGGCCCATACCTGTTACCATCCCGCATGAACTCCACTAAATATCAGATCTTTCTTGAACAAGTTCTACCAGGGTTACTTGACGATGTTCCAGCAAATGTGAGACGCAACATTTGGTTTCAACATGACGGGGTGCCTGCCCATTATGGAAGGTGTGTTCGTGACCATTTGAACAGGCATTTTGGGCGTCAATGGATTGGCGTGGTGGACCTGTTGCCTGGCCCCCACGCTCACCTGATTTATCGAGCCTTGATTTATTTCTGTGTAAGGCCCACAAATCTATCGTGTATGAATCGCCTGTGGAGACGGAAATGGATCTCGTCTGCGCTGCTGCTACTGTAAAAGAAACTCTAGGTGTGTTCGACCGTGTCCGCCAATCCATGCTCTGTCGGTGTCACGCATGCATCGCGTCTCATGGTGGAACCTTCAAGCATCTGTTGTAACATCACGAAATGCATCCATCTCGTACTCCATTGTTAATATTATGTCAAATAAATGTTTGCCACTGATTACTGTCTTGTGTCGTTTCTGCTTCTTGTGCCTCTGTTACTACTTTCCCGTGACGTTTCCGGTTATGGGTTCCTATGCGATTCATATTCCTTTAGATGTTACCTACATCCCCTAAACATTTGTACCAATATTTTTGAGACACCCTGTATGTGTGATGGTTTTCAACAAAAATTCAGAGAAAGAAAATCTGCAGTATTACTAAAGGTGCATATTTCTTTGTACTTTGGTTTCAAAGTTGGTGATCAGGACAAAACTGGGGCTTCACATATATGCTGTATTATTTGTGCCACAAATCTGAGGATGTGAATAACTGGGAAAATGAAAATTATGCCTTTTGCTATTCCTGTGATGTGGCAAGAAGCATACAACCGCAGTGACGATTGCTATTTATTTATGAAAAAAATACTGGAGATGTCCAGAAAAGCAAGTACACAATCAAATATCCTAACATATCATCTGAAATAAGCCTGTCCTTCATAATGAAGACATGCCAATACCAGATTCTCCCCAAAAAATGGAATAAAGGAAGCAGTGATGAATATAGTCTTGTGTTGTACACTTTTTTGCCAGACTGTCCACCAAACACATTTAGTCTAACAACCAGAAAATTATAACACACCATGCTTAATTAAGCAATTAAGCAAGAAAAATTTATCTTAGTTGATTTAAACTTATTAAATAAGGAGCAAACAGAACTTCTTGGTTCTAGGTTACAATGGTGGAAGTTATTCAAAGCAGGAACAAAAATTACATATGTTTAAAAATGTCACAAATGGTTTTCAAAATATATTTTTTGAAAGATGGTATGTGTTTCTATAAATTAGTGGTTTTCTGAATGAATTGGGCATTAAACACAATCACAATGAATGGCATATATTTATTGGTGCCTCAAAATTAAGTTTAAAAGTAGTTTTGCTGCACAATGGAAATGCATTCCTATCAGCTAATCTAATTCATGCTGGTGGATTGAAAGAAACCTGTGAAAGTATGTCCAAGATCCTTAGTGGAATAAAATACCAGCACTTTTCTTGGAATGTCTCTGGTGATCTTAAGGTAATTTGATTACTTGCTGGTCTGCAGAGAGGTTTCAAAATACTGTTATTTTCTATGTTTGTGGCACAGTTTTGCAATAGAAAAACAACATATTGGGCAGCATTGGGAAAAGAAGAAATTTTTGCCAGGGAGAAGTAATAGAAAATATGATCCACTGGTTGAACCAAAAAAATAGGTTCTTTTTCCACTCTTGCATATAAAGCTTCAATTAATGAAGAATTTTGATAAAGGATTTGGTTAAAATTTTTGTTAAAGTTTTTCTGATACCTAAGTGAAGTGTTTCCCAATTTAACAGACAAAACTGAAAGAAGGTATTTTCATTTGGCCTCAGATAAACTCCTCAAAAATTATGTATTTGAAACAAAGAAACAAGAATTAGCATCTTGGTGATCATTTAAAGCAGTTGTGCATGGATTTCTTAGTAGAAGAAAAGAAGATAATTATGAATCTCTGGTGTCTCCTTTACTGCAGTATTATAAAGATATGGGCTGCCAAATGTCTGAAAATTAATTTTCTTCATTCCTCTGTTTTTTCTTCAAATTTTGGGAGATATAAGTAATGAGTAAGGGGAACACTTTCTTCAGGATATATCCACAATGAAAAAGCAGTACCAAGGTTGCCGCGATACTGTCATGATGGTAGATTTTTGCTAGTTTCTTAAGAGGGGAAAAAAATGTACTATAAGAACTCTTGAGTAGCAAACATTTCTAAGAAAATAGAATGCATGTAGTGCATTATATGTTTGATTAAAGTATTTTAAAATGAATAAGATTTGTTTTTAATAAGATAGTATAAGTATTATTGTATGAAATTTGAAATAGGTTGTTCATTAAGTTACTAAAATTTCAGTTTCCTTCAATTGAAATAAGATAGAGATATAATTTTAGTATATTTAGAATTGGTGGATCAATTTCCTTTTTAATCTTCTTTCGCTCTGTAGGTATGAAAAAAAATTTGTTTTTTCTTGGCCAGTGTTATTAGACCATTCTCTGACATCACTCTTCTGTAGTATTGGGATATACACTGTTCTTTTCCATTCCTTAGGCCACAAGATCTTGTTCCATATCTGTTGACATAAAACTGTTAGAGCCAAAATTGCTTCAACTCTTGCAACTCTGAAAAACTCAGTAGGTATTCCAACTGGTCATGTCCACTAAACTTCACCCTTCAGTACCTTTGGATCTTCAGTAAACTCTATGCTTATGAATGATTCTATCATGTTACAGTCCAACTTATAAAGATTTTCTGTGTATTCCTTGCATCTTTTTGTTACCTCTCTTGCAATTGTTATGTTCTTTTCATGCTTATTCTTCAGGACCCCCACCCTCGATTTCCTTAATTTCTCCGATCATTTTGAAGAGATCCCTTGTGTTTCCTTTATTGCTACCTATCTTAATTTTTTTTTTTTTGACATTTTTGATTGCAGTACCTCTCCTTGTCTTTTGTCACTTGATGTTGGAAGTATGCATTTATTTAGTTTTGACTTTCTGAAAATTGTCTGTAGTTTTTGTCCTCCACCTCTTTGCGATTTTGATAGCTTGTTCTGAAAGCCACCTTGCTTTCCTTTTCTTCTTTGTAAGTTTGCAAACATTTTCTTTAGTTTCTACCTTTATGATATCTCGCACTTTTTTCAGAAGTTCATTGTATTCTCTGTCAATCAGTTAGAATTTCTCTTGTTTTTCACCTCTCTTATATTTACATGTTATATTTTCTATATCACGCCTTTACAGTACATTTGTTTTGTGTATTTTTTTAGTTTAATTTCAATTTTTGCCATCAAAAGTTCATGGTCTTTCCACAGTCAGCACCTGGAAGAGTTTTGGCTTATTGATTGCACTTTTCCATCTTCTGTTGCCAATTAAAAAGATTGGCAACAGAAGATAGAGGATGGATGGATGTTGCTAATCACTTTGATTCTGATATTGCCCATTTGTTGATATCCACATGCAGAATCTGTTTTTATGTTTTTTAAACAGTATTAGATATAAATAGTGTTTTCCTCACAAAACTAAATCAATTGCCTGCTTTACTTGCATTCACCAAGACTATTCTTTGTAATTCGTAGCACCAACCTTTGCATTCCAGTCACCATTAAGTGGCATCCCATCTTTTTTGATGAGGCACCATCGATCACGTCCTGAAGATTTCTATAAAATTCCTTGATATCCTTCTCAGCATATGTTGATAAGTGTACACGGCTGGCACTAGCATTTGTGGTGATCGAGGCAAAACCTGTGACAGTGCCTAATTTGTATCATATCTTAACACACACCTATATATGCAGTAGTGCACCTAGCAGCACCTATTTTAGGGGGCACCTGTGGCAAGTGCCTCACTTGCACACCCCTAGCACCAGCCCTGTAGATGTATGGGAGTAATGTTGGTTGGATAGCCCAAATTCTTATAGAGGTAAGCTTGTCATTGACTGGATTATAGCTGGGCACTGAATTGCCAATATTCTTTTTGAGAATTATTGTCACTCCATTCATCCTAATGGACTTGTGACCAGAGTAAAATATTTGTAGTTATATGAAACAAACCATGTCATTCCTGTCTGAATAAACAAAGTTGGAAATCCTTATACCTAGGATTTCCAGTTTTGTCTGTTCAATTTCTGCTTTATGTTTACATTGTTACATTAATTTCCATTTCTGTATTGTTATGTCTAGCTTTCTATAGTTCATACTACTGACATTCAGTGTTCCACAATGTGCATCTTTCAGTGCTGGCAGTCTCAGTGGATAGGCTTCCTTATGGCTTTGATCCAATCACATCATTATGGCCAGATCTATTCCGTGAAATCTGTTGCTCTCTCCCAGTATCCAGCGTTATGTTTTGAGACTTGAGCAGACTTTTCTCCATTGCAAAATCTCTTCTAAATGTTGATTGTCTGTCCATTTGAGTTTGCTGGCAATTGTGAAAACTCAATAGACAGGCACTGAGTTTTCTTGGCAATCATGTAGAAGCGATTTGCCATTGCTTTCTTTCAGCATTTTATGCTTACTGCTAGAAAGGTTGACATTTCCTTCAGCTAATGATGATATGCTTATATTGGCATTGTTTAGTTATCGTTGACCTTCAATTGAATCAGGCCATACCATATTTGATCAAGAAAGGCTGTATGTTGCACTTCAAACCATTTATGACCCTCTCTGCAGTTTAGCAGTAGTCATTTAATAAATGTAAATTTTTATTTAAATTTCAATATTAATGATTTCCTCAAACAGAATGTGTCATGTTCATTTTAACCCCTTCCCGGAACATTTTTTTCTGGAAAATGTGCCTTAACGGATCGACTTTTTTTATTTTACAGATTAAAAGTATGCATCATGCGAATACTCATTGTATAGTTTTTTTGTGTCATTTATTAATTTTTTTGTAGAAAATACATGGGAGTAATTAACCCATTTGGGCTATCCCGGGTTATCTCTGATATGCCAAAAAGTGTGCAAATTATACAGATTTTTTTTAATAAATTAGCGCTTGAGCTAAAAGAAAGGCACAGAAAAAAGTCTTCATTACTCATTATATAAATAAATTTTAAAAATCAAGTTGAACGCACGAGCAGTAATCGCGAACTAACTACATTCTGACACTCGGCTGCCACAAGTGGACAGGCGAGGTAAGCGTAGCTTATGGGCGGAAGTTCAAGAAGGTGCCGAAATATTTTTCGATATTGTTTTTGTGAATTATTTTCGTGGGTTCAGTGTTCTGCATTTAGGACGGCAAATTATATTTTGCATACTGGCAGCACAGGAACGCGCGATACTGTTCTGACATTGCTGTACAATATAAGTAAAATGAAAGCCAGTCGTTTGCTGCCAGGCGTGAGAAAACTCGGGATTTACTTGCCTAATGCAAAATTAACCAGAGAAATACGTTTCAGTCCTAAATTTGGAGGTATTATTGTTTACTTCGGGTATTATTGTATCCCGAGATATTTCGTGTATGTTCCAAATAACTTTTAAACCTAAAAACGAGATATCTCGGTATAATCCGTGAAGTTGAATTATATTATTATAATTCAATAATTACAAATAAAATTGCAATTATTGAATTAAAATATCACTCCCTGACATTTTAATGTTGTATTTAGGTATCATTTCCCAAGTATTCAACAATTAGCGGAAGATCTATATGCTGTTTTGGATCACTTCAAGTAAGAATTTTATTCCCCATTGAACTGAAATTGAATTAACTTTGATAAACTGAAACTTTTAAAACTGTATTTCATGAGTCAAATCTTAAAATCAGTGCACTACTAATTTGTTTTGACAAATAAAATGGCAAGTGCGAAGTAGCAACACCACAGCTTTGTTCTTATTGCTTTGGAAAAATTCAATCATTTGCATATCTTTACATTATTAAATTTGTAAAATAATAAGAGGAGTTTTACAAATATTGATATCAATGTAGAATGTATTGAGCATTACAGCTCTGGTTCATACTATCTTACATTATTAAATGAAAAACACATTGGGTTATTTTTACCATAATTTTTCAAAAATTGTTTTAAAAGCAAACAAAATCAGAATAATGCTATTGCATATCTTTGCATATGCATACAAAGCAGCTAGGTTATTCTAGGTTTTTCATAGATTCATTGGTAACCAAAATTGCCTAATGGGTCACTTTAGAAAATACTTTTTTGGGGCTCCGTGATAAAAAATAAATAAATAAATAAAATCACTTTTTTTAATAAAACTTTGCTGTTATAAGAGTGGTTTGTTCAATCAGTTTTTCAAATTAACCTCTGTCAATGAGCTGTACAGAGCTCACTGATACATATTCATAAAAATTTAATTTTTTTTAAACAGTGATAGCAAAAAATGTTATCAAAAATACTAATTTTTCAGCAAAATTTCTCAAGTTAGTAATGAAAAAATCAATGTATTTTTATGTAATATACACTTTTATCATCTTCCTTCTAAAAAATTAAATTTAATTCAGCCTTGAATTTTAAATTAGTTATCTCCAGCTAAAACTCTCCAAGTGTTCAGATTGTTAAAAGAACAGTTGTCAAATAACAATACAGAATTTTCAAATGTCTCACTATGCTTTAATATTTCTTCAAATTTGACTTTGAAAGCTTCAGCTAATGTTCTTAACTTATTTGTATGTTTAAATAATCTTTTCTCATTACACTACATTGTTTGATAGTTTAACTCTAATTTAATCAGACATTCTTAAAATTGATGGTTCTTAAGTCCCAAAATCAAATAAGGTTTTTTTTTTTTTTTTTTTAAACGTAATGTTCATATAAAAATTCATAATGGAACTTTGGGCACACAAACTTTCCTAGTATCATGAAAAAAAAAAAAAAAAACAATCATGACATGTCAGTGTTTAATTTTCCTAGTTTCCACTAAAGAAAAGTTTAAAAATCATCTATCTTATCTCACACCATCACTTCATCATCAGTAGTAAATAAGATTGTTCTTACCTATTTATCATTCTGATACTTTCTATACTTTGTACTAGAAAAGTTGAGCAGATGAGCTGAGAGGTGTCAAATGAAGTTTAACATTGACAAATGTAAAGTATGACATGTGGGAAGCAGTAACCCCAGAGTAACATATCAACTTTGTGGTACCACACTGACAGTGGTAGAGAATGAAAAGGACCTATGGGTAATTGTGCAGGCAGATATTAAATTTTCTGAGCAGTGCAGACAGTCTGCAAGAGTAGCTCATGGTGTCTTGTCAATGATATACAGGAATTTTTCTAGCAGGGATAAGGAGGTGATTATCCCCTTGTATAAGGCAATGGTCAGACCACACCTTGAGTACTGTATACACGTCTGGAGGCCTCATTTTAAGAAGGATGTAGAGCTGTTGGAACAAGTACAGAGAAGGGCAACAAGATTAGTGAATGGAGCAAAGGGTTGCTCTTATGAAGAAAGGCTTAAGTTTTGCAAATTACAGTGTCTGGAGACTAGGCACCTGCGAGATGATCTGATTGAGGTGTATAAAGCCTTGAATGGTTTGAGCATGCTCAATGCTGATGGGATTCTTCCTTTTGCTCAGAATAATCACCTGAGAGGGCATAAATTCAAATTGAGGAAAGACGGTTGTAGGATAGATGTGCGGAAGTTTGCCTTTAGCCAGCGGGTTGTTGATTACTGGAACAAACTTCCATCTGTCGTTGTAGAAGTTGATAGCTTAAATAGATTCAAGGCAGAACTTGACAAACATTTGGAGCGAGTGGATGGATGAAATAAGGGTTTTTTTTGTTTTTTGGCTGATGCTATACTTGCATCATGTGCCTATGCTAATCAGACAGTATCCTGTAGTAATTTTATCCAAATTATAAATTGTTTACAAAACTAATGCATGATCTTGTAAATGGTATAAATTGCAGAGAAGAGTAGAAGCAAGGAATTTTTAGGAAGAATGGAAAGGAATATAGCAACAACAAAGTGTATTTTAAGGTGTAGCCAGGACCAAATTGATGCATAGACAAGTGCAAAAAATTCTAGAACTGGAACTCACAGTCCCAGGATCTGTTGCATTAATTAGATTATGTTTTGCATTTAGGTTTGTATAAATTAGCCTAAATCAGTGTCATGAGCTTATGGTCATCATTATTTGAATTTTTCTTCCCCTCCAGACCCCTCTGTAGAACAAATATTGTGCCTAGGGTCCATGTATGGACATTTCACATAAGGCTCACAAATTTATAAATGCACCTTGGGGTGGGTAGCAGATTATACCATACCAGTTTGAAAAACTGCTTCTGAACTGACACCTTTGCATTTAAGGTTAATATTAAAGCACCGTTTAGGGAAAATTAGTGTAAAGCTTGTAATCGCAGCCAGCACTGTTTTTCTGTATATTTTCTATAATTGTCTATAATATAATACAGGGTTTTCGTTTATCATGTAACCCTTTGATGTGTACCGAAGTAACTTTGGCAACAGATCACAGATATCATTGAATATGGGGAGAGATATTTTTAGCAGGTGGCAGTTTCATTGTAACTGTAGTAATATTTGAGGAGCAATATTTTACATGTGGTGCATGACGGGATTTTCCCAAGATGAACATGTACTCTCTGTATGTTTATCCTCATACTGCATGTGTTTATTTTGAAACTATTTGTGAAGTGCACTAAAGAAACTCATCTAAAGTATGGATTATTTGTTTACACAGACAACCTACATACTCTGAATAGCTGAAACAAAACATTGGGAACTGCATTCACACCACTGAATATATTCATCGTAGGGTGCATCAAATACACTGAAAAGAATGAATACATGCCTTGGAACAAATGAAAAAAAGGGTTGTGTTAGGGTAACTAAGAGTAAAAACATATGCATGTATACTTGCATGTACACTAATGCTAGGAGTATTGTAAATAAACTTGATGAATTTGAAGTACTAATTAAGTAAGTCATCAAATGCAGACATTGTAGGTTACAGAGAAATGGTGTTACTCAGACATAATTGATGCTGAATTTGAATATGGGGAGTACAATGTATACAGGAAGGACAGAGAGGAGAGGTGGAGGGATTTTTCTCTTAATTAAGAAGAATATTAAATCTAAGGCTGTGCATCCAGTTCACTTGGGTGACAAGTGCAATGTTGAGTCGTTTTGGTGTGACATAAGCACTGAGAAAACAAAATTGAGAGTAGGAGTGAGTGTGTTATAGGCCTAATAAATGTGATGAGTATACCAAACAACTATGAGGGAAATAGAGTAGGCCAGCAAATCAGAATGTCTCATAATTGGGGATTTTAATTTTCCAGATTTCAATTGGAAATTGTGGGTTGGTCACTCACACACTAGCAAGACTTTTGTGGATTTCTTGGATGACTGTTTTCATCAGCAGCATGTTAGAGAGACAACAAGAGGAAGGAAGCAATACTCTTGATCTGGTTATCAGCAGTGATTCTTCATGCATTAAGAATCTGCAGGTAATGACCCAAAGTGTAGTAGCAGTCACCGTGTACGAATGTGGAATTTAATTAAAGAAGCTACTTTCAAGAGTAAAGGGAAAGGCTATTGCTTTCGTAAGGGTGACTACAGAGGTCTCAGACAGTTTTTAAATTGTGTGCAGTGAGACCAAATGGTGTTATTACCAATGGTAAATTCTAAATGGGAAGTATTCAGGGAAGTAATCAAAGAAGCTACTAGGCTTTTCATATAATATCATTAAAGAAATACTGTTTAAGGCTGACCTAAATGGATGTCAGGCAAACTATTGAGACATGTGGTAGAGAAGAAAAGTGCATATAAATTATCAAGTGATACAGAAGCTTATGGTAGATATAAATTAGTCTGTAATCAAGTCACAAAGGAGGATAGGCAAGCTAAGGCAGGTTAAGAGAAGTCTCTAGCAATGAATGTAAAAAAAAACAACAAAGACTTCTATGCTTATAATAACAATAGAAGGAAGGAATTGAATCACATTGGGCCACTTGATGTCTATGAATTAACAGTTGATTTGATGACCCTGCTCAGGTTACAGACAAATTGAATAGGTATTTTGCATCTAGATTCACAATGAATTCCTTATGGGAGGGGGATGTCAAAAGTTTATCAAACTCCAACAGGGAGCTAAATGATTTTGTGATAACTGAAAGGAAAGTGGAGGAGAAATTTTTGAGGATGGACATAAAAAAAAAAAGGCACTTGGGCTGATGGAAGGAATCTATCCAGTTATATTAAGGGAGGCAGAAAAGGTGGTAAGCAAACCCTTAGTCATAATTATGAGAGCATCCTTGGATGCAAGGGAGGTCCCTATGGACTGGAGATGTGCAAATATATCCCCCATTCATGAAGGTGGATCAAAAGGTGACATGAGTAATTACAGAAATCTTATCTTAACTTCTTTTCCGGGGGAAATAATGGAATCACTGATGAAAGAAGTAATGCAGGACCATTTGGACAGGTATGCATTTATACTGCAGTCAGTGTGGATTTGTCAAGGGGCAGTCTTGTCTAACCATTTTGATAGATTACTATGATAGAGTGACCAAGGAACTGGATGCAAAAAAATAATTTTGACATCATATACTTGGATTTCAGGTAGGCTTTTGATACTGTTGCATATAAAAGACTGCTGTACAAACTGGAGCAATGTGGCATTAAGGGCAAGTTACTGCTATAGATAAAGGGATAGTTAAGTGGAAGACAGAGTGGTTATCAATGGGCACTGCTCTTTGTGGACTAATGTTATTAGTGGAGTTCTCCAGGGTTCAGTGCTTGGTCCATTATTGTTTTCAATATTTAGCAATGATATATTGATGAAGGTATATCAATCTTAATATCTAAGTTTGAAGATGATACAAAGGTTAGCAAGGTGGTTAACAACAGTCATCAGGGTGAGCTACTGCAAACAAGATCTAGGAAAATTGGGTCCATGAGCTGAGAAATGGCATTTGAAGTTTAACATTGACAAATGCAAAGCACTGCACATGGATAGCAGTAATCCTAAAGTAACTTATCAACTGTGTGGTACTACACTCAGGGTAGTAGAGAATGAAAAAAACCTGGAAGTAATTGTGCAGTCAGACATGAAATTATCTGAGCAGTGCAGACATTCTGCCAGGACAGATCATGGGGTTTTGTCAATAATATACAGAAATTTTGCTAGCAGGGATAAAGAGCTGATTATCCCTTTGTATAAGGCCATGGTTAGGCCATATCTTGAGTACTGTATACAGGTCTTGGAGTGAGGACTTTAGAATCTGCTGGAATGGGTGCAGAGAAGGGAACAAAAGGGTGCTCTTACCTGGAAAGGTTTCAATTCTGCAGATTGCAGTGTCTCGAGACTAGGTATCTAGAGAGAGATCTGATTGAGGTTTTTAAAGCCTTTAATGGATTGAGTAAGCTGAATATTATTTTTCTACTTGCTGAGACTATACACATGAGGAGGCATAAATTCAAGTTGAGGAAGGATGATTGCAGGATAAATGTGTGGAAGTTTGCCTTCAGCCAGAATACATTGTTGATTGTTGGAACATGCTTCCACTGTTGTTGTGGAAGTGGATGGGCTGAATTAATTTAATGGAGAACAAGACAAATTGTTCGAGGGTATGGATGGATGAAATGTTTTTTTTTTTCTTTTGTGGCTGATGCTTGTTATTGTTATTTGGTTTTTAGGAGCATTAGCAACTAAGGCCATATTGCTCCGGGGATATGTGTTGGTCATTCCCTGACCTTTCCGCATCCTCCGTATTTGGTGGGCATGGGCTCGAACCCCGGTCTAATCAAGAAGCGTGTGCTACGCACTGCTGCTCCTGCCCACCTGGCTACGGAGGCCCATTGGCTGATGCTATATAAGTTTACTTTCTTGCATCATTTGCCATTACTACTACTACTATTATGTATACATGAACAAGGTAGATACCTCGAACACATTCTGTAATAGTTTAAATTAAATATTAAATTCATTTTTATGAAAATTTTGTTGTATTGTAAATTGGGTTGCATTTTAAATAAATAAACCTGCATAAAAATATTAAATATGCAGTTTCTTAATTGTAACAGTGTCTGTCTAGTATAACCCTGAATTATAAAAAATTGTTGAAAAAACTTGATTAGTATCAATCTTTCAGTAAATGGTTTTAAATTCAACTAAAAATGTCAAAATATTCCTAGTTTAATTTGCTTTGTATTCTTTTTTTTAGAGCTAAATATGTAGTGACCTTTGGTGAAGGAGCAGGTGCAAATATCTTAGCTCGATTTGCTGTATGTATTTTTTATATTAAAATTTTGAAAAATATTCCATTTATTATTTTTTTTTTTCAGATGTATTTATTGACTAAAGTTTAGATAAATTTTTTGTTATTGGTAGTGTTAGATTGTTGTGATTATTTAATTTTTATTATTATTTTTTTTTTCATTCAATATTTGAAATGTGCTGCATATAATGAGCAAAAAGTATATAAATATAAATCATGTTTTTGATAACAGATAAAAATTAGGAAAGTGGCCAAGTAATTTCATATTTTCATGTTACACAGAATAGTATATATGTTGCAGAACATTTCAAATAGTCTCCAATGATCAGATAGTAGCTTTGATAATGAATAGAGGTGGCACTCTCAACATATGGATTGTTTGTTATAGCAATGAGAGACTGATGTTGATACTAAAAATCCTATTATTAGTAATGGCCACATGGTACAAGGAAGCCTATGGCTTATGCTGTACTAGCCAAAAAAAATAAAATAATAATAATAATAATAAGAAGAAAATTTTAAAAAATAATAAATAATTAATAAGAGAAAAGAAAATAGACAACCTATGCATTTCCCTCCTCCCATAGATAATTATCCAGCTGACAAATGAACTGAAAGAAATCGGTAATTACCTGAATTTGATATTTTGTGAATTCCGTGACTACTCCTCTTCTTCAGAGATGAATACAGGTGTGTGTGTGTGTGTGTGTGTGTGTGTGCGCGTGGGTGCATGCGTGCGCCAAAAGGACAGAATTCATGGGATACCTGCTTCCTGGGAAATGTGATGCTGTCACCCCTCACTAGTGGACGAACCCACCGCTTGGCAGGTATATAGGTACACTGCATTCACATACATGATAATTCGATGTCACTATGGATAAACGTCGTGAGTTAACGACTTTGAAAGAGGAATGACAGTGGGTGCCCAACACATGGATCACTCTAACTCAGAGGTGGTACAGAAATTGCACTATCCCCATTTCACAGTATCAAGAGTTTATCGGGAATACACTCTTGTCTGTGGTACTACACTGAGAGTGGTAGAGAATGAAAAGGACCTGGGGGGATACTTGTGCAGAGAGATATGCAGTTTTCTGAGCAGTGCAGATGGGGGCTGCAAGAGTAGCTCATGGTGTCTTATCAATGATATACAGGAATTTTTCTAGTGGGGATAAGGAGGTGATTATTCCTTTGTATAAGGCAATGGTCAAGCCACAGCTAGAGTACTATATAAGGACTGGTCTGGAGGCCTCATTTTATGAAGGATGTAGAGCTGTTGGAACGAGTACAGAGAAGGGAAACAAAATTAGTGAATGGAACAAAGGGTTGCTCTTATGAAGAAAGGCTTAAGTTTTGCAAATTACAGTGTCTAGAAACTAGGCACCTGCGAGGTGATATGATTGAGGTGTATAAAGTCTTGAATGGTTTGAGCATGCTCAGTGCTGATGGGATTCTTCCTCTTGCTCAGAATAATAACCTGAGAGGGCATAAATTCAAATTGAGGAAAGACGGTTGTAGGATAGATGTGCGGAAGTTTGCCTTTAGCCAGCGGGTGGTTGATTGGTGGAACAAACTTCCATCTGTCATTGTAGAAGTTGATAACTTAAATAGATTCAATACATAACTTGACAAACAATTGGAGCGAGTGGATGGGTGAATAAGGTTTTTTTTTGGCTGATGCTATAAGCTTGCTTTCTTCCATCATGTGCTTTTGCTAATGCTAATATGGCATTTCTGGAATAACATTTCATTGTGGACAGCGCTGTGGGTGGAGAAAGGTGGTGGATGAACGTGGCAGCTGACATCCATCTTGCATTGTTTCACCCAACTGGAGAGCAACAGTGGCACAAATCACCGCAGTCTTCAATGAGGGAGGTGCCAGAAACTTTGCCACCAAGATCATCAGGCGATGGCCTTGGCATCTATACATCATAGCCGACCCCCGACAGAGACCAAATAGAAAAAAGAAATAAAAAAAACAAAACCAAAATAAAAAATACTATAATACTAAAATAAATAAGTAAAATACAAAATTAAGATAAAATTAAAACCAATTGATTCCAGTTAAAGAAAAAATTAATGAATAGCAAACAGCCCTACCTGAATTTTAACAAAGAAAGCAAAATATCGGGATGAAAGCAAATAGTCAGGGTATGACAATTTACTGACGAACCGAGTGAAGTGAACATAATAGAGCTGTAACGGAGACCAAAGAAGTAAGCTAATATTTCCCAGCGAATTTATAACAGTTAAAGTAACCCCGGGTATATGGGGGAAGAAGGTGTGAATTGGTCAAAGAAAACCATACATGTGTGAAGGGGAAGTAGGCAATTAAACAAAGGTTTAGTTTTGTCTAGTTTTTTTTTTTTGTCTAGTTTTCTCCTCTTCGCTGGCCCATTTGCCTCATTTGTTTAATTGCATGTGACCCTTCACACGTGTATGATTCTCTTTGACCAGCTCACGTGTGTATGAGTCTCACATACACTAGTTTTGTCTAGTTTTTTTTTTGTCTAGTTTTCTCCTCTTCGCTGGCCCATTTGCCTTATTTGTTTAATTGCATGTGACCCTTCACACGTGTATGATTCTCTTTGACCAGCTCACACGTGTATGATTCTCTTTGACCTCTATTCTTGCATTGCTTCTATTGGAATGAGCAGTAGCCTGAAAAACAAGATGGAGGGTATTTCAGAGACTGCTGGGAATCATTGCAGTACAAGTAAACACATGGGTTGTGTTAGGGTAGCTAAGAATAGGAACAGGTACATGTATACTTGCATATATACCTGGCGCATTATGGCCTTGTTGCCAATGCGCCATTAAAAACTAAACCAACCAATACACCAATGCTAGGAGTTTGGTAAATAAATTTGATGAATTTGAGGTATTGCTCAAAACATCAAAGGCAGATATTGTTGGTATATCAGAGACGTGGTGTCACACAGATATAAGGAATTCAGAACTGGAATTTGGGAAGTACAGTGTGTACAGGAAGGATAGGCAGGGAGGAGGGGTTATGCTATTAGTTAAGAAACGTATATAATCCAAGGAAGTGAAGCCAGTTGACCTCGCTGGACAGTGCAGTGTCGAGTCAGTTTGGTGTGACATAAGCATTGGGAGATCAAAATTGAGAGTAGGAGTGTGTTATAGGCTTAATGACTCTGATGTGTATAATAAGAAACTGTACAGGGAAATAGAGTGGGCCAGTAAATCAGTCTTATAATGGCGGATTTTAATTTCCCAGATATTGACTGGAATTTGTGGGTTGGTCACTCACACACTAGCAAGGCTTTTGTGGATTCATTGGATGATTGTTTTCTACATCAGCATGTTCGGGACGCAGCTAGAGAGAGTAACACTCTTGATCTGATTATGAGTAGTGATTCTTGATTCATTAAGAATCTGCAGATAAAGGAACCACTAGGTGGCAGTGATCACAGTGTGCTGAAGTGGGATTTACTCAAAGAGGTAACTACCATCAAGGGTAAAGGGAAGGGTTTTTGCTTTCGTAAAGGTGACTACAGTGGTCTGAGATAGTATATAAATTCTATACGGTGGAATCAACTGATGTTGTTACTAACAGCAAATTCAAAATGGGAAGCATTCAAAGAATTAATCTTGGAAGCTACTAGGCTTTTCATACCAACAAAGAAATATTGTTTAAGATTTAGGCCTAAATCGATGTCAGATGAAATAATTAGACGTGACAGAGAAGAAAAATGCATGGGATACATATAAATTAACATGTGACACAGAACCTATGATAGATATAAGTTGGTCTGTAACCAAGTTACAAAGGAGGTTAGGCAGGAGAAGGCAGATTACGAGAAATCTTTGGCAAAGGATGCAAAGAAAAACAGCAAAGAGTTCTTTACTTATGTAAACTCTAGAAGGAAAGGGATGAATCACCTTGGTCCACTGGATATTGATGGCTCAACTGTTGAAGATTCTGCTCAGGTGGCTAACAAACTAAATGAGTATTTTACATCTACATTCACACATGAGGTGTTATTCAGGGAGGGGAATGCCAGAGGTAAGTTAAACTCTGGCAGTGAGCTAGATGATTTTGTAATAACTGAGAGGAATGTGGAGGAGAAATTATTGAAGATAAACATAAAAAAGGCACCTGGGGTGGATGGGATTTATCCAATTATATTAAAGGGGGCAGCAAAGGAACTAAGCAAACCCTTAGCCATAATTATGAGAGCTTCTTTGGACTCAGGGGAAGGTACCCTTGGACTGGAGATGTGCAGATGTGACCCCAATTCACAAAGGAGGATCAAAGGGTGACACAAGTAATTATAGACCTGTTAGTTTAACTTCTATTCCAGGAAAATCAGTGTAGGCACTGGTTAATGAAGCACTGCAGGATAATCTAGACAAGACTTCAGTTATAGCTCGGACACACCATGGTTTTGTTAAGAGCAAGTCCTGCCTGATCAATTTGATTGGATACTATGATGTGGTCACAAAGGAACTGGATGCAGGGAATAACTTTGATATCATATATTTGGATCTTAGAAAGGCTTTTGATACTGTTGCACATGGAAGACTGATGAAAAAATTGGAGCAGTGTGGCATTGTAGGCAAATTGCTGCTATGGATAAAGGGGGAGAGGGGTTGAGAGGGAGAAGAGTGGTAATCAATGGACACTGCTCATCATGGACTAATGTTATTAGTGGAGTCCCTCAGGGTTCAGTGTTGGGTCCAATGTTGTTTTCTGTATTTATAAATGATATTGATGATGGTATACCAAACTTAATGTCCAAGTTTGCAGACGATACGAAGGTTGGCAGAGTTGTTAAGGACACTAATGACAGTACGCTTCTGCAAAGGGATCTAGAAAAGTTGAGCAGATGGGCTGAGAGGTGGGAAATGAAGTTTAACATTGACAAATGTAAACTACTGCATATGGGAAGCAGTAACCCCGAATAACGTATCAACTCTGTGGTACTACACTGAACAGTGGTAGAGAATGAAAAGGACCTGGGGGTAATTGTGCAGGCAGATATGAAGTCTTCTGAGCAGTGCAGATGGTCTGCAAGAGTAGCTGTGATGGTGTCTTGTCAGTGATATACAGGAATTTTTCTAGCATGGATAAGGAGGTGATTGTTCCCTTGTATAAGGCAATGGTCAGGCCACACCTTGAGTATTGTATACAGGTCTGGAGGCCTCATTTTAAGATGGATGTAGAGCTGTTGGAACGAGTACAGAGAAGGACAACAAGATTAGTGAATGAAACAAAGGGTTGCTCTTACGAAGGAAGGCTTAAGTTTTGCAAAATACAGTGTCTGGAGACTAGGCACCTGCGAGGTGATCTGACTGAGGTGTATAAAGCCCTGAATGGTTTGAGCATGCTCAATGCTCATGGGATTCTTCCTCTTGCTCAGGATAATCACCTGAGAGGACATAAATTCAAATTGAGGAAAGGCAGATGTAGGATAGATGTGCGGATATTAATGTATGTAGGATACTAATGCTATACTCGGGGTTACTTTAGCTGTTATAAATTTGCTGGGAACTATCAGCTTACTTCTTTGGTCTCCGTTACAGCCCTGTTAAAAAAAACTAGACAAAATTAAACCTTTGTTTAATTGCCTACTCCCCCTTCACACGTATGGTTTTCTTTGACCAATTCACACCTTCTTCCCCCATATACCCGGGGTTACTTTAACTGTTATAAATTCGCTGGGAAATATCAGCGTACTTCTTTGGTCTCCGTTACAGCTCTATTATGTTCACTTCACTCGGTTCATCAGTAAATTGTCATACCCTGACTATTTGCTTTCATCCCGATATTTTGCTTTCTTTGTTAAAATTCAGGTAGGGCTGTTGCCTATTCATTAATTTTTTCTTTAACTGGAATCAGTTGGTTTTAATTTTCACTTAATTTTCCATTTTACTTATTTATTTTAGTATTTTTTGATTTTGGTTTTGTTTTTTATTTCTTTTTCGTCTCTGTTAGGTTGACTATGATGTATATGTTTTTTCACTTTTCTGTCTTCCACGTATACATCATAACAGAAACAGGGGCCTTGTTTATTGCCGTGTTTCCTTTGGTTTTGGCTGCCAGCCCTTGATGACATAGTTAAAATCTTAGGACCTACAGCATTTAATTTAATTAGCATTTTTAATTTTATTTATATAATTTTTTAGGTAATCCACTTTTATTTTTCAGGTGCGTTTAATTTTTTCCATTGTAGCTACCTACACCTGTCAGGTCAGCACTCCTACCCATACACTTATCTAATCCATTTGCCTATATTTCATTATGGTTGCTATACATTTCTGCTATCACTAGCAGTGTCCCGAATCTATTATATATTATTATGTTTTCGTTCTTTTTTTAGACTTTCCGTTTTATCACTACAACCTATTATTATTATTAATTATATAGAGTGTGTGCACAGTTTTTGCATACTTACACATATTAGTGCAAATGTATAACACACTAACAAAGTTGCATTCTGTTCAATGCTGCTGGACTTCATTTTCCACAGCCATGTAACTTTTTCTGTATGTTATTGTTAATTTGTATGTCAGTATGTAAAAACTTTGTGGATGTTTGTTTGCTTTGGAACTTTATGGTGCATCAGCTTTTGAGGCTGTAGTGTTCCATTCAGTAGACTCTCAATACTATACTCGGCGAAGGTAAAGAAAGCCTGCATGAGAAGCATGCAAAAGTTCGATTGTAGATTAACTTCTACAGCCCGAGTAATCTCAGGCAGTGTAAGTTGAATAACAAAAAGAAGTGCAATGAACTAGAATCCATTACAGGTGTTGTTTGTTTACATTTTGCAATATTCCTGTAAAGAAGATCCTTTAATTTCTCAGAAACCCTACCCTTTCTGCCTAATGTTTTTTTTTTTTTTTTTTTAATCTGAATCTATCTATCACATTAAAATGGAAAAGGATTGTTCTTTCTATCGAACAAAAATTTTTATTTCATCAATAAACATGAAAATGATGCTAAAGCATCAACTTTAATAAGTCTATTCTGAACTGCACAAAAGGGCAAGGACATATGCAAGTATATCCTTGTTGCATGCTGCTCTAGCTGACAAAATGATGTTTCAAAATATACACAGACCCATTCTCAGGAATGGCCAGGCCAACCAAGGGAAAATACAAACTTTGTTTTCCTTATTAAAAAATAATATGTATCTCTCAAATTTTTATGTCAAATCCACTTGTGCTGCAACATTCTTTTATAAATATGAGTATAGGGCTAAGGTAAAGAAAGTCTTCATGAATTGTTGTTGTTATTGGGTTTTTAGGAGCATTAGCAACGAAGGCCATATTGCTCCGAGGATATGCGGTTGTCATTCCCTGACCTTTCCGCACCCTCCATATTTGGTGGTCACGGGCTCAAACCCCGGTCTAATCAAGAAGCATGTGCTATGCACTGCCGCTCCTGCCCACCTGACTACGGAGGTGCCTCTGCACAAGAAGCATGCAAAAGTTTGATGAAATTTACTGGTAAAAGTACTTTGCCGTAACGGCATTTGTATTGTTGTTGTTCGCTCAGTAAATAGACGGTGGGTGTTATCAGTCAGGAGTAGAAATTGAATCCCATGGGAGATTGAAACCCTCCCAAAGTGGATGGGGTAACCTGACCTTTTTTCTTTAGAATCACTGTTGGAATAGTGGAAAAATTGTTTATTAAGAAAAAAAAAAAAAGGGCACAAGATCCACTGCAAACTTCGAAAAAGTTTACTGGAAAAACTACATTATGAACATTTTTTTACGATGCCAGAACTTCCAATATGACTCTGGTTCATGATTCAATTAGTGATTCTAAAGAAAAAAGGTTAGGTTACCTCCCCTCCACTTCAGGAGGGTTTCAAGCTCCTGTGGGATTCAACTTCTACTCCAGACCGATAACACCTACCATCTGTTTACTGAGCGAGCAACAATACAAATGCCGTTATGGCAAAATACTTTTACCGGTAAATTTCATCAAACTTTTGCATGCTTCTCGTGCAGACTTTCTTTACCTTAGCCCTATACTCATATTTGTAAAATAATGTTACAGCACGAGTGCATTGATGTAAAAATTTGGTAGATACATATTATTTTTTAATAACGAAAACAAAAACAAAGTTTGTATTTTCCCTTGGTTGGCCTGGCCATTCCTGAGAATGGGTCTGTGTATATTTTGAAACATCATTTTGTCAGCTAGAGCAGCACACAACAAGGATATACCTGCATATGTCCTTTTGCGCAGTTGAGAATAGACTTATTAAAGTTGATGCTTTAGCATCATTTTCATGTTTATTGATGAGATAAAAATTTTTGTTCGATAGAAAGAACAATCCTTTTCCATTTTAATGTGATAGATAGATTCAGATTAAAAAAAAAAAAAAACAGTAGGCAGAAAGGGTAGGGTTTCTGAGAAATTAAAGGATCTTCTCTACAAGAATATTGCAAAATGTAAACAAACAACACCTGTAATGGATTCTAGTTCATTGCACTTCTTTTTGTTATTCAACTTACACTGCCTGAGATTACTTGGGCTGTAGAAGTTAATCTACAATTGAGAGTCTGTATTGTTATTCATCTCTGAGGAAGTAGAGCAGTCAATGGAATCCACAAAACTTGAGATTTTGATAATTATTGATACTTCTCAGGTTTTATCAGCATAGGCACTGCAAGTGGATATAGGATTTGCTACATCAGTAGTAGTCTCTTAATAATAAATAACCCCTATATAAATGTTACCCAGATCACATCTCAGTGCTCAAATTCAGCTGGAATGCATCAGAACAGCATAATTGTTGAAAATTTTATTTTTTAAAATTAAGCTCAAAGCATTAAATTAAATTTCCAAAATTGGGTTTCAAAATTTTAAGATTGGGCATTTATTGGTTGTAAGCTTGAACACATTCATAATTAATCGTGGTGTATGAATTGCTGAGTTCACAAGTATTAATTGAAGATTGCTTAAATTCACAAAAAATTTATATAATAGATTAGTATACAAAGTATCATCGATAAAACTGTTAAGAGAGGGATATTGAGAATGGTATTCCTCTTATAGAACTTACTTAAGCCACATTTAGAATGTAGTATCCATTGTTTATAGGATTTAATATTAAATAGCCAAGAAAGATAAAATTGCCAGTTCGAGTTTTCTTTTTTCTTTTTTTTTTTTTTTTTTATCACTTTTACAAGATAAAAATAGAACTGGATATTGTTACTGTATTATAAATTCAAATTAATAAATGATTTTTTGTCAGAACCCTTATTTTATTTCTCTTATTATATTAACTATATAATATTTGTGTAGATACACCATAGTTTACCCATAAATTTAAACTATGTATGTAGTATAAAAGGCCAACAACTTTGAAAAGGTGCCGGCTGGTTTATTGTTGCTGTCTGGGTGGTGGTATCCACTGAGAATAAATAACAGCAGTCTTCTTTACTAGAGAAGTGTTACATATTCAAAGTAGTGCAATACCTGTTATCTCATTGTGAAGGCAGCCACAATATGAGATACAATTAAAACGATGCCTTTTACACTACATACGTAGTTTAAATTTATGGGTAAACAGATATTATATAGTTAATTACTTAAAACCCATATATAATTATGCCGTGTGCATTTCATCTTTAAATAACTTATTATATTAGTAAACTCATTGTGAAGGATTTCACAATATGAGATGTTATAATAATGATGTCTAATATACATACTTTGGTTTGTCTTAAAAATTCAACTAGGTAAAAATGATGCCATTCCACTAACAATGTCATATTTCTCTTATTCAAAAATCTATGATCTAATCTCCTTTAAAACTGAGAATGACAATCAATAAAGAGTTAATCCTGTTTAAAATAATTAATCCCATTTTTTATTTATTTTTCTCTGTTAAAGTCTGAAATCTCACCCTCTTGTATCTGCTTTGCTAAATTACACTCAATAAATATAAATTTTATTTTCTTAGATGGCCTATCCTGATCGTGTTCTTGGCAATATTCTTCTCCACTGTACATCAACTGTTGCAGGAATTATGGAGTATTTCAATGATAAGGTAAGCTTTTATATTTGGATTTTTGTAGCATCAGTTTAAAAATGTATTGCTGTGCTGTCTTGCCATATATCAGAGTGTATCAGTAAAAAAAAAAAACGTTTTTTTTTAAATGATACTCTTTTTTTTCCCCATGTGCAGTAATTGGTCAAAATAGTGACTAAGGAATATAACCATGAAAAATTTCATAGTTATTCTCTTTCTGTGGGTTAAAGTCTCAATTCTAGAAAAGTGATGAAGGATGTTTTAGTGTACAGATTGTGGGAATGTGGTGATGATCTAATATCTAGAAAGTTGTTTATTTGTTCATTACTGCACATTGACAATGGACAAATGTGCATTAAAAGCAATAGAAAAATGTGCATTAAATATTGAAATTGGAGGAGAGAATAAAACAAGTGAGTAGAGGCATTTTGGAAGCTTAATGATGGAAGAAACAAAGAGGTTGTAGAGAAACAAGAAGAATAGCAATGGGTAAGAAACTTTTTGAGAATTTAAGAAGAATATTATGTGGGAGATTAGGGATTGTGATACTTTTTGGAGCAGAGAACCGGACATTTAGAATGGAAAATATCAGAAACTTGAAAGGGTTTTAAGATGTGGGTATGGAGGGGTATAGAAAAAGATAAGATGGGTTGATAATAGTATTAGTAGTAGCAAATAATGCAATAGAGCAAGCTTATAAAGCATCAACCAAAAAAAAAAAAAAAAAACTTACCATATCACCTATCCATCCCCTCCAATAATTTGTCTAACTCTTCCTTGAATTTATCAAAACTACTCACTTCTACAACAACAACAATGGAAGTTTGCTCCAACAATAACCTACCCACTAGCTGAAGGGAAACTTCTGCACATCTATCTTGCAACCATCCTTACTCAATTTGAATTTATGCCCCCCTCATGTGTGTAGCAAGAGGAAGATGTTATCAGCATTCAGCTTGTTCAATCCATTCAAAACCTTAAACATCTCGGTCAGATCACCTCACAGGTGCCTAGTCTCCAGATGCTACAGTCTGCAGAACTGAAGCCTTTCTTAGTAAGAACACCCTTTTGTTCCCTTCATCAATCTGGTTGCCCTTCTCTGCACCACTGTGTCCTAACCATGGCCTTGTACAAATGGATAATCACCTCCTTATCCCTGCTAGCAAAGTTTCTGTATATCATTGACAAAACCACACAAGCTGTCCTGGCAGCCTGTCTGCACTGCTCGGAGAATTTCATATCTGACTGCACAATTACCCACAGGCCTTTTTCATTTACCACACGGTTGGTATGTGTTTTTTTTTTTTTTTTTTTTATGAAAACCTCAAACATGAGAGGTATTAGAACCTATAGTACTTAGTACCATACTTGGGTTGTAGGTTGAGAAGACGAAAGAAGATATTTGTTGACATTAGACTTGAACTTCCGTAGACTAATTTTCAGGAATCTAAAGTAAGCAATGATGCAGTTTAGAGAAGGGGCAGGTGAGAAGGGATGTTTGACTGAAATAATCAGAAAGTTGAAGAGAAACTGGATTGGATGTGTGTGTGTGTTGTAAGATGATTGTTAAATGATGTGATGGAGTGAAGAGACCAGAGAAAGATTAGGAAAACTATGATGGATGAATTGAGAGGGAATGGTGGATGAGGAGATGAAGAGGAGGGCTGAGGAATGAGAAATATGGAGAAATAGTTGTGGAGTGTGTGTGTGTGTGCCTGGACCTATGCTTTGGAGAATTCTGATAATGAATGAATAAAGGCTCAATCCCAACAAAAAGTCATGAAGAAAATTTTGGTGTATAGGGAGAATGTAGCAAAGGTCTGACATGTAGAAAGGTGTCAGTTTGTACTTGTACTGCACAATGAAAATGCGCAACGATATACATCACACAAAACTCAGAACTACTTAAACCTGGAAATGGGAAGTTCTTGGCCACATACCGTACAGTATATACAGTACTTTATTTCCATGTAGTTATGTGGAACCATATTTCTGATTTTACCAATATTAAAAGTTTTATGAATACCCTAGATGCTGCAAATAATTGGATTCCACTTTTCCCTTGTTTTGTTGCTGTGCTAAATTTTCCTGTCAATAAATTGAACCAATTTTTTTAACCAGTGACTTTACATAATGATATCATCCCAAGAGTCTGGGACATCTGTAATCCCAAAAATTGTTGAGGAAAGGGAGAAAAATGAGTACTGCATACAGGTCTGGAGGTCTCTAGGGAGAAAGTAGATCTGCTAGAACAGGTGCAGAGAAGGGTAGCAAAAGGGTGACCTAACCAAGAAAGAATGTGAATCTATGATTTCAATTCTACAGATCTGGAGACTAGGCACCGTGGTGCCTAGTCTCTAGATCTGCAGTGCAAGGTGATCTGATTGAGATGTTTAAGGCTTTGAACAGATTGAGCTCAATGCTGATGACATTCTTCCTCTTGCTCAGACTACACACATGAGGAGACATAAATTCAAATTGAGGAAGGATGGTTGCAGGACAGATGTGCATAATGCTAAGTTACACGAAATTCAGTTATTTTGTATATTCTTGATATTATGAGTGCTGTTCAATAAGGAATGATCATAATTTTTCATGAACAACTGTACTGCTTCCTATTTCTAGCTGATCTGCAGAATTTAAGACCAACCAAGCTGCATTACATAGCAACTGCACAGTTGATCCACACACAATGCAATTTTAGCAGTTTGTCAAGTTTTGCTTATGTAACAATGGACATGACATGCAAGGAACAGTATGCTGCTCTTGAATTTTTTTCTGTCTCAAAAAAATATCAGTTGAAAATTTATGAAATGTTAAGAGGCTTATGGTAAATCTATGCTTCCATGTAGCACAGCTCATGGAAACATAGATGGTTCACAGGTGGTTTAGAATGTTTAAAGATGGATTTGATTCAGTAACAAAAATCAGTGGTCCTGGAGCTCCAATCACTGCTTCTGTAATCATGAAAAAAGATCATCATATAACAGTAAGACAACTGGCAGAGATGTCGAGAATATCAGTAGGAAGCACGTACCTTATTCTCCATGACTATTTGCATATGGCACATTTTTGTGCACACTATGTTCCAAGACTACTCCACCTGAGCAACAGCAAGTTTGCATGGAGGTTTGTCAGGAACTGCAACAGATGGTTATTGAAGATGGTGATGTGATAATGGCAGACGAGACACGGCTTTATCATTTCAACACAGAGAGTAAACAACAAAGCTCTGTTTGGAAGTCTACATCATTGGCAATGCTAAAAAAAATCAAAAGTTGTGGCTTCTGAAAGGAAAGGCTATGGTTATTTTGGCTAAGGTAAAGAAAGCCTGCACGCAAAAGTTCAATGAAATTTACCTGTAAAAGTACTTTGCTGTACTGGCATTTGTATTGTCGCTCGCTTGGTAAGCAGACGGTGGGTGTTATCAGTCTGGAGTAGAAGTTGAATCCCATGGGAGCTTGAAACCCTCCCAAAGTGGAGGGGGATAACCTGACCTTTTTTCTTTAGAATTACTAATTGAATCACGAACAGAGTTAGATTGAAAGTTCTGCCGTCGTAAAAAAAATGTTCGTAATGTAGTTTCACCAGTAAACTTTTTCGAAAATTGCCGTACTTCTCGTGTGGGCTTCCTTTGCCTTTTTTTTTTTTTTTTTTCTTAATAAACAATTTTTCCACTAGTCCACCAGTGATTCTAAAGAAAAAAGGTCAGGTTACCCCCTCCACTTTGGGAGAGTTTCAATCTCCCATTGGATTCAATTTCTACTCCTGACCGATAACGCCCACCATCTGTTTACCGAGTGAGCAACAATACAAATGCCGTTACGGCAAAGTACTTTTACCGGTAAATTTCATCAAACTTTTGCGTGCTTCTTGTGCAGGCTTCCTTTACCTTTGCTATTATTTCTTTATGGAACCTTAGTACAGAACTGTACTGCACACTTTGCAGGATCACATTCATCACAAACAACCACAACTGCATGCAGGTGGGTGGATGCTGCATCACAAATGTGAGACCTCACATTGTTCATACTGTCATCAAGTACTTAGTCAGCATTAATGCCAAATATGTTCCTCATCCACCCTATAGCCTTGAATTTTCACCCTGCAGTTTTTTTGGGTTTTTTTATTCCAAAGTTAAAGGAATTGTGAATAAAATGTTTACAGTTGTCAGACAAAGTTGTAAAGACATCACAAGCGATTCTCAAGTGCATGTCAAAAAATTTGACATATGGCACATTTTAACATAGCCATCTACCAACTACTTTGGTAGATGGCTATGTTAAAATTATGCTTTTGCACTAACCTACATGTTAGTCATTCTACCTTGTAGCATGTGAGGCCTTTGCCCTTAAATATTTTATATTTTAATAAATGTAAAAATGCTTTTTTGATACATGAATTGCTAGTCTTTGCTGTTGTCATCAACTTACTCATTATACTCTACCTTAATATTAATCATAGGTTTGGTATTCCATATGGAACATTGGCCCCTGTTTTGGTTTGCTGACAGAGTCCCATTTCTTAGATTTGCCACTGCAACAGCCAACATACCGATACACCAGTTGCAACAGTATGACTACATCCAACTACATCCATTGTCCTGAGCTTCAAAATAGGCAAATAAATCTTGATTTGGCAGAAATTTCATTTTATTGTTACACATTTTGTTCCAATAGAAAATTGTAGAGCAGGCATGATTGTTGAAGTACAACTGTATTTAAATATGGCAGAAATAAAGCAAAATCACTTATCCTAGGCTTTTTGAATTAGTCCACAGCAGATTTGGTGTAGCTGCAACTTCAATTCCAAGTGAGATTTTCTCAAAAGAGGTGCAGAAAATCACTGAGAAGCATAGCAGGTTGACAAGTGGCAGTGACTGCAGTGTATTCAAAATCATGTTTCTTAATTTGAATATATAAAAAGTGAAATCTTTTTATTTTAAGATTTTATAGTGCTTTTTATTGTTTGTTGTTTAGTCGCTCATTGTAATGAGCAACTAATCAACTATGCATTTTGTTTTATATCTTGGTAATTTAATATATATTTTATTACAATGTTTTTATTTCTCCATGCATTAATTACAAAGCATGAAGGAATAAAATCCTAATGTTTTGTATTATATAATATTGTATAATAATAACTAATAAAATAAATGTACAATCAAATTCATAGGCTGACAAAGTGATCGTGTTTCCTGATTTGAATCAGAAAAAAAAAAAATTGAAATAAAACATGCAATCAATACATGTAATACGCAAGGGCTAATTAGTAAGGGTCTGAGAGGTAATAGCAAATCATGCACTATTCTTATTTATAAAAATATTATATTAAAAGTATTTGCAAGGATATTTTTTAGAATGTTTTGTTTTCCTATGCTGTCATTCCCCTAGCCTAAAAAAACATGAACTTGATTTGCCCTTGGGAATGCCAAACAAGATTCTCAAGAACACAATGAATAATATACTTGCTGCAAGAACAGTCTACTGCTGTGAAAAGTGTAGAGAGGGTTAGTGGTAGCAATGGGAGCAACTGACTGAAATTTATTACTGAATGAATATTGTTTTTATCCTAAACAGTTGACCAGCTATTCAGTAGGTTTCAATTAGCTGCTTGCAGAAGTAGAATGCACTGCTTTAATCACTTATTCATTTGATTGTTGCAGAAACAACCAGATAATTCAATAATTTTCACTGAATTGTCTGATTTTTATTTAGTCTGCAAAGTGGTCTGCAGAATGGTCAATAGTAATCTTTTACTTATAATAAATAAATAAATATTCATTTATTATAAGTAAAAGAAGGATAAGGATCTTCCAAGCTTGTATGCTCAGGATAGCATAATCCAGAAGGGCTTACGGTGTAGAATTATGCAAAATATGTTATAATTTTAGACTGTACACCTGGATCAGTCATACTTTTGATCAAACCATTAAGGAAGACTACAAAACAATATAACTTAATAACAATGTTTAGCATTACATAGAATATGTATAGATGGAGAACAGTTATATTAGCAACAGTACTCTGAAAAAGCATAATACTTAGGCCAACACACAACAAGCTCCCCCACCCCCCAGTAATTTCATTTGTATCTGTTTGCTACAAACATTAAGTGACTTGGATCAGTAATTCATTTAAATTCCTCACTCATTGGCCATCACTACTATTTTTAATAATTCATTATTTCAAGTGACTCTTCAGTAAGTCACTGATTCGACCAAGGGCCGCCTGATCTGAGTAGTTAGGCAGTGATTGTGCTGGGGCCAGTAGTAGTTATAGTGTATTACTGCTGCAAAAAAATAAAAAAATAATTTAAAAAAATGGGGTCAAAATTGTTGAGAGCCACTGGGACCAACTACAGCTAGTCCACCCCTGGACACAAGTTACATTTTCAGTAATGACTTGACTAAGTGAAATATGCTGAAAGGACTCATTTTTCTCATCAAATTCAACTAGAATTTGGTTTATTATAAACCAAATCCCAGTGGTAGATTAACAATTGGGATTTTATTTATTATAAACTGAATGAACTTCCAAGATTCTATTCAAATGACATAAGTTCCACAGATCAGTGTGTCTGATTCTGTATCAACATTAGCTTATTTAGAATATTACAGCCATTTATTATTAAAGAGAACAGGCAATATTTATTAGACTATTGCTTGGGCTCCTTGAAAAAATACTCAACAGGATCAAATCTGGTTATGGTTTAAAGAACATTTAGCACTCTCTTTTTTAACTTGTTTGTGTCCTAAAGTTTTATTATTCTAAAATTTATTTATTAAAATAAACTTTAAGAGTATATATTCTTTCTGATTTTAGATAATCAACTGGAAATTACAGTCAGTAGGAATGAATCCTACTGCTGAAGAGTACTTGGTATTTCATAAATTTGGAATGGTAAGTTATTTTGCATATATATATATATATGCACACAAATCACTATTTTAATAGTGATTCATTCATGTAGTGCACATGTCACTGTTTTAAAAGCTTCATTACATTATTATTCAACATCAAGATTTACTTTTTTATATTTTCAACTGCTAATTGTTACTGAATATTTCAGTATTTAAAAGTTAATTTTATCAATATTTAAAATAGCTCCTCATATAAAGTTCAAAACATCTTAAGTTTTTTCTTAAATGAGTTCAGTATTCTTTTGATTTTCATAGTATTTAAATTATGTTAACAATGTCATTAACTGAAAAATATTGTATAAAAATTTCTAGAAAACAAATTATTTTTCAGCAATATTTTTACAGACACTTTACAAAATAAAAAAGTTTTTTATTTTTATAAAGCAGTTTTTATTGTTACTATAATCCGCTGCTCAAAGTTCGAAATTAAATTACTCCAGCATTACTAATATGTGAAATTAAGGTATTGTAACTTTAACAGTTTTCAATAGAAAAGGTTTAAGTTCCCCAAGATACATGCCTCACTTGATGTGGTAGTTAAGCTGTGCATTATGTTGAAGCGAAGGTGGATTTGCAGACCACGAAGAACCACAAAATGAAGAAATAATTAGCAAACTTGCGTAACGTCTGAATAAGCTTCTTCTTAAATGAGTTCAGTATTTTGATTTTGACTGAAATGGCAGTGCACATTTCTTAAAACTATGATTAGTATTGTATTGTGTTGTGTTGGTAATTGTATACAAAACCTCAAGATTGACTCAAAAATTTAGACACATAATTAAAATTAGGGCCCTCCATAAGAACCTAGTGGATTTACCCCTTGTCACTCATTTAGAAGTTTGAGATCTCTCTCACTACACCATTTGAACATACAAATCAGCCTGTGAGCACACATTTGTACAGACATAATACATGGTAGTAGTAGTGGCATGTGATACAAGAAAGCAAGTGTATGAGCTTATGCAGCATCAGCCAAAAAAAAAAAAAAAAAAAAATCACACTATTCCCCCCAAATGCCTGTCCAGTTCCCCCTTAAATTTATTTAACCTATCAACTTCCACAACGACAGATGGAAGTTTGTTCCAGCAATTAACCACCCGCTGGCTAAAGGCAAATTTCCGCACATCTATTCTACATCTGTCTTTTCTTAATTTGAATTTATGCCCCCTTAGGTTCGTAATCTAAACAAGTGGAAGGATGCCATCAGAATTCAGCGTGCTCAACCCATTCAAGGCCTTATATACCTCAATCAGATCACCGCGCAGGTGCCTAGTCTCCAGCCACTGCAATTTGCAGAACTTAAGCCTCTCTTGGTAAGAGGATCCCTTCATTCCCCTCACCAATCTTGTTGCCCTTCTCTGTACACGCTCAAGCAAATCTACATCGTTCCTAAAATGAGGCCTCCAGACCTGTACGCAGTACTCAAGGCGTGGCCTGACCATTGCCTTATACAGATGGATAATCACCTCTTCTCCCTGCTAGCAAAATTCCTATATATCATTGACAAAACCCCATGACCTGCCCTGGCAGCCTGTCTGCATTGCTCAGAAAACTTCATATCTGACTGCACAATTACTCCCAGGTCTTTTTCATTTTCTACCACCTTAAGTGTAATACCACACAGTTGGTACGTTTCTCTGGGGTTACGTCTACCCATATGCAGTACTTTGCATTTGTCAAGGTTAAACTTCAGTTGCCACTTCTTAGCCCATCTGCCCAAATTATCTAGATCCTGTTGCAGTAGCACACTGCCATTACTGTCATTAACAACCCTGCCAACCTTTGTATCATCTGCAAACTTCGACATTAAGCCTGATATACCTTCATCAATATCATTGATAAATATACAAAACAACAGTGGACCTAACACCGAACCCTGTGGAACACCACTAATAACATTAGTCCACGAAGAGCAGCACCCATTGATTACCACTCTCTGTCTTCTTCCACTTAACCATCCTTTTATCCATTGTAGCAACTTACCCTTAATACCATTCTGCTCCAATTTGTACAATAGTCTTCCATGTGCAACAGTGTCAAAAGCTTTCCTGAAATCCAAATATATGATATCAAAATTATTTTTTGCATCCAGTTCCTTTGTAACTACATCATAATATCCTATCAAATTTGTCAGACAAGACTTTCCCTTAACAGACCCATGTTGTGTCTGAATTATTGCTGCAGTCTTGTCTAGATGATCCTGCAATGCATCTTTAACCAGTGACTCCATTATTTTACCTGGAACAGAAGTTAAACTAACTGGTCTGTAATTACTCGTGTCACCCTTCGATCCCCCTTTGTGAATTGGGGATACATTTGCACATCTCCAGTCCATGGGAACCTCCCCTGAGTCCAAGGATGCTCTCATAATTAAGGCTAAGGGTTTGCTTAGTTGCTTTGCCGCCTCGTTTAATATAACTGGATAGATCCCATCCACCCCAGGTGCTTTTCTTATGTTTAACTTTAACAATTTCTCCTCCACTTTGCTTTCAGTTATTACGAAATCATTAAGTATCCTGCTACAATTTGATAACCTTCTGCCATTTTCAAACCTTAATAATTCCTCATGTGTGAATGTAGATGCAAAATACTCGTTTGTTTGCTATCTGAGCAGGATCATCAACAGTCGAACCATCAATTCAAGTGGACCAATCAGATTCATCCCCTTCCTTTTAGAGTTTACGTAAGTAAAGGAATCCTTGCTGTTTTTCTTAGCATCTTTTGCCAGGGATTTCTCGTAATCTGCCTTCACCTGCCTAACCTCCTTTGTGACCTGATTACAGACTAGCTTATATCTGCCATAGGCTTCTGAGTCGCTTGATAATTTATATGCATCCCATGCATTTTTCTTCTCTGTTACGAGTCTCATTAGTTCATTAGATAACCATTTAGGCCTAAACCTTGAACAATATTTCTTAATAGGTATGAAACTTTTAGTAGCATCCACGATTAATTCCTTGAATGTTTCCCACTTGGAATTTACTGTTGGTAACATCGTCAGTTGATCCCACTGTACAGAATTGAAAAACTGTCTGAGACCACTCAGACAGTTTTTTAAAATCATATATCTAGTACTTTGTGAACCAGTGCACATAGTATTACATATGATATAATAGTAAAGTAAATGATGCATTAAAAACATTCTCCAAAATGAACATTAATGTAAAAAAAAAAAAAAAATTGGTCCGAATATTTTAGCAACATTTTTGCCATTAAAATGACAGCATGTCATTTTAATGGCAAAAATGTGAGGAGGATTGTCCATCTGAAGGTTCTTCCTTTCCATCAGAAATTGCCACACCACTAATGCAGTGTGAGCCAGTGCACTATCATGATGCAACACCCATTTCACCAGCAACAATTCAATTTATTTTCCTTCAAATACTTTAGAACTTGAAGATAACATTCTAATAGACAGAATGGAGTGGATAATTATAAATGGCCAGTACTGTAGTTTTTTTTTTATAAAAAAAAAACAAAAAAAAAAAAACACAACAAAAAAACAATGGGTGTTGGTCTTAAATTTTGACTTTCTCATTCTTGCTTTTTCTTATTTTGGAGAACTCTTCTAGAGAATGTTTTCTACTGTGTGTTTTGCCTTTTCATTTCAGGATCATACTCAAATATCCATGTTACATCCTATGATAATACTGTCCATTAAGTTTGGCTCAGCTTGAATTTTTTCAAGAAGATCTGTGCAAACCTGCTCTCTCTACTCATGTTTTGATACCATCTTTGCATAGACTTTCTTCATTTCAAGACGGGTTAAAATTTAATGAACACTTTTTATCCATTCCCAGTCGTTTTTCTGATATGATGCTAGTTGTCCTTTGATCACCATGAACGTGTTCCTGCACTTTAACATTTTCTTCGGTTATACCTTTATTGTTAGGCAGCCAGAATCAATAATTGGCTTGGATATTTTCTCTTCCTTCGGAAAATCATTTTGTCACAATTTTTTTTCCATCAACATTCACACGCTTCTTGATTAGACCGGGGTTCGAGCCCGTCACTACCAAATACGGAGGATGCGGAAAGGTCAAGGGAATGACCACCGCATATTCCCGGAGCAATATGGCCTTAGTTGCTAATGCTCCTAAAAACCAAATAATCAAATAATCAACCATCAACATTCCAAACTTCTCAAATTTCTTGTAACAGTTTGTGTAACTTGTGGTGGGGGTTTCCTCAATTTTTATATTTTTCCTCAAAAATATTTTTATATTTTTGAAACACAAACCACTTAATATAATTTAATATTTTGTGATACACAATAAACACACAACAGCTTACAACACTGATGACGAAATACATGTGCAATAATAGCTTGTTATTACATTTATTCCTAGAATTTTTTATTACAATAAAATTTATTTATAGCATATAAGAAACTGTTCTTTCTTGTATGCTATAAATAAGTTGCATTACACTGTTATCTCTAAACAATTATCACAGCCATCTAATCCTATTTTGAGTACAAGTGCAAGTTGTGGATTCTTTCACTTAATGGGTTTATCACTTATTTATAAAGATCTATGTTTGAATTGCATCAGTTATGGAAGGAATATTTTCTAATCCTTTTCAAGTGAGGCTGAGGTTAGCTTTGGGTAGAAGTGTAAGTTTTGTTTTTTTTTTCTTCATAGCTCAAGTATGTTATTTCACACAGACAGACTCACCTTAGAATATATATTATTAGAGATAGTTATAGATACCTGTGTACACTAATATAATATTAGCTAACAAATAAATAAATAAATATTCTGAATAATGGTTATATATTATTTCTTCATCTAGGCCTATGAACTTGTAAATTAACAGGACAAAAAAATATGAAATTTTGAATAAAATGTTTCATAGAAGATTTCATTAAAGTTAAATAAACTAATTTTTTATGTTTTGTGCATATTTTAGCACATAAAAATTGCTATTGCATTTTGTGTAATTTTCATTATTTTTTTATATAAATAAATGTTTGAGGTAGCATCAAGAGTAGATATTTGCTTTTGTACTACTCTTGAACCTGTAAAATATTCAAATAAATTTCAAGGTGTAAAAATTTATTTATCATAAACTGTACAACTAGGATATTTATTAAACACTGCTTTTGAAATTACTGAATTTCAAATTAATCTGTTAGCACTTGAATTTTTTTAACGTAAGATTCACATTATTCTGTTGCGAAAAATGTTTCAATAATAGTGATAATTTTTCTTCTGTCTTTTCTTGCTTCCCTGCATATCTCTATGTAAACCTTTCTTCATTATAGATAATAGAACAGGTAATGTCCAGCTTATTCATTGATTATTTTTACAGTACTAATTATAAAAGATTTGTGTATATTATGCACTCTGTGAAAGCATGCAAGCATGTGCATGTAATTTGTCTTTGTAAAGTAATAAAGCTAAGAATTTGCATTACACTGTAGTTTAAAACTACTCTTTTCATTGTTAAAATTTAGATAGATTTTGCAGCACTGCCCTGTAGTGTAGTGTAGTGCCTTCTGAATTTTTGATGAATAAATTTAAACAATTAGTGGAAAATCATATATGCATTACTTTTCGGATGTGTGCATTTCTTTACTCTAATAGAAGTTGGCCTTGATTGTGCCATGAGAATCTGATATTGATTGTGTATTGCCACATAAAAAAAGACTGATGGTACTGATCTAACTAGACACTTTGATCATCTCTTTTTGCAAATATGCACATACGGTTTTTTTGTAGGTGGCCCAAAGGAGTATGAATGTGAAGTCTGTTTTAGCATAAACAGTTGAAAGCTGTGTCAACACAGTACCAACAATATCTGTAAATTTACAAATTGTCTTGAAACTCTACAGAGACATGCTGCCATCCATTAGTTGTGTTTACAAGTGATAGTAGTTTTATATATACAATAGTTTAAAAATTCAGTGTAGATAATATGCAACTATTCAGTAAGATTGAAGTTAATGAGCTTATACAAACTGAAATCGAAGAAATTCTCTGGAATTCTGATCCAGAAGGTGTCATAACTGAATCAAATAATACATATATAGATATAGAGGATATTATTGCATCAAAAAAGATCAAGTTTTTATTTCCTGTGGATTTTTTTATTTTTATTTTGACTTTACTTTTAAAAAGAAATCTTGCTTTACTATTCAGATGTAAAGTCAAAATAGGTAAATTTCAATTTTAAAAGCATTTATATACATAATTTTTCAATTATTACGAATTTTCAAATTCAATAAACTCACTCCAGGTGTCTTGCATATATACTGTCTGGAAACTTACTCGGAAAAGGTTAAGCAAGAACTGTTGATTCAATATGCTCAGTGAATCAGCTGAATACTTTCCAACTCCAGTGCCACATACGCTGTATTTTATATATAAGATGAAACACCACAGGGGTAATAAGAGATGAATAACTTCCTTCTTTGCTCTGGAGAGATGTATTTGTTAACTTTCATAGTTGTGTGTGTGTGTGTGTGTGTGTGTGTGTGTGTGTGTGTGTGTGTGTGTGTGTGTGTGTGTGTGTGTGTGTGTGTGTGTGTGTGTGTGTGTGTGTGTGTGTGTGTACTTTGAGAAACTGCTGTAGGGAATGGTATTCAAGAATTATAACTTCTTTATTGTTATGAATACTGAATTTCGGTTGAATGTAAATAATTTCAATTGATTTTCATAATATAGTGATAGGTTAAGAATGTTCATATAATAAACATTTTTTGTTTGTCAACTTCATAATGTTTCATCTTTGTTAAACTTAAATTTTGGCTTACAGCAAATAGAAAAGGCAGAAAATAAAGAAAAGGTGATTGCTGACTACATTGCGAAACTTAAAAGTCGAATTAATCCACGAAATTTGAGGCTCTATGTACAGGCTTTCCTTAGGTAGGTTTATTTAATGTAACTTTTAAATATCCTTCATTGTCTTCACATATTTTTATAACATCATCTCTAGAAAATGTATTTTTACATTAAAAAATTATTTTACAAATTCAATTAATTATTTTACCTAAGTAAATATTTCAGATATTTACTTCAAATTGCATTTTTTTTTTTTTTTTTTTTTGAATGAAGAAAAAGTGTATTATGAACACATCACAGAAAATACATTTTTATCCCTAAAATGTTAAGTTAAAGAAGATATTGACATGCTTGATAATGCAAGTATGACCCAGTATCACCTCAGGGAAAGCCTTTAGCTTTCCCTGAGGAGATGGGGTATGGCTTTCTCTGAAGAGTGGGGCATTAGCAGTCTAATTTCCCACCTTAGGTGTGTCCATTTTTCTTTTTATATACAGAGCACAACTTCCACAAGCATTCTGTTAGACAAATTTTATTTTTGCTAAGTGTGATAAGTGATAAACTTAAGCTGCTGAAAGAGACACGTCATCTCAACAGGCATGTTTTAGAGATTTCTCATGCCTACAATTTTTTCTAGTCATTCTTCAGCATATCATTATAATTTCCATTTTATTTATTGATAGACTTTACTTGTCACTGCTATTTTTGATAAACTCTGAGCTGGCAGACAGAGACAGACTGCCTCCACATTGTTTTGAGTGGGGTTTCTTCTGGTGTCCTTACTATATCTATTGTGGGTTCAACCACAAAAAAACTTACATGCTGTAATCTTAAGATAGAGTTGCTCTTGAGAATAACTGAGTAATATAAAACATTATAAAATCAAAATGGTGCTAATGATAAACCCTGATTGTAATATACTCACATTGCACTGAATCAAAAAGATTATATATTTAATGCAGGTATATTAAGTTATGTTTGATGTTATTAGTAACATTTTTGGCTTTATAAATTATTTTACAGAGTTAAAAATAATTATGAATTTATACATTATTTACAAGTAATTAAGTTTCATTTTAGCTTATGGTTCATTAATTTTATATTAATCTTAACCCATGCTTCAAGACTTTCAAGCAAATCATTCAACACTTGATGTCAACTAAATAATTGCCATAACCATCAGAGAGGTGCTCCATCTAATAAATTGAATTTAAATAAACTACCCTTTAAAATAAGACTTGCATTACATTTCTACTGCTACTGAAAACCTGTGATGATTAACATCATCTCCTCTGTATGTTCTCTCCTCTTAATTTCCACTTACCAAAATTTCAATGGTATCTTCAAGGAGTATAGAAATTCTCTCTTCATATGTCATGATATATATGACATTAACAGCTATAGGCTGACCTCAATCCAATTGCTAAAATCTATGACAAGGCCATCCACAAAACAACAAAAATCTAACCTCTTGCTGGAGATTCAGAAATCTATATAAAATTTTTGTAGCTCTCCCATTAACTCCATAACTGGCCCAGTTTTGTTGCCGTTAAAGGGTACTGTTCCAATCCATTTATCATCACTTTGAAGTCCTTCATAGTTTGTTAGTATTAGCCATATACTGCAAGGAAGCCACAGGCTTTTTATGCACCAGCCAAAAAAAAAAAAAAAAAAGTAGATAAGAAAATACAAATTATGGGCTTCCTCCTCACACAGATAACCATCCAGTTGACCTTTGAATTTCTTCAAACCATCAGCCTCAACTACTTGTGAAGGCAAATTGGTCCAGCAATCAACAACTTGCTGGCTAAAAGAAAACTTCCTGCAATCTAATCTAAACATCTTCCCCTATAATTTGAATTTGTGGCCTTGGAATACTTTAACAGTGAAAATTCCACCTTTGTTCATTTTATTCTACTAACCACCTCTCAGAGCCTTATAAACCTCAACCAGGTCCCCTCTAAGGCATCTGGTTGCCAAGTTCTGTTACCCACATAATCAAAGTCTTTCCTTGTATGGTTGTCCATTTGAGTTCTCCTCTTCTTTGAAACCCTTCAAGAAGCTGTGCTTTTATCAGATGAAGTCTCCACACTTGGACACAGTATTCCAAATGCAGTCTTTCAATTGCCTTATATAGTGAAATTATTACTTCTCTATCTTTGTAGTATATTGTTCAATAAATCATTGATAGGACACTGTGGGCTTTCCTGGCTGCCTGTTTACACTGCTGAGAAAATTTCATATCTGCCCATATTGTAACTCCCAGATCCCTTTCTCCCCCTACTGGTTTTCATTTGACCTCACCAAGTGTATAAATTGTTGCTGTTTCCTAAGTGTAAGACATTGCATTTTGCTGCATTAAAACAGAGCTGCCACTTTTCTGACCATTCCTAAAGCCTGTTCAAGTCATCCTGAAGGAGTGCTGCTTGCCACTGATCATTAAAGACTCTCCCAATCTTTACATCATCTGGAAATTTAGACATCACACCCTTTATCCCTTCATCGATGTCATTAATGAAAATCAGAAACAACAGTGGTCCAAGAAACAATCCTTGGGGGACCGCACTTCTGACATTACACCAATCTGAAGAATATCCATTAATCACTACCCTCTACCTTCTGCTCTGCAGCCAGCCACTCTGTAATCCATCTCTACATCATCCCATGTTCCAGCTTGTACAGTAACCTCTCATGAGGGTCTGAGTCAAATGCCTTGCTAAAATCCAAATAAACTATGTTGAAATTGTTCCCTACATGTAGCTCATGAGCAGGGCCATTGCAACCCTATGTGCCGCCAGTAAGCAAAATCAAATTTGCCACCCCGAAATATTTAGATTAAAAAATAAAACAAGGTGTAGGTAATTATTATTCATTTCTTTAAAAAGAAAAGAATTACAATATATCTCACATATAATATAATGAAACAACAAATAAAAATAACAAAATCATTCTGTAATTCTAGAAACAAACTTTAAATTCTAAATAACAGTAATTGTACTCTATCACAATAATAAAATAAAAGGAAAATTATGCAAATTTGTTTTCTTGCTATTAAGAAATGGGAATTTATTAATTATTTCATTTATGCTTATTTGTTAACAAAAGATAATTTTTTTTTGATATTTTAGCAAATTAAAGATTTGTTGTTGACACATTGTCGATCGTAAATAATTTTTGATTAATTTTAATTTTTAAAAACTCCGTTCACCTGACGCAACTGAAACTGGTAAAGTTAGAAAATGGTTCCTCTGTTCTATTTTCTTTAAAATATTCCGTAATATTTTGTAGACATTCAAAAGCTTCATGTATATCAACATTCCTTTTTGGGAGCATTTTACTTACTGAATTAATTTTATTTAAAATATCATGCCAAATTATAATAGAAAAAAGAAACATAAGATGTTATTTTTAAGGCTATTTAGCATGATTCTTTGTATCCATATCTATTTTCGTCTTCAATGATTTCAAGCATCGTAATTTTCTTCTATTTGGTTTCTCAGCAATTTTGGTCTTTATTCTACTTTCTCATCAGGTGACAAAGGGTTAAGTGATAAATTAGTTATATATTTTTGAAGTATGTTCCAATGATGGGTTGATGATGAGAAAAACTAATGATATCAAGAGTAGGAGACCGACAGAATTTCTTAACAAGTACAGGTCACTGCTGAAAAAAAGCCGTGAAATAGCGTTGAATTTGAAAGTGTCTGCAATTCTGCCCACACACACGATAGGAGGGAGTATATGATGAGAGCCCTGTCGATCGATTCGGCCCTGGAAAGATTGTGCAAGGCTCAAGGGGTAGAATTTTTTTCAGTCTGGACTGTACTTGTTAACAGGAGAGATTGCTTCTACAGGGATGGGATACACTTAAATAGAAAGGGTGCAAGAATATTTGCTGATGCTATCGAGGCAGTGTTAGGTGGGTCGGAAAACTGCTAGCTTGGGGGAATACAAAGACGAATAGATTAACAGTAGCCACTGGCAGAGGTGAAAGAGATTCTTGCACTGCTTCTATTGGAATGAGCAGAAGCCTGAAAAACAAGATTCAGGATATTTCAGGGACTGCTGGGAGTCATTGCGGTACAAGTAAACACATGGGTTGTGTTAGAGTAGCTAAGAATAGAAATAGGTGCATGTATACTTGCATGTACACCAATGCTAGGAGTTTAGTAAATAAATTTGATGAATTTGAGGTATTGCTCAAAACATCAAAGGCAGATATTGTTGGGATATCAGAGACTTGGTGTCACACAGATATAAGGAATGCAGAACTGGAATTTGGGGAGTACGTCTACAGAAAGGATAGACTGGATAGGAAGGGAGGAGGGGTTATGCTATTAGTTAAAAAATACATAAAATCCAAGGAAGTGAAGCCAGTGGACATCGCTGGACAGTGCAGTGTCGAGTCAGTTTGGTGTGACACAAGCATTGGGAGATCAAAATTGAGAGTAGGAGTGTGCTATAGGCCTAATAACTCTGATGAGTATAATAAGAAACTGTACAGGGAAATAGAGTGAGCCAGTAAATCAGAGAGTCTTATAATGGGAGATTTTAATTTCCCAGATATTGACTGGAGTTTTGGGGGCTGGTCACTCACACACTAGCAAGGCTTTTGTGGATTTACTGGATGATTGTTTTCTACATCAGCATGTTCGGGAAGCAACTAGAGGGAGGAATACTCTTGATTTGATTATCAGCAGTGCCTCTTCATGCATTAAGAATCTGCAGATAAATGAACCACTAGGTGGCAGTGATCACAGTGTGCTGAAGTGGGATTTACTCAAAGAGGTAACTACCATTAGGGGTAAAGGGAAGGGTTATTGCTTTCGTAAAGGCGACTACGATGGACTGAGACAGTATTTAAATTCTATACAGTGGGACCAACTGATGATGTTACCAACAGCAAATGCAAAATGGGAAGCATTCAAAGAATTTAACCCCAGGGGCTCACATCTGGTGAGTATGGGCTTGGCATACCCAGGGTCCTGAGCTGGATATCATCATTCTTCTCTTTCTTGGTGATTTCCTTCTCTCTCTCTCTCTCTCTCTCTCTCTCTCTCTCTCTCTCTCTCTCAGGGTAACTCAAAAATTTTTTTTTTTTTTTTGACTGGTGCAGCATAAGCCTCAGGCTTCCTTGCACCATATGGCTAATAATAATAATAATAATAATAACTTATCTTGGAAGCTACTAGGCTTTACATACCAACTAAGAAATATTGTTCAAGGTTTAGGCCTAAATGGATGTCAGATGAACTGAAGAGGCATATGCAGAGAAGAAACATGCATGGGATACATACAAATTAACACATGACACAGAAGCCTATGATAGATACAAGTTGATCTGTAACCAAGTTACAAAGGAGGTTAGGCAGGCGAAGGCAGATACGAGAAATCTTTGGCAAGGGATGCAAAGAAATACAGCAAAGAGTTCTTTACTTATGTAAACTCTAGAAGGAAGGGGATGAATCAGATTGGTCCACTTGATATCGATGGGTCAACTGTTGATGATCCTGCTCAGGTAGCTAACAAACTAAATGAATATTTTGCATCCACATTCACACATGAGGAGTTATTTAGCGAGGGGAAAGCCAGGGGGTGTATTCAGCTCTAGCAGTAAGCTAGAGAATCTTGTAATAACTGAGAGTAAAGTGGAGGAGAAACTGTTGAAGATAAACACAAGAAAGGCACCTTGGGTGGATGGGATCTATCCAGTTATATTAAAGGAGGCAGCAGAGGAAGTAAGCAAACCCTTAGCCATAATTATGAGAGCTTCCTTGGACTCAGGGGAGGTACCCGCAGACTGGAGATGTGCAAATGTGACCCCAATTCACAAAGGAGGATCAAAGGCTGACACAAGCAATTATAGACCTGTGAGTTTAACTTCTCTTCCAGGAAAATTAATGGAGGCACTAGTTAAAGAAGCACTGCAGGATCATTTAGACAAGACTTCAGTTATAGCTCGGACACAGCATGGTTTTGTTAAGGGGAAGTCTTGCCTGACCAATTTGATTGGATACTATGATGCAGTCACAAAAGAACTGGATGCAGGGAATAACTTTGATATTATATACTTGGATCTTAGAAAGGCTTTTGATACTGTTGCACATAGAAAACTGCTGCACAAATTGGAGCAGTGTGACATTGGAGGCAAATTGCTGCTGTGGATAAAGGGGTGGCTGAGGGGGAGAAGACAGAGAGTGGTAATCAATGGACACTGCTCATCGTGGACTAATGTTATTAATGGAGTCCCTCAGGGCTCAGTGTTGGGTCCATTATTGTTTTCTGTATTCATAAATGATATTGATGATGGTATATCAAGCTTAATGTCAAAGTTTGCAGATGATACAAAGGTAGGCAGGGTTGTCAAGGTCACTACTGACACTATGCTGCTGCAACAGGATCTGGAAAGGTTGAGCAGATGGGCTGAGAGGTGGCAAATGAAGTTTAACATTGAAAAATGTAAAGTACTACATATGGGAAACAGCAACCCCAGAGCAATGTATCAACTCTGTGGTACTACGCTGACAAAGTGGTAGAGAATGAAAGGGACCTGCGAGTAGTTGTGCAGGCATATATGAAGTTCTCTGAGCAGTGCAGACGGGCTGCAAGAGTAGCTCATGGTGTATTGTCAATGATATATAGGAATCTTTCTAGCAGGGATAAGGAGGTGATTATTCCCTTGTATAAGGCAATGGTCAGGCCACACCTAGAGTACTGTATACAGGTCTGGAGGCCTCATTTCAAGAAGGATGTAGAGCTGCTGGAACGAGTACAGAGAAGGGCAACAAGATTAGTGAATGGAACAAAGGGGTGCTCTTACGAAGAAAGGCTTAAGTTTTGCAAATTACAGTGTCTGGAGACTAGGCACCAGTGAGGTGATCTGATAGAGGTGTATAAAGCATTGAATGGTTTGAGCATGCTCAATGCTGATGGGATTCTTCCTCTCGCTCAGGATAATCACCTGAGAGGGCATAAATTCAAATTGAGGAAAGACAGATGTAGGATAGATGTGCGGAAATTTGCCTTTAGCCAGCTAGTGGTTGGTTGATGGAACAGACTTCCATCCCTTGTCGTGGAAGTTGATAGCCTAAATAAGTTTAAGGCTCAGCTGGACAGGTATTTTGAACAAACAGAGGGGGTGAAGTGGAAGTGGGTTTTTTTTTTTTTTTTTTTTGGCTGATGCTGCATAAGCTTGCTTTCTTGCATCAAATGCCTCTACTAATGCTAATGCTAAAAAAAAAACATAATTCCTGAACAATTCCAAAAAAAATTAACTATATCCAGGGGCTCACATCTAGTGAGTATGGGCTTGGCATAGCAATGGTCCTGAATTGAATATCATCATCATTCTTCTCTTTCTGTTGTGATTCCCTTCTAATTCTCTCTCTCACACAGTAACTCAAATTTTTTTTGGCTGTGCAGCATAAGCCTCAGGCTTCTTTGCACCATATGGTTAATAATAATAATAATAATAATAATATATCAAAGGAAGTTTTAGTGGCGTTGTTTACATGAAGATTTGGGGTGTGAGCGGCACATGGAATGAAAAATGCTCTAGGTTTACAAAAGGTTTACAACAAAAAAAAAGTAATTTTTTTTTTGTTGTAAACCTTTGCGTTTTCCGCGCACATTCGAGCCCTGGCCACACAAATCCTGAATATTTATATTTACTCAATAAGTAGATTTGATATACACTGTGCTGCCACTTTATTGGGTACACCTACCTAGTAGCATCTTGAGTCTCCTTTAGCCTTCAAAACAACCCGAATTCGTCTAGGCATGGATCGAACAAGATGATGAAAATGTTGTGCAGGAATGGAGTACCATGCAGACATGAGTGTCGTGCAGTTCTTTGAGATTCAACGGAGGTGTAGGCCTGCAGCGAACAGCCCTTTCCAGCTCATCCCAAAAATGTTCAATGGGATTGAGATCTGTGGACTGAGCGGGCCACTGCAGCAAAGAAAAGTCATTGTCATGTTCCTGGAACCATTCCATAGTGATTCGGGCTTTGCGCACCGGAGCATTATCCTGCTGGAAGTAACTATCTAACTGAAGATAAACTATCAACATGAATGGATGCACTTGGTCAGCAACGATGTTTAAGTACGATGTGGCATTCAGACATGAATCTATGGGCATCAATGGACCCAACATGAGCAAAAAAAAAAAAAAAAAAAAAAACATTCCACACACCATAACACTGCCCACACCACCTTGCACAGTAGTCGTCAGACATGACGGGTCCATGGATTCATGTTGTTTTTGCCAAATTCTGAGCCTTCCATTAACATGATGCACCAGGAACTTCGACTCGTCAGACCAAGCAACTGTTTTCCAATCCTCGATAGTCCAGTGCTGGTGTTGCTGTGCCCACAGGAGGCATGCTCTCTTGTTCTTCATTGATAACAAAAGTACGCGATGTGGCCGTCGGCTGTTGTAGCCCATTAGCGACAAAGTGCGACTAGTGGTCCGTTGCACTATTTTGTTCAGTGTACAAAGGTTGTATTCTGACGTGATGTGCGACATTGTGGCCCGTCTGTTTGCTTGCACAATTCTAGCCATCCTCCTCTGACCTCTCTCATCAACAAGCGATTTTCTTCCACAGGAGTACTATTAAGAGGATGTTTTCTGTTCGTTGCACCATTCTCAATACACCTTTGAAACTGTGGTGCGTGAAAAGTTCAGGAGAACTGCTGTTTCAGAGATGCTTTGTCCAGCACGTCTTGCACCTATTACCATGCCACGTTCGAAGTCCATTAGATCACTCCTTTTCCACATTCTTGCTATGGTTTTTATGCTTAAATGATTCTAGAAAGTTTGTTCTGTTGCATTTATATCCACAACTGTGGTCATGTGACTTGCAATGTTGTGAGACAAACCATTTGTGTGCTAGCAGGGGTGTATCTAATAAAGTGGCAGCACAGTGTATATTAAAACAATCTGTCTGGAAGAATCACGCGCAGGACAAAATCGAAGAAAATGTTTGCTTATTTCATATTTCAACTTTCATAGTGCTTATGTCTCTCAATACAAATATAAGTATCACAGGGGCTCACATCTGGCGAGTAGCGCCCTGAGCTGAATATCATCTTTCTTGATGATTCCCTTCTACTTTGACTTTCTCTCAGGGTAACTCAATTTTTTTTTTTTTTTGGCCGGTGCAGCAAAAGCCTCAGGCTTTCTTGCTTGTTTGTTTGTTTATTTGGTTTTTAGGAGCATTAGCAACTAAGGCCATATTGCTCCGGGAATATGTGGTGGTCATTCCCGGACCTTTCCGCATCCTCCATATTTGGTGGTGACGGGCTCGAACCCCGGACTAATCAAGAAGCGTGTGTTACGCACTGCTGCTCCTTCCCACCTGGCTACGGAAGCGCCCCACTTTCTTGCACCATATGGCTAATAATGATAATATTCTGTTTAACATGAGTTACATCGGACTTTGCATCCAAAATCATAGCAAAATATCTAGTATTTTATCTATATTTTGTGAAATTATTTCAATAATTTCATTTTGTATTTGATCACCCAAATAATGCCATATTTTTTGATTCACATTTCTGAATACTGTGAATCTGCCATAACTGAATCGAATTTAGCAATTATTATTATTAATATTCATATGATGCAAGGAAGCCTGAGGCTTATGCTGCAACAGGAAAAAAAAAGAAAGGTCCCGAGTAACCCTGAGAGAGAGAGAGAGAGAGAGAGAGAGAGAGAGAGAGAGAGAGAGAGAAAGTAGAAGGGAATCACCAAGAAAGAGAAGAATGATGATATCCAGCTCAGGACCCTGGGTGTGCCAAGCCCATACTCACCAGATGTGAGCCCCCCGGGGTTGATTTTTTTGTTTCGGTAAGTTTTAAAAAGTCGCTATTGTTTTGTTTTTTTTTTTTATATATATATATATATATATATAAATCTTTTGAAGATCTCACGTACTCTATACACTGCCTTGCTAAAAATAGTACAGTAATACCCCGAAGTTACGCGATAGGTGGGTCCGACGAAAATCGCGTAAGTCGAATTCGCGTAAGTCGGGGTACAACTTTGCATATAAATACATATAAATTTTGCTTAATTGGGACCAAGGACTAACAAAAACACTAGTTTAGAAGAAAAATATTAATAAAATTGCAGTTCTTTATACATATTAATACAAAATATGTATTAAAAAAACAAATGACTTACGTTAAAAAGTTATTTCGATGTCGATGGCTTCATAAAATCTAACAAATTCGTCTGACGACACAGCGCGTTCTTTTTTTCACGCAGAATTTCTTCGTAGCAAGCTAATAATTTTTTTATTCCTTGCTTTGTAGCTATAACGCGTTCTTCGTTGGAGTCTATGTTTTCTAAAATTTTTAAGCCCTTTACAATTGAGCCCTTTTCAATTTTCAACCTGTCAAGTTTGCAATTGTCATGTGCTTTTCGCCGTTGCTTCATTTAGGCCTGTAGCACGTGCAATATCACATGGTCTTTCATTTCGCTCAAAGCGTTTCACAATTTCATATTTTTTTTCTCTATCGACAGAGGCGGACTGGCAATAAGCCTTACCGGGGAAACCCCGGTGGGCCAGTGTGATTTTGGCCATAAACCATAGCATGAGGCCACTATAAATTTTCCCGGGTAAGAATTTTTGACCCAGTCCGCCTCTGTTTATCGATAATTGCTTTTCTTTTTCTCTCTGAATCTGCAGTGTCTTCACCAGGACGCTTCCTTTTCATTTTTAGGGAATAAAGCACAATTACAAAACGAGGAGGCACGCTTGATACGCATAAACAAAGCTGCGCGCATGTAGCAACTGAATAAACAACACCATAAAGGCAGAGATACACTATTAACACCTCACATTTCTAGGGGTTACTACCATAAAACAATAAAAATCCAGTTGCGTTTCTGCTAGTGGAATCTGTTATAAACTGGTAGTAAACTCGATCTAATTGCATTTGCGATTATACCGATAGCTGGAATTGTGTTGGTTTTTACGTTATTATGGTGAAAGTGTGTTTCCCCTTCACTGATATAAAAAACATAAAAGCAGCAAAGTTGAATTTTGTTCATCTTTCGCTCTCATTCTCCACCGTCGCACCGTATATCGATAACATATGAAAAACGACCTTGAAGATAGTGGGCGGCAGCGTTGCCAAACGAAAAAATCAGGAACCGCGTAACTCCGAGTTCGCGTAAGTCGGGGTAGCGTAAGTCGGGGTATTACTGTATTACAGTAAACCCCCGCTATTCGCGGTATCTGTATTCGCGGTTTCGCGATCGCCGATTTAATATAAAATGAAACCTAAAAAAATGTGAATTTTAAAGCGCCGTGAATATTTTCCGCCATAAAAAAACATGGGCGTGGCTAACATTATCTTTCCCGGTCAAAACAGCACTCAGTGGGATGACAAAATCGCGAGCGTGGATGTTTCTCGTTAATCCTTGTTCAGTATGTGTTTTTTCATCGAAATTTTCATTTCGATGTCATATGCTTGCATTTCACTATGTACATAGTCATATTATGAAGATACATATATAGACAAAATTTTAGACTAGTTTTTCTTATATATTTCATACTTTGGAACGGAATCACTTTATTACTATGGGAGCCATAACTCAGTATGCGCTTGTCATGGAAGGTTTCGTCGTTTGCTTTTAATTTATATGCTTATAAATTGAATAAATTTATAATCAATTTATCAATTTAGAATCAATTTATAAATTGATATGCTTAAAAAATGATAAATCTACCGTTTTGCAGTGTAAAACAGACTTTTTCGAGTGTGTTAACGGAAGAAAGTGACTTTATTGTGTACAAAGTTCTTTCTAACCCCTATAAAAATATGGCTACGAATAACAAGAGAAATGTGAAAATATCAAAGGTGATGACATTAGCGAATAAAATTGAGTTATTAGATAAAATTTCTAATGGTGCAAGTGTCTCCTCAGTAGCAAAACATTATAAAATCAATGAGTCAACGGTACGATCAATCAAGAAATCGGAAGAAAAAATCCGCCGTAGTGTCCGTGAAAACGCGCTAATTACTTCAAAAATTTACTCTGTAACTCGTGATGTTAAATTAGAAAAAACGGAAAAGCTTTAAATATGTGGAACTCAAAATAAAATTCCGTTAAGTTCATCATTATTCATGAAAAGGCAAAACTCCTTTATCAACACTTTAGCGAAACTGGTGATAGCACTGGTGGGATGTTTTTAACTAGCAAAGGCGCTGGTTTGAAAGATTTGTTTTGAAATTTCTAATAAATATTACATTTAATATTAAATTGTTTCTTATTTTCATTTCGATGTCATATGCTTGCATTTCACTATGTACATAGTCATATTATGAAGATACATATATAGACAAAATTTTAGACTAGTTTTTCTTATATATTTCATACTTTGGAACGGAATCACTTTATTACTATGGGAGCCATAACTCAGTATTTGCGTTTTCGGTATTCGCGACATTTCTCAGGAACGTAACCCCCGTGAATAGCGGGGATTTACTGTATATATATTCTTTCAGTTACCAAATACCAATACCCTTTTTTTTTTTTCTATATCATATAATCTCTGTTCTCTAGCGTCGATTGTAATGTTTGTCTTTAGTGACTGCCATTTTTCTAACCGTTTTTTAATTGTACTGCACTTGTTTCATGATTATCTAAAATGGCAGATAAATATCTCCAATTACTCAAATTGATTACATAGTTGGTTTTTATGATCTCCAAATCTTGCAACAAAAGCCAAATACAGAATTTTGCGATGAAGAATAAAGTAACCTTTGACCTTTTTCTCCATTTTTTCTGAATTTTCATATAATAAACATCTAAAAATTTTCTTTGACTTTAATCGGAAGGATATTCTCTATTTTTAATTTGAGTAGGATAATTTTGAATTAAATAATCGCATTGTTTCAGTGTCAGGTTTTCTGGCCAATTACTTCGATCAGTTGATAATGATGTATTTGAGTCAATATTTATTAAATATAATTACTAAGGGGAAAATAAAAAAAAAAATTCGCTAAATAGAAAATTTCACTATTAAGAAGTTTGTTAAACAGAAGTCCGATTTGTATGTGTTGAACAATTTTTTTGGCGCCTTCCTGAACAGCCGCCTGTAAGCGACGCTTACCTCACCTACCCACGTGCAGCAGCCCTGCTCATGAGTAACTGCGTCAAAATAGTTTGCCAGGTTACTTAGACATTATTTTCTCTTAATAAAATGACGTGTGTCCTTCAAAATTCCATTTCTATCTAAATGTCTCTGGATTGTATCACCAATCCGAAAATCGTAAAGGCCGATCAAGGGATCAGCCTCTAAGATTTTCCCTACCATTGAAGTCAGACTAACCAGTCTGTCGTTACTGACTTCACTCTTGGAACTGTCTTTATGTATTGGCAATACATTGCACTTCTGCAAACCAAAGGAATGTCTCCAGAGTTCAAAGATGCTCTCTGGCCGCCTCCTTCAGAACTACTGGATATATTCTATCAACTCTAGGAGCCTTACTTGCCTTTATGCTCGAATGTTTTTCTAATAAACATCATCTCTAATTTTGAAATCACTAATTTTAGATGGCTCAGCCTCTCCTCAGCATAAAGGATCTTTTGTCAGTAAAGACTGATGCAAAGTATTTAATCACCAGCAACATCAGCTGGGTTATCTAAGACTTTCCCACACCCAGTGCTCAAGGATCTGATCTGTTTTCTTCTTTGTATTCATATACACAATCTCCTTGTCTCCATTCTTTGATCTCTTAGCCAGTGCTTTCTCATACTCAGCCTTGCCCCCCCCCCCCCAATCCTATGTGTGGTACTATTACAAATCAACTTTTCAGTTTGTTTGCTCTTTTAGAATGACTAGCTCATTATTCATCCATCCCAGCATCCTCCTCCTCCTCTTGCTGTTTTTTTAATATTATGTGTTCATGGCTTTTGTGATTATTGCTTTGAAGGTATTCCACGATTTTAATGTATTGACCTTTCCTCTAAAATCTGCCCAATTCATAGATGCCATGTAGCACCTTAGACTGCCATATTCTCCTTTTCTGATATTAAACCCCATGCTTTAACTTTAACTACTGTAACATCTTTCATTTTTCAACTAACAACTGCATGATGATTACCTGCCAATGGTTTCTGTACTTGAATGAGAAACATGCTGGATGTATATTGTTGGCTATTGGATCAGTAGGGAGGATTTTCATAGTTCTATCAAGTTACCTTTTAGTTGGGTGATGTCATTTGATTTGTGAATAATGATGAGGTATTGAATATTTTTATCCCTAGTATTTTCTCTAATATACTTGTACAAATAAGTCTAGTTTATTTAAAAATTTTGTTCCCCATAGCAAGTTTCCCTCCCACTTATTCCAATCAATTAGGGGGAGATTTAAGTCACCCATAAGATATTCACACTTGCTTGCCCATTCCACCTGCATGCAGACTCTCGTCATACTCTTCAATCTTCTTGACTGTAGATTCCTCTCGCTCTCATTATATCTTTGCTACCATCTAACTCACACCAAACAGATTGTATGCTGACAGAAGTAACTTGTGACTCAGCAAAAGCTCTGTGCTCAGATTGCTTTTGATAAGAAGCATGACCCCACCATCCCTTCTATCTTCCCTAAATACATTATACATACCATAATGGAACTTATCAACCCCAATTTCTGGGTGGATATGTTTCTGTTAGCCCTATTATGTCAGCATTAGTTGTCCTACCCAGGAGTATGGACATTTTATTGGCAGCACTCCTGACATTACTGTAGAGACAGTTAATACATTACTGTAGAGTATACATTACTCCTGACATTACTGTAGAGACAATTAGGAGGGAGTATATGATGAGAGCCTTGTTGATCAATTCGGCCCGGGAGAGATTCTGCGAGGCTCAAGAGGTAGAATTTTTCTCAGCCTGGTCTGTGCTTGTTAACAGGAGAGACCGCTTCTACAGGGATGGGATACACTTAAATAGAAAGGGCGCAAGAATATTTGCTGATGCTATTGAGGCAGAGTTAGGTGGGTCGGAAAACTGCTAGCTTGGGGGGAATACATGGACTATTATTATTATTAATAGCCATATGGTGCAAGGAAGCCTGAGGCTTATGCTGCACCGGCCAAAAAAAAAATTTCTCTATTACCCTGAGAGAGAGAGAGAGAGAGAGAGAGAGAGAGAGAGAGAGAGAGAGAGAGAGGAATCACCAAGAAAGAGAAGAATGATGATATCCAGCTCAAGACCCTGGGTGTGCCAAGCCCATACTCACCAGATGTGAGCCCCTGGGGGTAATAGATTAACAGTAGCCACAAAATCTAAGGAAGTGCATCCAATTGATGTGGGTGGACAATGCAATGTTGAGTCTGTTTGGTGTGACATAAGCACTGGGAAAGGAAAAATGAGAGTGGTGTGTGTGTTTATAGGCTTAATGAATCTGATGAGCAATTGTGCAGAGAAATAGAGTGGGCCAGTAAATTACAGTGTCTTATAATGGGGGATTTTAATTTCCAGGAATTGACTGGAATTTCTGGGTTGGTCACTCACACACTGGCAAGGCTTTTGTGGATTTATTGGATAATTGTTTTGTACAGCAGCATGTTTGGGAGGCAACTAGAGGGAGTAATACTCTTGATCTGATTATCAGTAGTGATTCTTCATGCATCAAGAATCTGCAGATAAAGGAACCACTAGGTGGCAGTGATCACAGTGTGCTCACTGCCACCTAGGTGGGATTTACTCAAAGAGGTAACTACCATAGGGTAAAGGGAAGGATTTTTGCTTTCGTAAAGATGACTACGGTGGTCTGAGACAGTATTTAAATTCTATACGGTGGAACCAACTGATGATTTTACCAACAAAGAAATATTGTTTAAGATTTAGGCCTAAATGGATGTCAGATGAAATAATTAGACGTGACAGAGAAGAAAAATGCATGGGATACACATAAATTAACATGTGACACAGAAGCCTTTGATAGATATAAGCTGGTCTGTAACCAAGTTATAAAGGAGGTTAGGCAGGTGAAGGCAGATTACGAGAAATCTTTGGCAAAGGATGCAAATAAAAACAGCAAAGAGTTCTTTACTTATGTAAACTCTAGAAGGAAGGGGATGAATCAGATTGGTCCACTTGGTATCGATGGTTCAACTGCTAATGATCCTGCTCAGGTAGCTAACAAATTAAATGAATATTTTGCATCGACATTCAAACATGAGGAGTTATTCAGGGAGGGGAATGCCAGAGGTGTATTCCACTCTGGCAGAAAGCTAGATAATCTTGTAATAACTGAGAGTACAGTAGAGGAGAAATTGTTGAAGATAAATACAAGAAAGGCACCTGGGGTGGATGGGATCTATCTAGTGATATTAAGGGAGGCAGCAAAGGAAGTAAGCAAACCCTTAGCCATAATTATAAGAGCTTCCTTGGATGCGGGGGAGGTACCCATGGACTAGAGATGTGCAAATGTGACCCCAATCCACAAAGGAGGATCAAAGGGAGACACAGGTAATTACACACCTGTTAGTTTAACTTCTGTTCCAATGTAAATTAATGGAGGCACTGATTAAAGAAGCATCATCTTCGTCATCATCTAAAGGATCATCTAGACAAGTCTTCAATTATAGCTCAGACACAGCATGGGTTTGTTAAGGGGAGGTCTTGTCTGACTAATTTGATTGGATATATGATGTAGTTACAAAGGAACTGGATGCAAAGAATAACTTTGATATCATATTTTTGGATCTTAGAAAAGCCTTTGATACTGTTGCACATGGAAGACTGTTGCATACATTGGAGCAGTGTGGCATTGGAGGCAAATTGCTGCTATGGATAAAGGGATGGTTAAGTGGGAGAAGACAAGAGTGGTAATCAATGGACACTACTCTTCGCGGACTAATGTTATTAGTGGGTTCAGTGTTGGGTCAATTATTGTTTTCTGTATTTATAAATGATATCGATGATGGTATATATCAGGCTTAATGTCCAAGTTTGCAGACGATATGAAGGTTGGCAGAGTTGTTAATGACAGTACACTGCTGCAACAGGATCTAGAAAATTTGAGCAGATGGGCTGAGAGGTGGCAAATGAAGTTGAACAAATGTAAAGTACTACATATGGGAAGCAGTAATCCCAGAGAAACGTATGAACTCTGTGGTACCACACTGACAGTAGTAGAGAATGAAAAGGACCTGTGGGTAATTGTTTAGGCAGATATGAAGTTTTCTGAGCAGTGCAGATGGCGTGCAAGAGTCTTGCAGACCATCTGCACTGAGTCTTGCAGACCATCTGCAAATATACAGGAATTTTTCTAGCAGGGATAAGGAGGTGATTATCCCCTTGTATAAGGCAATGGTCAGGCCATACTGTATACAGGTCTGGAGGCCTCATTTTAAGAAGGATGTGGAGCTGTTGGAACAAGTACAGAGAAGGGCAACAAGATTAGTGAACAGAACAAAGGGTTGCTCTTACGAAGAAAGGCTTTAGTTTTGCAAATTAGTGGCTGGAGACTAGGCACCTGGGAGGTGATCTTATTGAGGTGTATAAAGCCCTGAATGGTTTGAGCATGCTCAGTGAGGATGGGACTCTTGCTCAGAATAATCGCCTGAGAGGGCATAAATTCAAATTGAGGAAAGACGGTTGTAGGATAGATGTGTGGAAGTTTGGCTTTGCCTTTAGCCAGTGGGTGGTTGATTGCTGGAATAAACTTCCATCTGTCATTGTAGAAGTTGATAGCTTAAATAGATTCAAGGCAGAACTTGACAAACATTTGGAGCTAGTGGATGGGTAAACTACGGGTGGTTTTTTTTTTTTTGGCTGATGCTATATAAGCTTGCTTTCTTGCATCATGTGCCTTTGCTAATGCTTAATTATTCTTCTTTGAAGTTATTTAGGCTTGTTTTCCTAGCTTTATCTTCCCCCCTGTTTGAAATGTTGCTACCCATAGAACATCTCGTCATTATTGGCTGTTGTTGCAAAAAGAATTGAGGTAGGTGCAAGTGTTACTTTGACCTACATAATCAGATAATTTGAATCAGTAAAAATTTCTAACACTAATTCACAACTTTTTAAAAATATCATAAATATTTATTCATATAAAATATATGAATAAATTTATTTTTATTCTTATCTTTGTATTTAATAACTGATAATAATAATGAAAGCAGTGAAAATACACAGGTAAAAGGATAAAAAAAAAAAAAAAGAGTTAAGTACAAATAAAAGTGATTACAAGAAGCTTTAAATGTAGGATGCTTTTGTCAATAGTAAACAATATGTATATATGTTAAAGTTAGTTTTAATATGGTCATATACTGTTTGCTGGTATGATCATAGTTTAAAATAAAGCATTTATAGGGGGTGGGAGAAGAGATGCTATTATGAAAATTTTAAAAAATAATAAAAAAAAAAAATACACACACACACATTGTATGTTGTTATACACTGTATGTTATAATAAGCATAACTTATATTTTGGTATGATTATCTTACAGCCGAACTGATATATCTCATATATTAAAGAGCAAAATGAAGTAAGTATTCATTGATTGTTTATATATATAAAAATCAGTCATTGCATTATAATTTTATAACTTATATTAGAAAAGAATCCTTGGGCATCAGGATTAGACATAAGGAAATATTGCTTCCTCTTACTTCAAATGGTTCATTAAAATAAACGATGATACAAAATCAGAAATTGAAAATAGAAATAAATATATACAAGAATTTAAAATCACTGACTACGAAAAATAAAATAATATACAATTATAATATAAAATAAGACAACCAAATAAAAGTGCTAAAACATACGTGCACCATATAAAATTAAACAAGCTTTCGAGGTGATGGGCTGCTTCTTCAGCTTGATAAGATCAACAACAGAAAGCCAAATATATATGCCAAAGGAAAATCCCACGAATGCATGAACATTCCGTACTTGTGCATAAAGTGTAGCAGGAAAAAAGGAAAAGAGAGGGGAGACAAGAGAAATGGAAGATATTAATCATCAGACTGTATTACTGTTGTAAGGTCTAACAGCTTGTTAACTTGCCACCTCCCATCGTGGTATTTTACACCAAGGTGGCAAGTTAACCCCAGTTCCATTGAGACCCCCCCCCCCCGGTCTAACGTTGAAATTCTGGATATGCCCATGATACACTTAATTTCCCAGTTATGACCTTCCATATAGCAACAGCAGGTTCCACCATTCGTCATAACCCTGGGACCCACATTCTCCCAATTATAGAGGCCACTATTTTACATCACGATGGGAGGTGCCATGTTAACAAAGGAGCTGCTAGACATTACAACAGTGATACAGAATCTGATAATTAAAATCTATTTCTCTTATCCCTTTTCTTTTTCTGTGCTACATTCAATGCACAGGTACGGACTGTTTGTGCATGCATGGGATTTTCCTTTGCAATATACATTGCTTGACAAAATTAACAGCACACAATGTTTTTCATGAATACTTTATCATGAACAGTGTTGCCAAAGCCGAACATTTGATATAATAGGATCCTGGTATGCAAATTCTGAGTATCTACCACTTTATAGAACAGCAAATTATTGCAGCTTATAAAAACACAGGTTACAACCACATCACTTCATTCCATTTTTTAGTTTGTGTGGTGATAGCCACATCTCCAGTATTCAGGATAGCAAGTCATCGTCATTTAGATGATTCTTTGAGGTGGTGGTGGTTCTACTACTTGAAGCCAGGCAGAGGTGGCACGTTGGCTTAATGCCACACAGCATTGCCAAGACAATGCCACACATCATTGTCTTGGCACTATGAAAGCAGTTTCAAGAGACAGGAACCATTACAAGAAGAGCTGACCAAGGTTGCCAGAGGGCTATGTAAACTATAACAGACTGCTCTATCTGGCTCTAACAGCAAGATGGAACCCTACGATCTTGTCATCGACTGTCTCTTGAAGTTGCGGTGGCCACAGGTGAAAACATTTGCAACTGGACTGTGTTAAGAAGGCTCAATTTAAGTGTACTCTACGCAAGGAAGCAAATGGTTTGTATCCCCCTTACCCCAGAGTCGGTGCAGGGGACCAGGTGTCCTCTCCCCCCCCCCAGCTGCAAAATGCCAGCACTTAACATTCAATACAACCCACACATACACTGTACATACCTACACATACTGTACACCACTAGAAACAGTGAAAGGAGTAAAGATGGAGTTGCCATTCTGGTCCATAAAGATATAAAAAACAACATTTTGGAATTCAAAAGTACATCACCAAGGGTGTCAAAGACTACTACTCAGGATTTCTAAGAGGTATAAGCTGAAGGTTATAATGATTTATGCACCAACATCGAGCCATGATGATGAAGAGGTTGAAGAAATGTACACCGAAATTGAGTCTTCTAGATGAACAGAAAACTCACTACACTATCATTATGGGGGACTTCAATGCTAAGGTTGAAGTCCCCCATAATGATAGTGTAATTAAAGTGTAATAATACAAAGGTCTTTGAGATAACAGAAGAGGAGAAAAAGCAGTACGTACTGAAACCTAACAAGTTTCAGCTTCTGCAGACTGCTCAGAACCAAGATATCGACATGGCATATTACAACTTTCTGAAAGTGATAAACCCCAAGAAACCTATAAGTAAAAAGAAATCCAAAGAAGAAAAAAATCAGTCAAGAAACACTTGTCATGATGAACCAAAGATGACAAATGAAGAGCAAGAAAAACACTGACAGGGAGAAAATTGAGTATACTGAGTTATGCAAAGCCATTAGAAAGAGACTCAGAGAGGACATAAGAAGATTTAACACAAGAAAAGTAGAACAAGCATTAAGGGAAAACTAAGGATTTAAATCTGCAGCTATGAGCAGTAATTCAGAAAGACAAATGATACTGAAACTGAAGAATAGGGATAGTGTACTTCTTAATAGCAGAGAAGGCATAATTCAAATAGCAGAAGACTACTATAAAGAGTTATACAAAGAGCAAGGGAATGATGCCAGCAGTGGGGAAGATGGATCGCAAATTAGTAACATATACAACATCCTGATGAGGTAAAAAAATGCGTTCAAGAAAATGAAGAATCAGAAAGCCCTGGGGGAAGATGAAGTTACTATAGAGTTGTTAAAATTGGGAGGAAGACACATGACACAAAAACTGGCAAGACTTCACAAAATGCATTAGAAAAGGTGTTGACGCCTAAGGAGTGGAATAATGCAATCATAGTTTTGCTGCATAAGAAAGGAGATAAATTGGAAATTATAGACCAATTAGCTTATCTCACATCTACAAGTTGTTCACAAGGGTCATTACTTACAGGTTAGAAAGAATACTTGATGAGAATCAAACGAAAGAGCAAGCTGGCTTTAGGACAGGATTCTCAACTATGGATCACCTTCATGTAATGTCACAATATCTCCGAAGTTGTTTACTGCTGCCCTTGAGGAAGCTTTCAGGAGATTAGACTGGTCGCAGAAAGGAGTCAATGTGAATGGAGAGTACCTAAACCATTTACGATTTGCAGATGACATTGTGGTCATAAGGCCAAGATACCAAAGAATTAGAGGAAAATCTGAATCAGTTATGCAGAGTTAGTAAGGATTTTGGACTAAAGATGAATATGGCTAAAACAAAAGTAATGATGAACAAGTATGCTACAGAAAGGGATATAATGATTGAAGGAGCAGTAAGTGAAAAGGTGGAGTCATATACTTATCTGGGACAAGTATAATGATAAATGGCTAGAAGTCAAGAGAAGAATAAATTTTGGATGGATAGCATTCAGGAAATATAGTCACATACTGAGGAGCAATATCCCAATTTGTCTGAAATGTAAAATAATGAACCAATGTATACTTCCCACCATGACTTATGGAAGTGAAACTTGGGCGCTCACCAAAAGAATGGAAGAGAAGCTGAGAACTACACAGCAAAGAATGGAACGAATTATATTGGGAATCAGACTGTTAGATAAGAAGAGAAACACATTGATTAGGCAGCAAACTCAAGTAAAGGACATTCTAATCAAAACTAAAGAACTAAAATGGTCTTGGGCAGGATACAGCTCGAAGACATGATGACAGATGGACTAAGAAAATAACAGAATGGTACCCAAGAGGAGCTAAGAGAAAACCTGGAAGACAACAACAGAGATGGACAGATGAAATTCATAAATTTGTGGGTAGTAAATGGATGGCCATTGCACAAAACAGAAGGAACTGGAAAGTTGCTGGAGAGGCCTTCATCCTGCAGTGGATTGAAAATGGCTGATGATGATGACTTACACATACTCATTTGCCGGCATTGGCACCGTCTTGTCAGATGCATCAGTGGCTTATAGGGGAAACCCTGGAGACTGCCATACAATACGTACTGGAACTTAACAAGTTTCAGCTTCTGCAGACTGCTCAGAACCAAGATATCGACATGGAATATTACAACTTTCTGAAAGTGATAAACCCCAAGAAACCTATAAGTAAAAAGAAATCCAAAGAAGAAAAAATCAGTCAAGAAACACTTGTCATGATGAACTGAAGATGACAAATGAAGAGCAAGAAAAAAACTACGTATACTTATATAAATACTTTAAATCCCCTTACCCCAAACCACTGTAGAGCCAATAAAAACTTGTACCATGAACATGTGACTTGGAACCCTGATAAATGGGGTACAGTTCTGTTCTCTGATGAGCCCTGTTTTAGCCAACAAACATTCTAGATGTTATTTCAGCTGGAGACGAGGAATACAGTACCATCCCTCCAACATCAGATAAAGAGACACCTATGGTGGAGTAAGTGTTCTCATGTGGGGTAGAATAATGATGAATGGCTTCCTCTTTGTTTTTGATAGGGGTACTGTAACCACAAACAGGTACCAAGAATAGATCCTCGAATGCTATGTGTGACTTCTTACAGGTGCATTTGGCCCAGATTTTCTTTTATGCAAAACGTGGCACTGCACAGACAGCTCAAGTGGTGGATGAATATCTTCGGTTTTAAGAGCCAACAACTGCTGTTGCAGCACAACTGCCACACTTAAATCAAACATATGTGGGACCCCCCTTGGGCTTAGCATTGCATGCAGACAGCCAATTTCTTAGTCACTTGGCAAGCTAGGGTCTGTACTGGTGGAAGAATGCGATTTGTTGCCACAGAATCTTATAGGCACCCTTAAATTGTTCACTGATGTCAGGTCTGTTTAGCCTGAGATCAGTGGAGAACTGATGTCAGTTCTCTATACAAGTTTCAAGCATCTTGTATAGACTTCTATAATGGGATGTTTTGGTAATTCTTATACAACCCCTATCACTGTTCCTTACACCTGTCTGAAGTTTTTCACCATCTCCTCATTTCATCATTATTCCAAGGTACACGACCATGCCAAATTTTGTCTTGCTTCTTTGCAAGCTGTACAAGTTACACCACATTTTCTATGCGTTCTGTTAATTTTATCAATTGCAGAGAACTAAATATATGCTGCTCAAGGCCTGCCGCATCGAAAGCTTCTCATTTTATTTTACAGTCAGCGATTTTAAATTCTTGTATATTTTTATTTATATTTTCAATTTCTAATTTGGTATCATTTATCTTAATAAACTGAAGTTAGAGGAATCAATATTTCCTTTTCAATTTTATAGCCTAGTGATTTAGGTTTTGATACTGCTTTTAATTTTCAAATTTCTTATTTAAGTTTAAATGGTACTAAATACTTCTAGCAGTTTATGAATGAATTGATTGATTGCCACTAGCTGTTAGTCAGGATTAATAAAAATGAATGAGAAACATGCTTGTTATATACAGTCAGTCCTCGTATAGCACGATAGTTGTGTTCCTAGAAACCCTCGTGCAATGCAAAATCGTGCAATATAAACAACAGGCCCTATGGGAAAAATGGGGTTAGGTGCCGACCACCCAAGATTGAACACACATTTGTAACCAAAACATTACCAAACACAATAAATAATCGTAATAAAATACGTATTTTTTTACGACTATTACATAATAAAATATTGCTACTGCTTTTACTTCTATCGTAAGCAAACTTGTTTTTTGTTTGATTTTCTATCCAAACAGATGACAGCCGTTCCATCTCTTCCAATTCTTTGTGTCTTAATCTAATGAATTTTAATTACACTTTGAGTTGTTCCTACTATGAAAGTTTTTTATTTTCTCCGCATTCTTTGTAATTCGCGGCGTTGCCTCATTTAGGTCTGTAGCATGTGCAATATCACATGGTCTTTCATTTCGCTCAAAGCGTTTTGACAGTTTCATATTTTTTCGCTATCGACAGTGGCGGACTGGCCATAAGCCTTACCGGGGAAATCCTGGTGGGCCTGAGGCCGATGTGATTTTGGCCATAAACACTAGTATGAGGCTACTACAAATTTTCCCGGGTGAGAATTTTCGATCCAGTCCGCCTCTGTTTATCGATATTGCTTTTCTTTTTCTCTCTGAATCTGCAGTATCTTCACCAGGATGCTTCCTTTTCACACCTTTTAAATTTTTAGAGAACAAAGCACAATTACAAAACAAGGAGGCACGTTTAATACACATAAACAAAGCTGCGCGCGTGTAGCAACTGAATAAACAACACCGTAAAGGCCACTATTAACACCTCACATTTTACTAAAGCACATTTCTAGGGGTGACTACCATAAAACAATAAAAACAATTTCCAGTTGCATTTCTGCTAGTGGAATCTGTTATAAACTGGTAGTAAACTCGATCTAATTGCATTTGCGATTATACCGATTGCTGGAATTGTGTTGGTTTTTATGGTGAAATGTGCTTCCCCTTCACTGATATAAAACACATAAATACACTTTCGGAATCTTCTCTTCATTCCTATCGCGTTGCATTCGGTTGGGGTGATTCCGCGTTTGACTGCCATTTCTTGTAAACACAAAGGCGAATCGTGCATAAGCGAATTCGGTTCGTGTTATATAAGATATCGTTCCCCTATTTATAAATCGTGTATGATCGAATTCGTTTAATGTAAACACGTGTTATACAAGGACTGACTGTATATGTATTGTGTTGGGTATTGAACTAATAGGGAAGTATTTCATAGTTCTCTCAAGTCACCTTTTATTATGGTGAATATTATCTTGTGTAAAGTTTAGAAAAGAAATTGACAATTATCTTAATTGCTGATATACATTAACATTCTTATTTTATTTTGATAGTTTGGTAACTTACCTTAGAAATTGAAAATAAATAACCTTAATTTAGAAATAAAAAATCGGTGGTTAAGTCCATTGTTTCATAGCACCACCTAGGGATGATACTATAAAGTTTAAATTTCATTGAAATTACTGATGATTTCAGTGGATTTGACTTGAGTGGTAAGCATATTCTGTGAGCATTTCTTGAATTCTGCTAGGTCCCATTCAAATGTAGGTCATTACAAGATTTGGATAGCTGGTGATACCCCATGAAATTATCTCTCTCTCTCTCTCTCTCTCTCACACACAGGTTCTCCGAAGAAATTACTGGTGACATTCTGTCCTTTCTTGAGAGAACCAGTGAGAATAGAATGAAAATATACATGCCCTTGTTCAGCACCCATAGGAAAAACTCTTCAGAAAGAAGACAATGAAAAATAACACTTCTTATGCATGAAAAAAATATTAGAAGCCAGTACCATCAGCCTTACCCCCTTTTGTCTGAACATGTTTAATGGTTCTTTCAAACAGCACTAATGTAGAAGTATCATATAGGTACCAATGATAATTTATTATGTAAGCAAAGCACTGCAAAGAAAGAAAGAAAGATTCCCTTCAAACAGTACTTTGTGGGTTTTTATTAGATATTTAATGATGTGTAAAAGTACCAAATTATTGGGTAGCCAAGAGATGTTTTAGTATTTAAAAATTGTGTTGCCATAATTCAGTATATACAGTAAGTGGGCTTGATTTTTCTCACCTAAATAGTATATGGCAATGATTTTGGTAGACTTTTTTGTGTGCCTGATCATTTTTCTAAGATTAGTTTTACCATTACTTCTTTATTTCAAAATGACTTTGCTGAACTGTATTAATTTTATAAAAAAATTTCTCGCGGTAGAGTGGACACACTTTTAGTAACTGGAGCCAAAGCATCTCATCTTCATACAGTACACACAATGTGGGAACACATGGATCCAAAAAAGACAACCCTTCTTCAAATTGATGATGTTGGAGATGTTATCAATGAAGCTGTAAGTACATTCTTATTCTACAGACTTTTTCTGTGATTTGAAATCTGTTTCTTCAAGAATAATGAAATTGTGATGATACACATTTGTTGTATATTTTGAGAAAAGGTTTATTCCTAATGGATGAAAAATTAGGAGGAAAAAACTTAAGGCCAAGCATTTCATAAGTTGGCTTCCAAACATCTTCAGTAGATGATCTATATTTAGATTGAGTCTTGAAACTAAGAAAGAAAATTTACCTATGCAGTGGCTGTTTATATACTAACTAAACTTGAAAGCTAATGATCTGGAGCTGTTTTTGGTGAAGGTCCAGAATTATTAAAATCTAGTATTATTAAAATTACTAAAACCTCGAAGTTTTAATTGTACAAAAGAATTTTTTTTTTTAATAGACATTCATCCATCAATGGTCTACTGTTATAAGAATTTTAAGAAAATTTCCAAATTCTAATGAAATAATTACTACTCTTCTTTAACATCTATCATATCCTCCCCCCCCCACCTGATATCTTGTGAGGAAACATTGTCTGTTAGCAGTTTGATGACAAAATTATTACTCCTGTAGTTGATGGAAGAAAGATCTCTTCTCTATGGGCAATCTCATTATAGAAAATGTTTCTCATTTTCTTTGTTGGCTCATCTGAGGAGATGAATGTTATTCTGCCAGGGAAAAATTACATACAATAATGACTATTTCATCTCTTTCACAACATTCATTTTGTTGACTTCATAAATTATTATATTTTAGGTGTTGTCTGTTATATGGCATTTTTTCTGCTTGTTACTCATTTCTGAAGATTGGGTTCAAATCCCAATTTTAAGCTGAAGGAATTCTTAAAAGCCTCTTCAGTTGAAGCTTTTAGTAAAATTTGGCCTCAGAAAAGCGAGTAGTATTTCTCATTGAGTTATTCCAGGTTTTTCAACCCTTGCAATGTGCATAAATTTCAACCCTTGCTGGGTTCATAAGGGTTTTTCAACCCTTATGAACCCAGTATAATTAAAATAGGTATGATTATGTTCAAAGTGGTCGATGTGCTAAAGTACCCTAAAACATCCATCCCTCCAAGAAATTTAAACTAGTCTAAAGTTAATATTTGTTTGTCCAATAAAGCTGATTATTTTATGATATGCAATATCTTTAAATACATATTTCTATCTAATTTTAGCTATGCACAAAGTTTATTGGAGCACTTTTGCATATAGGAGAAAAGGGCCGTTTAGTGCTCATCTAAGTAGTAAACTTCAATTTTGGTTTGAAAAGTGCAGAATGAATAGCAGTGAATTTTAAGAAAATTTCACTATCATTTATTAAGAACTATTTATATTCTGAAGTTTAACATTGACAAATGCAAAGTACTGCATATGGGTAGAAGTAACCCCAGAGGAGTGTACCAACTGTGTGTGGTTTTTTCATAAAATGAAAAAAGACCTAGGAGTGATTGTGCAGTCAGATATGAAGTTTTCTGAGCAATGCAGACAGGCTGCCAGAGTAGGTCATGGGGTCTTGTCAATGATATACAGGAATTTTGCTAGTAGGGAAAAGGAGGCGATTATCCCTTTGTATAAGGCAATGGTCAGGCCACGCCTTGAGTATTGCTTACAGGTCTGGAGGCTTAATTTTAGGAAGAATGTAGAGTTGCTCGAGCATATAGAGAGAAGGGCAACAAGATTGATGAGCGGAATGAAGGGGTTCTCTTACCAAGAAAGGCTTAAGTTCTGCAAATTGCAGCGGCTGGAGACTAGGCACCTGCAAGGTGATCTGATTGAGGATCTGATAAGGCCTTGGATGGGTTGAGCAGGCTCAATTCTGATGGGAAATCCCCTGCTTGCTCAGATTATGAACCTGAAGGGACATAAATTCAAATTGAGCAAAGACAGTTGTAGAATATATGTGTGGAAATTTGCCTTTAGCCAGTGGGTGGTTAATTGCTGGAACAGGACAAACTTAGAGGGAATAGTTATTTATAATTGTTGGGTTTTTTTTTTGGCTGATGCTATTATGCTGATACTCTTGCATCACATGCCTCTATTACTACTACTATTTCATTTAGGGAATTTTCTTACAATAGTAGAACAATATTGAATGAATCTCACTTTAAAGTAGTATTATTTCACACAGTCAAAACAACTTCAGCAACAATAGTTCAAGAATTTTGAATGGTTTTATATTGAGAATTACTTACTTTTCAACTAAGTTTTAGTAATTCTGGGTTTGTCACTCATCAAGATTATACATATAATTTCATAAATTAAATGTAATCATCATCGAGATCTGTTGTATAGGTCACTCTAATGGTATAAATGCTGATGGACCTTCAGGACTATCGGCAATTCTATGTGCTGTTATCCTTCATGCTATCCTAATTCTGCAGAAGAGTAAGTGTCTTCTTTCTAATACTTGATTACACTATCAATCCACCTTCCTCAGTCTGTTTTTTGGGTCTATTACTATTCACACCTTTTGATTCAAATATCTAGTACTTCTTCCATCTTTTCTTAATGCACATCTGTTAACCATCTGCTAATTTCATTTATTTTTTTAATTCTCATTTTTGAAGATTTAATTTTTTTTAATAAATTCTTTTACTTCATAGCCAGCAGTAAATAGAATAAAATTTCTATTGATTGCTGGCTATGAAGTAAAATAATTTATTAAAAAAATTAAATGAATGTTTAATTGGCTTCCCACACTTCTTTTTTGCTTATTCTGTTGTATTACATGTTTTATCAGATTTTCATATTAAATTTTTTTGAGACTTTATAATTTATTCTAGGATTGTTGAAAGCTATTATTTAATGGCACAGTATCATCTGCTTATAATAATGATCCAATTTTTCCATCTTCCACACTAAACTTGGTCATTAAATCTTCTTCGTCCTCGCCTTCTTCCCACGTTCATATGGGATCGGCACAACTTTTGCTTTATTTTCCCTCCACCTAGTCTCTTGTAGGCATAGGATCTTCACTCTTCTTCTTTGCATCAAATCCACAATCTCTCTGCTCTTTCCATTCATCGTCCCAATGTTCAATGTTCCTATTCTAACATTCTTCAACTCCATCTCTAGCTGAACTAACTTCTTTAACCGGACCCATCCTTTGTTCGGTAGCCCTCTCACATCTACTTTCCATCAATCACCTTTTGTTTTGGCATAGTTTTTATGACCGAATGCCCTTCCTGATGTCAACCCTCACCATTTATCCGGGCTAGGGATTTAAGCTGCCGATCTGACAAGCCTTACACAGCTATATAGAAGTGGTAGCTCTTATACAATGGTGATGTTGCAATTTAATAATTTTACGCAATTTATGCCGAATTTCTAATCCCACTGAACAAGCAGGTGGCACTGCTGTAGTTCTTTTTCTCGTGAAAATGGCTGACTCGGTAGAATGACTGTGACCTTGAAAATAACAGTAATTAATAACTCAGCAACACGCAAGTATTTTTACATACAATTTGGTATCCTGAAAACTTCTACCGCAACGCTATCAGGTAGCACAACTATTCCGCTAATAATTCCCAGTGACTGATTATAGTTCCTTAAAAATTTAATGACCTTGAAATTTCCTGTTTTCCTATATCCAAGAATAGTAATGAGAGCCATTTTAAAAAAAAGTTCAGTCGGAAAATGAAACCACCTTTAGGTCCCAGATCTTAGCCTATCACTCGCCAACACTTATTTTATCTAAATATAACTTCTTTTTGAGCAACACTTTCTAAAACCTTCTTTATTAACTAATTTTAATAGCACACTAATTTAGCTAGCATATAGCTGGTGCTGCCACCAGCACCACTTTTCACTAGATGGCTTGGTCATTAAATAATTCATAAAAATTAGGGTGGTGATAAGCATGCAAAATACAAATTCTGGGCCACTGCAAAGATTTGTGAATGGGCTTATGCTTGTTAAAAACTGGAAATTGTAAAGGGTGGCAAATTATCATCTTGGCGAACACTGAACTATTCGAATTTTGCTCTCCAACATCACACAGTTGGGGATGACCTACATAATCTGTCAATCATCCAGATTTCCAATATAGTAATGCCATCCCCAACCATACGTTCACCAAGATGATAATTTGCCACCCTTTTCAATTCCCAGTTTGCAATGCCATTTGGCCACTTGTAATGCCTGAAAATGCTACTGAACTGATGCACAGTCTTAATCATTTCTTGTACAAATTGATATGCCACTCCACTTGTTCAAAAGCATGCACTCCTTTTAGGCAAGAAAATTTCAGCAACATACAATGTATCTCAACTATTACTGAAGATAGTGCAGGATACGATCTCCATCATATGGGAGCTAAAAAAAGAAAAACTGATATTTTCTAGAAAAAAGCATTAATTGTGATTTCTTCAAGTATCAAACTATTTAATTTAAAACAACAAACGCAGCAGTGGCAAAATGAAGCAAGGAAGGCATGCTTAATATAATTTCAGAAAAAATAATAATTTGCCATCCTTTTCACTTTGATTTGGCTGGCTGCAAATGTACTAGTCATTATTAGTTGCATTGTGAACCTATTTTTGTTCCTAGTCAGCAGACGTATGTGCATCAGACCTGATTATTCTCATGATAGTCCTCTTATCATATATTTTGAAGATTAGCAACTTGTGAAAACAAACTGTTTTCAGATTATACAAGGGGATACTGATAATTTCTCAGCCTCTAATAGAACAAAACAAGACAATCCAATTATATACACAGTATATTCATAATATATTTGCCTTTTAATTCTGCACATTTTCTACATTTCAGCCTCCCAAATCAGGTACCTGTTGCCTATATGACTTCATCATTTGGTACCTTCTAAATGTTTTTGGAAATTTAAGAAGAGATAGTCTAGAGGTGCAAAAACCAGTGAACATTGGGGATGAGATGAAGCTGGAAGCCTAGTTCAGTCAATATGGTGTGCAAGTGCATGAGCCAGAGCATTGTCCTGCAAAAACAGCACTCGGGGTGAGCTTCCCCTGCCTTTGGCCTTCACAGTTTGTCCAAAGGTGATGAATAATGGCCAGAAGTTACCATTTTTAGGTGGTCAGTAAATAGGATCCCATCCTTGCCTCAAAAGACAACCTTCCCAGCAGATTTCTGGGTGCAGAACTTCTTTGGATGGGGAAATACTGTGCCTCCACTCCTTTGACTGTTCTTTGGTCTATGGATTATAATGATACAACCATGCTTCAACCATAGTCACTATCTGTGGCAAAAAATCATTGACACCTTGATCAAAATGGTGAAGGATGGCAGTTAAAGTCAATACTAGTTTTGATCAGCATTCAGACGTTCAAGGACCCGTTCGACAGAAAGTTTCCACATAATGTCATGAATAACATATCCAGTGCAAGCCTAGAGTCATGGCTATCTGTTTAGCAGATAGTATCATGGTGTGAATAGCATCGTTTTCTGTCACTGTCGCAGAACTGGTTTTCTTTAACAGTTCCCCTCTACATCCTTGGTGTCAAAAAAAACTCATTTTAAATTTTGTTTTGACAATTTTACAATTGCCAAAACAAAAAAAGTGAAAGTGGGTCATCATACCAAATTTAACCCCCCCCCCCATAAACTAGTTATAAAAGCCAATACCTTAAAAATTATGTAACATAACTGTTAGATATTAGATTTAGTTTTAGATTTCTGTTTGGAAACTTACATTTGACAGATTCTTTCTTTAAAAAAGGAAAAATTTTTTTTTTTTTAATAGCCAGAAAAACTTGCACGCAATCTTCTTTTGTTTTGCCAAGGATTAGGATTACGTAAGTATTTAAAAAATTAGTATAAATATTTTTGGCACATTATTCATGTGCAAAATAAAATAATCTTTTTCATAATGTATTTAGGCACCTGTCAAAGTGTAGCTAAAAAGGACACCTTTGAAACTACAAATAATATAGAAAAAATATTAACCAGTCTGACTGGGAGATATCTATATCTCACCTGTAGATATATGAAATGTTTAGTAAAATGTACACTCATTAATACTATAGTGTGAATGTCAATCTTATGAGATGGTGCATAGGATGAAACATTACCTGTTCATTCCTTGGTTAACTACCCATTGGAACCAATGGCTGAATGCTGTGCAGCTGCAAAGCAAAGTACTCTGTGGCAATGGGAAAAAGCAAAATAATATAAAATCTTGGTGTAGAGAACCTCCCCTGCTGACTGTAGTTAAATGCAAACCATTCAGAATTCATGCTTTTCAATGAATACATGCCACAACTGGACTCACAGAAAAAGTCAGACCAGTTGAGCCTTATGTTCTTCACATAAGACCAGATTCAGGTTTAATTTGAATATTGACAAACCTTTATTTGGGACAAACATGGAACACCCAATAATCTGCCTTTGGACAAGAAAACTTAAGTATGGTGTAACAGTCAAACACCAATAGGCTTACATTGCTAGGGTCATTGCCCACTTTGTGCAACCCTATTTTTCACAGATTTGTTATAGCCTGAATACTGTTAAACTCCATATATAATCCAGTTTGAATCAGTTCTGTTAAGCAAATCAGTGCTCATATCCCAGATATTACATATTATTCAATGTTTAGTACTTTTGTTGTTCATTTTGTTTTTTTTCCGACAGGTTACTTAATGACTTACAGTAAACCCTCACTATTCTCCGGGATTACGTTCCTGAGAAATGCTGCGAATACTGAGTTATGGTGCCCATAGTAATAAAAGGGTTCCAGTCCAAAGTATGAAATATATAAGAAAAACTAGTCTAAAATTTTGTCTATGCACATAGACAAACATACAGTACATAGTGAAATACAAGCATAAGGCATTGAAATGAAAATAAGAAACAATTTAATATTAAATGTAATATTTATTAGAAATTTCACACAAATCTTTCAAAAACATTAAGAATATGGGTTGCTGGGCGAAAAATAACTCTTAATCGAAGTTTGTTTCTTCATTTTTTTTTTTTTTTTTTTTATTGAGCTCCCTTTGAATTTCCCTGTAAGGCAAGAGAAAGAAGCATCAAGTAATTTAAACTTGATGCTTCTTTCCAAATTAGGATCCATTTCCACCACCTTTTCTGAAAGTTGTATGGAGAGGCTAAAGATTTCCTTTAATGATTTGCTATTTAATTCTGGTCTAACTACGTCGAGATCTTCCTCCTCAGGATAATTTTGGTTCTCATTTGACGTTGCTACTAATTAATTCAACTCTTCTATTGTAAGTTCATCTGCATAAGTCTCAAGTTCCTGAATGTCTGTTGCATCGATGTTTTCAAAGCCCCGACCTTCTATTCCCTGTGCGGTTGCTACAATATCGGCAACCAGTTCATTGAACTTAGGGATTGTTTTAGCAATGACCACTTGTGGCCACAATTTTTGCCAACACACATTAATTATAGATGCTCTTGTCTCAACAACTGATGCCTTAATGTTGATCAGGCAATCTGCGATGTTATAATTTTTCCAACTTTGACTTACAGTTAAGTCTGACTCCCTTATCATTTTTTCAATTAATCCAGTTGTTGTTTGGTTTTTAGGAGCATTAGCAGCTAAGGCCATATTACTCCGGGGATATGCGGTGGTCATTACCTGACCTTTCCGCATCTTCCGTATTTGGTGGTCACAGGCTCGAACCCCATTCTAATAAAGAAGCATGTGCTACACACTGCTGCTCCTGCCCAAATTAAGCCAGTAAAAGTTCTAACATAGGACATAAACGCAGCAATCACACCCTGGTCTAGCGATTGTAAAAGTGGCGTGGTGTGGTGTTGGGTAGCAAAAACAATGTTTGGGTAGTCAAATTCTAGACTGCTGGATGGATGTCCTGGCGCATTATCAATAAGAAGCAGAACTCTGAAAGGCTAAGATTTGGAAGCTAAGTAACTTTCCATCCCCCCCCCCACATTAAACCACTCTCTGAAAAGTGTAGTTGTTATCCAGGCTTTTTTATTGGATTTCCAATAAACTGGAAGATGATCTTTATTATTTTCCTTCAAAGCATGCGGATTCTGTGATTTATAAAGGGAGCATCGGTTCCACTAGCATTTGCACAAAACAAAAGAGTAAACCTATCTTTGGAAGCTTTGAATCCAGGAGCAGATTTTTCATTTTGTGTTAAGTATGTTCTGGCTGGCATTCTCTTCCAAAACAGCACAGTTTTGTCTGCATTGAACACCTGTTCGGGAACATATCCTTAGTATCCATAATTATTTTTTTAAATTCAGTCAGGAAACCTTCTGCAGCCATGAAATCTGCTGATGCAGACTCACCTGCAAGTTTTATGTTATGAAGGCCATATCGGTTTTTAAATTTTAAAACCAGCCTTTGCTATCACCAATTTTGCTAAAGTGTTGATAAAGGTGTTTTGCCCTTTCACGAATGATGAGTGAACTTAACGGAATTTTATTTTGAGTTCGATCTTCTATCAACAGATAGAAAGCCTCTTCCATTTTTTCTAATTTAACATCACGGGTTACAGAGCAAATTTTTGAAGCAATTAGCATGTTTTCACAGACAATACAGCAGTCTTCCCCCCCCCCCATTTCTTGATTGATCATACCATTGACTCATTGATTTTATGTTTTGCCACTGACAAGACACTTTCACCATTATAAATTGTCTAATAACTCAATTTTACTCTATAATGTCATCGCCTTCTTTGATCTATTTGCAATTCCCTCGTTATTTAGCCATATTTTTGTAGGGGTTATAAAAGTACTTGTCCACAATAAAGTCACTTTCTTTTAACCGTTAACATACCTGAAAAAGTCTGTTTACACTAACACACTGCAAAACAGTAGATTTTTAACTTTTGTAAGCATATCAATTAAAAGCAAATGATGAAACCTTCCATGACAAGCGCATAACACATAAAGAACAACAATTAGCGGGAAACATTCACACTTGCAATTTTGTCTCCCCCACCCACCCACCGAGTGCTGTTTTGACCAGGCAAGATGATTTTAGCCACGCCCATGTTTTTTATGGTGGAAAACATTGACGGTGCTTTAAAATTCACATTATATTAAATCAGCAACCACAAATAGTGGGGGTTTACTGTATTATGTTAATATTTCACTTTACTTTTTTGGCTTCTCTCCTAACTGACAATGTATTTAGGCACCTGTTGATAAAACAAGATATAACATAATCTAGTCATGTGGTTATGTACTTACATAATATATTTGTTTATTATTAACACTAACAGAAGCTTGAGGCAACACTTTGTTTAGCTGACAATAATGTAGAACCAATAACAATTTCTGATCCTCAACCCTCTAAAGGTCTATGTGGCAATAAACCATGATCCAAACTATTGTCACCAACTGAATATTATAATTTGATTTATAAGCAGTTTTACATTACTGCTTAATTCTTTTCAGGTTAAGAAGGCAATTTTTGCAAATGACCCTAAGATCTACAAGCTCATGTCATTGATTAACAACTGTTTGAGTAATCAACATTATCAGCTTTCACATGGTGATAACCAACTTTAGTTCTAGCATAATTCTGTTTACCAATGTTGGTAAACAGAATTATTTTCACCACATGAAAACTGATGCTTAACATTATCAGCTTTCATGTTGATATCTATAGACAGAGTACCAAACAAGTGAGTCCTGTTACTGATCTTTGTATAAATCTCGTTGTAAATAAAAAAGAAAAGTGATAATACAGTAGGCCCTCATAACGTGGTTCACTTTGCGCCAATTTGCTACAACACTGTTCGTATATTATAACCCGTATCTCACCATAACACCTCACTTTAACGCTCTTTTACCAGCGTACAGATTGACTATTTGGTATGTTTAACGAAAATGTTTCAAATGTTTCATCCGATCTAGTCAATACTATAGAATGAATAGCAAAACAGCATTAAAATGTTTCCCAGCCACTTGAGCAATTTTCCCACACTCAGTAAAATTTTCTCCCACGCTAATTTAATTGCAGTCCAGTGACTTGTTACATAGTTCCCAGATCAACATTTGAAAAAATTATAAATGTTAAGGAATATGCGGTTTTGCTTGTAATATTTGCGTTATATGCATTTATCCCAAGTCTAGTCATCACATAGTACAGTGTTAGACAGTCTATAATTAACATTTACTCAAACATTGTATCATAATTAATGTAATGGAGTTACAGTTTCGAAGAGTTAATAATAGCAGATAAGAATGAAAAAGTAACGTCTGGACGTGGTATGAAGACTACAAAAGGTAAGAAAAAGATGGAGTTTGAAAATTAAATTAGATGTTTTGAAGCAAATTGATTCCGTTCAAAAACAAGTGGATGTGTGCAATAATTTAGGACTGGCAGGTTCAACTGTAAGAACAATTATAAAGAATTAATTTTAGCAGCAGGAAAGACAGCTGTTCCACTGCAGGCTACTGAATTGATTAAGGCCAGGCTGGCTATTATGATTGAATGAAATGGAGAAATGTTTAAATAATTTTATTGAAGATAATATCAAATGCAGAATTTTGTTAAGTTCAATTATTATTAAAGAAAAAGTGATTAGTCTATATCAGGCCTGGGCAAACTTTTTGGATGAAGGGCCAGAAAATTTGAAAAAGAAAAAGGGCCATTTGTGGATTTATTGGATGATTGTTTTCTGCAGCAGCATGTTCGAGAGGCAACCAGAGAGAGGGTAATACTCTAGATCTGGTTATCAGCAGTGATCATTCGTGTATTAAGAATTAGCAGATAAAGGAACCACTAGGTGGCAGTGATCACAGTGTACTGATGTGGGATTTACTTAAAGATATAATTACCATCGGGGGTAAAGGAAAGGGTTTTTGCTTCCGTAAAGTTGAGTACAGTGGTCTCAACTGAAGATGTTACCAACAGTAAATTCTAAGTGGGAAGCATTCAAGGAATTAATCGTGGATGCTACTAAAAGTTTCATACCTATTAAGAAATATTGTTCAAGGTTTAGGCCTAAATGGCTATCAAATGAACTGAGACTCGAGACAGAAGAAAAATGCATGGGATGCATATAAATTATCAAGTGACTCAGAAGCCTATGGCAGATATAAGCTAGTCTGTAACCAGGTCACAAAAGGAGGTTAGGCAGGCAAAGGCAGATTACGAGAAATATTTGGAAAAGGTTGCTAAGTTATAAGTAAAGTAAATTATAAGTATAAGTAAAGAAACAGAGTTTCTTTACTTATAAACTCTGAAAGGAAGGGGATGAATCTGATTTGTCCATTGGATATCGATGGTTCGGCTGTTGATGATCCTGCTCAGAGAGCAAACAAACTAAATGAGTATTTTGCATCTACATTCACACATGAGGATTTATTAAGGTTTGAAAATGGCAGAAGGTTATCAAATTGTAGCAGGATACTTAATGATTTTGTAATAACTGAGAGCAAAGTGGAGGAGCAATTGTTGAAGTTAAACATAAGAAAGGCACCTGGGGTGGATGGGATATATCCAGTTATATTAGAGGAAGCAGCAAAGCAACTAAGAAAACCCCTAGCCATAATTATGAGAGCATCCTTGGACTCAGGGGAGGTCCCCACGGACTGGAGATGTGCAAATTTATCCCCAATTCACAAAGGGGGATCGAAGGGTGACACGGGTAAAATAATGGAGTCACTGGTTAAAGATGCATTGCAGAATCATCTAGACAAGATTGCAGCAATAATTCAGACACAGCATGGGTTTGTTAAGGGAAAGTCTTGTCTGACAAATTTGATAGGATATTATGATGTGGTTACAAAGGAACTGGATGCAAAAAATAAATTTGGATTTCAGGAAAATTTGATTTTTCAGGAAAGCTTTTGACACTGTTGCGCATGGAAGACTATTGTACAAATTGGAGCAGAATGGTATTAAGGGTAAGTTGCTACAATGGATAAAAGGATGGTTGAGTGGGAGAAGACAGAGGGTAGTAATCAATGGGTGCTGCTCTTCGTGGAGTCCCACAGGGTTCGGTGTTGGGTCCACTGCTGTTTTGTATATTTATCAATGATATTGATGAATGTATATCAGGCTTAGTGTTGAAGTTTGCAGATGATACAAAGGTTGGCAGGGTTTTTAATGTCAGTAATGGCAGTGTGCTTAACAGGATTAGATAATTTGGGCAGATGGGCTAAGAAGTGGCAACTGAAGTTTAACCTTGACAAATGGAAAGTACTGCTTATGGGTAGAAGTAACCCCAGAGAAATGTACCATCTATGTGGTACTACACTTAAGGTGGTAGAAAATTAAAAAGATCTGGGAGTAATTGTGCAGTCAGATATGAAGGTTTCTGAGCAATGCAGACAGGCTGCTAGGGCAGGTAATAGGGTTTTGTCAATGATATATAGGAATTTTGCTAGCAGGGAGAAGGAGGTGATTGTTCCTCTGTATAAGGCAATGGTCAGGCCGTGCCTTAAGTACTGTATACAGGTCTGGAGGCCTCATTTTAGGAAGGATGTAGATTTGCTTGAGCATGTACAGAGAAGGGCAACAAGATTGGTGAGGAGAATGAAGGGATCCTCTTACCAAGAGAGGCTTAAGTTCTGCAAATTGCAGTGGCTGGAGACTAGGCACCTGTGCCGTGATCTGATTGAGGTGTATAAGGCCTTGAATGGGTTGAGCAAGTTGAATTCTGATGGGATCCTTCCACTTGTTCAGATTACGAACCTAAGGGGGCATAAATTCAAATTAAGAAAAGACAGATGTAGAATAGATGTGCGGAAATTTGCCTTTAGCCAGCGGGTGGTTAATTGCTGGAACAAACTTCCATCTGTCGTTGTGGAAGTTGATAGGTTAAATAAATTTAAGGAGGAACTGGACAGGCATTTGGAGGGAATGGTGCGATTCCCCCCCCCCCTTTTGGCTGATGTTGCATAAGCTCACACTTGATTTCTTGCATCACATGCCACTACTACAATGTTGTGCACATGTGAATCAGTTTGATTCCTAACTTATTTTCTTGGAATGATTTTAATCAAGGCTGGCAATTAACATATGCAAGTCCTTTAAGGTAACTGAGCCATTGTCAAAACTCTGGACTTTCTGTACATGCTGTACAGAAACAATCAAGGGTTCTAAGCAAAATGCACAGCTATGATTACATTAAGTAGGTGCTATCCTGAGATTAGCAATATAAAGGATTCCAGAAAATGTGTATTTTAAAATGACCATACTTTTTACTAGATCTTCTAACACAATATTAAGAGCTTCATTAACCTGAAGTTCTTAATATTGCGTTAAAGGTACACTCCATGGGTATCTTTAACACAGTATTACACAATTATCTGTACAAGTATATGCTCAGGGGTCATCCTCATTGTGCAAGAAAAAACCTTACTTCGGCTACCCACAGTGAAGAGGTCTAACAATTTCTTCATTTCCAATGTGATAAGTGAAAAGAAAGCATCGCCAAGGTACTTTTTTGCTGTATATTACAATCTAGCCAGCATTCATTTAATTCAAAATAAACTTGTTCCCCCCCCCTTACAAAATATTCAACTAGCACTGGTGATGGTGACACTTCTGCAAATTAATTTGCTGATGGAGGCATTCAACATCTTATTTGATAAAAAAAAATACTGCAATTCAATTACAGTATCTATAGATTCAACTGCAAATGAACTACTAAATTCAAATAGCATGTTTTTTTTAAAAAAATAACTAAATGTACAAGGCAGAATACGTTAAGAGTAAGCGTTTAACATCTATATAAAATCGGTGTAGATACACCATAGATAACTCTTAAGAAACTATGATGGTAGTGTGGGAGGCATCATTTGCTGCTTCTTAACTCGTGAAGGAAGAGCACAATATAAGATACGGAGCAAATGATGCCTCCCACACTACCATCGTAGTTTCTTAAGAGTTATCTATGGTGTATCTACACTGATATTATACAGATATTAAAAACTCTTTCTCTTAACGTACTATGCCTTGTGCATTTAGTTATTTTTAAATATTATCATATAAACCTTTTCGCATCTCTCATATTGTGTGATTATCTTCACAACTGGGTTGTCATGTCTGCAATACCAGGGTACCTGTCCACCCACCGATGATAGGCCAATAGCTTCTTTGAAACGGTGCCGTCTGGGTGGTGGTACTCACTGAGAATAAGTAACAATAGTCTTATTCGAGGTAGTGCAATACCATGGCAACTCATTGTGAAGGAAAAGCACAATGAGGTACAGGGCAAATGATGCCTCCACACTACCATCGTATTTTCTTAATAATTCTATTTTTAAGATGAAAACTGGAGAATTGTGGATGAAAGCCTCTGCCTTGGCCAGAGATCAACTAATTACTAATTTAAACCTCATTTTATATTGTGACAGTGAGGTTTAAATTCTCTGCCACTTTCTATACCACTGCACCTATATATATATATATATATATATATATATATATATATTTTTTTTTTTATTATTATTTTTTTTTTCATTGCAGTATATACACAGAAATTATAAAAGTAAGTTTCTGAACTGGTTTATTTGAAACAAAAGAGTTATATGAATTACCAACAGGATTAATTTTTTAATTTAATATTTTTTTTTCCTTCAGTGAGCTCTCTGTCACTTATCCGCCAACATTCAGACTCAAAATGAAGCAAAACTTTCTTCAACTATGTCGTGGTAATGGAAAAGTGCATTTCTTCATCAGTCACATCTGGCAACACAGAAAGCAAGCAGAAAGTAAAACTTAAAGATAGGAAAACAAAAATTGTTGCATAATCACTTTTTTTCTCCAAAAATAACCAGTCAAATTATCAGTGTTTTTTCAAAACTAAGAACAATTAGTGTGCCTATTCCATTTCTTCATCACGATTTAGAATAAAAGTTCATAGATTTAAACATACATTTAGTATGCTTAACTATATGATTAGGTTGGTTTTTATATCTGCTGTTGTATCCTACCCAATTTTGTATAAAAAATTAAGGTTATGAAAAGTATACTTTTGTAGTAAAAAAATATCGTCGTGTTGATACAGATTTTTCGATGTAATATTTGCTTCATACAAATTATAATTTATTTAACTTAAAAGCAACTGTCTTCGCTTATTTTAATAGAATTGCCTCTATTTTCTAAAGGATATTTGACTTCCATGCTACCTCTTTTTAGTAAGTTGTTTTTGTATGAAGGCTTTGAGGCATCACTGTATTATTCCCTGCTGGAACCTTAGGTTCCAGTGTGGAATCAATAAGTTACAGTAATGAAAAGGATTTCTTTTTATTGCTTTTTATATTTAAAGCTATTCCATTAAGTTACCATTTTACTTCAGAACAAAGTAAAACATCTAAATACTTTGCATTTGACTCATATTTAATACAAAATTATGAAAATCAACTCTTACATTATTCAACATGAATAAAGATGCTTAAGTTTACATAATACCTTTATAATTGGCACAGTAGTCTTGTAGACATCAGCATGATTATAAACCTTTTGCATATCAACAATAAACCTGCACAATATTAACAAAATCTTTGGTTACTGAATTATAAAATCAAGTAAAAAAAGGAATGATCACAGTAGCGTTATATCAGCAGCAGGAAGACTCACAGTTATCTTAATAACAAAAGTCATTACAAATATACCCTTTTCATTTAATATTTTCAATCATCACTGCAATACCCTGACCTCCACCAATGCAAGCTGATCCAATTGCATATTTTCCTTGTCTGCTCCTGCAAAATAAAAGAAATGAAAAAATAACTGCTACAACGTGTATTGCAATGCTCTTTCCATATCATCAAAACTATATTTAACTCCAATACAGAAAACATTGATAATATAAGAATTCATTAGTGATTTTATTGCCGTAATAACTATTCAAAAAAAAATTAACTAAGCTTACTTCTTTGAAATGGTCTAAATATTTAGAAAGTCCATCATTTGATTGATGCCCTTATTGTTTGCTTACTTGCAAATATTTCTGTTCCCTCTAGAATAGTGTTTTTCTAAAATATTTCATCCAGCACCCCCAATATAATAAAAAAAAATAGTAATATATACTTATACAGATAACATAAGAATCAAGAATAACAAAACACCCGAGTACCCTGGAGCATAGCTTGAAAAGCACTGCCCTAGATAATTATTCAAACATAAAAATAACTAATTTCTATCCATGAAAATTTTTTTTTTACAAATCAAGGATGAATCTCAAATTAATTGCAGATTTAAAAAAAAAAAGTAAAAGACAGTTATTTTTTAAGGAAATTCAAAGTTTTATTGATGAGTTGAACCTAGTCACTAGTTGTCAAGGTAAATACAGTGTAATCTGTCAACAAATACCCTCTGAATTGTGAGGAAATTAAAAGGAGCAGAAAGTTATGTAAATTAATGCAACTGAACAACCTGTGTGTGTGTGTGTGTGTAAAAACAACACATGATGGAAAAGGCGGTGTAACAAATCAAATATGTAACTAACTGAGATTATATATTTTAATTAGTGAAAATGGCATATTCATAAGGCATGTGACTTTTAGTGGCTTATAATACCAAATTTCGCTGTGTATAATTCCAACAAAAAAGAACCACAAGACAGTGGCCATCCATTTCTCAAAACAACAGCAATATAAAATTTCAATAAAGATGCAGACACCTTGTAAAAAAAAAAAAGTTTTATGTAATGCTATTATACAAAATGGTACTAAATATGTATTATAACTGTAAAAATCAAAGTTAGTTAATGCTAAGATCATTTTTTTTTTATATATACACTATCCTACCTATTGATATCTGGACACACCAGAGCACTGAGAGTTGGTCATATCCTACTCAAGCACCACAAAACTATAAATATGCTTGTAGGCCTTCGAGGGGAGATAGTAGTAGTACTACCATCTCCCTCGAATAGACTAGCAGTGTGAAATGATAATTGGGTACCATTGCAGATTTAAAAAAAAAAAAGTAAAACTGTAAGCAATCAATCTGTACATGATTCCTAGGTCAATGATTGGCGATGGAAGCAGACTGGTACCAAAACTGTTATGAAACAAGCTGGAAAACCTCAGATTCTGACAGAAGAACCCTGCAAAGAATAATCATCTGCTTGGAACACAGGGTAATGTCTTCACAACACACACACAGGCCCTCAAGTGAGATGTTGGGACATGTGTCGACACCAGTACAGTAAACAAGATGCTGTACAATATGGGTTACCAAGGTTGTGCGGCTGTCCACAAGCCACTTATCACCCCGACTGTCAGATGGCATCGAGTAAGGCCCACAGACCAACAGAAATTTGTGATTTGGAGTGTTGAGTCATGGTATGTGATCTTCAAATCAGTCAGTCATGCCTAGGTATGGTGGCTGTCTAGAAAAAACTACCTGACAATGAAGTTTAGCAGAGGCAGTGTGACGATCTGAGGCTGTTTTTCATGGCTTGGCCTGGGACCATTGGTTGTTTTGGATAATCCATGACTGCTGTCTAGACATTCTGGTCACTAATGCATTATCTATGTTGTGGCAGCACATTGGGGAAAGCTACATGACTGTATCAGCATGACAATGCTCAATGTCATACTTGTGTTGTGATGGACTGGCTTGAGGATACAAACATGAAAAAGTACGACTATTCAGCCCAGAGCCATGTAGAAAACCTCTGAGATTGTCAGGTGCATGGTGAAGAGAGAGACTGTCTGATAAACACAGTTGAATTGGTCACTTCACTACTTTTAAGTACAAATGGCAGAAAATATCGGAGGACATATTCGTGGAGAGCATTCCATGTAGACTAGTGCTGTCATAAAGGCTAAACAATTTAGCACATTTTCCTGCAAATAAAGGTATCAAAATATTAATGGTTGGGTCATGAATATTTTACTGTCATCCTGAGCTCATATTTAGAAGTAACTAGAGCCTGAAATGGAATTTTAAAATTGCATCCATATTGTGCTTCCATATCAAAATTGCTCTACTATTGATATGGAAGTAAAATATATTTCAGTGGTTCACAGAAAATATCAACTAGCATCTCACCAGAAGTTTTGGTATATCATTAAACTGCAAATTATAATGTTTTTTTATGTTTTCTGAATGATAAAAGTCTGACAGAAACAAAGTAGTAATTAAAACTTTTTTTTTATATGTCCAAACTTTTGTGAAATTGTATATCTAGATACTACAGAAAGATCTGTCATGCCAACTCAAGTTCTCCATATATAAATGTAAATATGTTGTACTATTGGTGGAGCCATACTATGTTGTATGGCTCTACCAGTAGTAACAATATACATAATCAGCTACTACAAAAAATTATGCAATATTCAGTCTTTGCTTCTAGAAAGAGAGCAGAGCATTAATAAGAATATTTAAATACTGGATGTCAAAAAATTGCCATACTGTGCCTATGCACTTGCAACACACATGGGCATGTGATAATCCCCACCTAAGCCTGCCATCCTAGTTGTACTTTAAAAATGCTTTCAGATATATTCTGGGAAATTGGTTTCTCATAATTTTCCATTCAGTACTACCTGTTCTATTATCTCTCTCTGGGAAGATCATCTGGTTGTAAAATAGCTGTCACTATTTTCTTAAGAAGTGTGTGAAGTGTGGATTTTGCACACAAGATTCACCAAATAGTCAACGCAGAGTATTTCTTCCCTTACACTGAGAATGAGAAAAATGAGGGCTGCGTGAAAAGTAAGGTGTCATACTTTTATGAAAAGACTTAATCACAAAACAATGCAATGACACAAAAATGAAAGCATGTTACAATAGTACACTACTTTTCAATAAACACCCATTCAGCCATAAAATTCAAGGTCATTTTCAGCCAACAAAGTTTCAACATCGTTTAATTGTCATCACCAAAACTTTCAGATATTTTTAAAATGGATGAGTCAGAAAGAACAAAGTCAGGACATCGTGGTAGATGGACAAGCACTTCTCATCCATAATGCTGCAACCACTGTCCAAACAGTAGCATGGAGCCTTGCTTCAACTAACTGCACCAAAAATTTATTTGTTGCTTGAACCATGTACAACTTGCAGTCACTGAAGAATTTTTTACTCTATCACCTAGATTAACTGCTTTTCATCCAGTGATATTTCAAGTATGGCAGCCATTCTGATTTAGTCACTTAATATCAACGAAGGTGTATCCAGAAGGTGTATACAGCTTGCTGTATCCAGAAAATAAATGTTGCATGTTTGCCTTTTTTTTATTCACTATTGGAGAAGGCATGATTTCTCCTTTTGTTTTAAAACAGTCTTCACATGTGATTAAAGAAAGTGCATCACCCCTTAAAATTGTAATTGGCAGCAGAATAACGTAAGTATATGGCACTATTTCTTACAGATTGCATCAGATAAGATTGGCATGCGTAGGTGATGACGTAATATTGCACCAGCTGTTACTTTTAGTTATATAAGCATGCTCTACAAGAGTTGCAGTTATTCCTTGGCTGTGACAGGATGGCAAGTCACGTGCAGTTGCACCACAAAGAGCGCTATTATTGATTTACGCGAGGAAGGATGTTCTTCCTTTCCTATTGCTTATAGTGTCTTGTATTCAGTCGACAGTGAGTAGATTTCTTTCAAAACTCAAGAATACTGGTTCTTGCTGATAGGAAAAAAGGAACTGGATGCAAACGAGTCTCTAATGAAAACATGACTGCGTTTTAAAATGCTTATGCCTTAAAAAGCGTAAAGCTTTTTCATCTGAGCTGAAAAGAGAATGGGAAGAACATACAGGAGTGCAATAACAGTCAGAAGACACTTCTTCAAAAATGGACTTGTAGCCCATCGTCCTAAGAAGAAGCCCCTCCTCACACAAAATATGAAAAAGGCCAGATTATTTTGGTGTAAGGAGCATGTCAAATGGACCCCGGAGCAGTGGAAGTCAGTTGTTTTCTCGGATGAGAAGAAATTCAACCTGCATAGCTCTGACAGGAGACAAACGATTCGCCGTAGACATGGTGAAGAATACCATCCGGACTGTATGGCGTCTACAGTGAAATTCCCTACCAGCCAAATTATATGGGGGTGCATTTCGTATCGTGGAGTAGGTCACCTGTAGTTCATAAAAGGTTCCATAAATGCCAATGGATACCTGACTATATTGGAAGGCAAACTGCTGCCAACCATTAGAGACCATTTTAACCTGCCAAGTAACTGCATCTTTCAGAACGACTCTGCTCCTTGTCATTGGGGCGAAAAGTGTAAGTAGGCATTTCTGTAGTTACTTTAGCTTCATTTTGGCATTAGAGGTTCGACAGTAATGTGTTTACATTTGTTACATGTTACAGGTAAAAAAATGGTCCATTACAACTCTTAGCTGGCCAGGAAACAGCCCGGACCTGAATCCTAGAGAGAACTGTTGGCATTGTGTGGAATCTGCTGTTGCCCGAAAGAAACCAAAGACCCTTCGTGAACTTCAGGAAGCCATAATTCGTGTTTGAAACTACAAACTATCAGTTGATTATCTTCAGAAATTGATCTTGTCAATGCTTCGACGGCGTGCTGCTGTCATCAGGGCCAGAGGCAGTTCAACTAAACATTAGTTTGAGCCTGGTGAGCTTTTCATTTTGTTTTCCATTTAATATGATAAACTGAAGCAAATTGAGGGCTTCCGATAACATTTCAGTCATAATTGTTGTGTTTACCAAAACTGTTGTATAAAGGTTGCAAATGCTCATTTTGGAATATTTTGAGAGCACCTGTCAAATGTTACGTAGCTTTGCCTTAACTATTAATAAATATCTTTTTATATTTCTATTTGTGATGCTAGTCATTAATGTAACATACCATCGCGTAAAAGGGTTATAAATGTGAAATTCCTAGGTGATGCACTTTCTTTGAATACCAGTATATAAAACTTAGGAAAATAAGCAATTCTTAGCAATTACATACTTCAATTCGTATACAAGATTTGCTGTAATACGAGCTCCAGAAGCACCAACTGGATGACCCAAAGCGATGGCGCCACCATTTACATTAGTTTTTTCAGGATCTAGTTCAAGTTCTTTTTCCACTGCTAGAAACTGGGCAGCAAAGGCTTCATTTATCTTTAATAAAAGAAAATGTCTGAAATTAAAATGAGTCAGTTGAATTACTTAAATAAAAAATATCAATGCACCACATCTTAGACTGAAATGCAAAAACCTACTATTATGGATAATACATTATATCAGCACTATAATAAGTCTATTATGCATATAATTCAATATTAATAAGTTTATTTATATATACAAGGTTAAGTCAAAAGTAGCTTCATATGTGTTTAGTGGCTTTTATATTTACATAGAAGAAATATTGCACTGGGAGAAAATTAGTACAAACCAAAAGTTTTTCACCTCCCCACTCAAGTTGTGTGTGCTCACCCTGCTTGTTATGCAGAATGTGCACTTTTCACTAAATGCAAAACATTTAGGGTTCTCCTAAATATCTCCATGCTGTTTTTTATGATTTTTTATGAACTAATTTCCATGCTGGCTCAAAATGCTAGTTTTTGTAGAATGTGGATGAAGCTCCTCACTTATGGTAGACCTGCCGGTCTTCTTGTCACAGCACACAGAACATCTAGTAGCTACAAGTCTTATACAGATTGAATGTCTGCTTGTTTGAAGTTTTGCTGAAATTTATGAAATTGGTGCTCAACTGGTATCAGAGACTGTTTCTACTTTAAAAAATTGCATTGTGCTCTTTCTGCACATCAGTGTGTGTCACCATTTCTTTCACTCTATAGCAAGCTGCACTGCAGGTAACTACTTCAGCAATCAATAATAGATAAGTGTGAAAACTCTGCAGCATATTCTGACTACAGTGAATATATTTAAAAACTTTTAAGGTTGAAGCTACTTTGGACTTATCCTGTATAGTTTTATAGATAAGTTTGCTGTTCTTTCCTAGCATGTAATTTGGTACTCCTCTTTCACACTAGGACAAATGGCATATATATATATATATATATATATATATATATATATACACACATATCAATTATTGAAATAATATTTATAACACCTAAGTAAATAAATTTAAGAGTAATCACAATAAAAATATTTTAAAATAGGTCAAATAGTAGTATACCCAGACTCACAAAATTCAGATGCATGTTAAAACTTCATTGTAGTTACCCCCCACACACACCACAATAATGCATTTTTCCCATCTGTGTCTCAATTTAAACTTAAATCCATTCCTTGAAGTCTGCATTTGCTTGTCAAACCACTCAGTCACTGCCTGTTTCAGATGTTCATTGCACAAAATGCATACCGTGGAGGTGCTGTTTCAGTTTTCCAAACAAGTAAAAGTCAGATGAGGCCATATTAGGTAGATGTGGCAAAGACTCAGAGTGGCACCTCCAAAAAGAGACCTGGCAACGTTCACTCTTGCCTCTTTGTGACTGTCTCTCAGAATTCTTGGAATGCCCACCAGCAAGACACCTTTGTCATGTATACTGCTCATGTAGGATGGCCTATACTGACCAGGGCTAATCTTTACTTCACTGGTTATCTATTCAATGTTCATTTTACAGTTTTCCACAACTAATTTTGCACTTTGTTGACCATTTCCTTATTTTAGGCTGCCGGCTGCCTGCTCCTTGCATCATCTTCAATGCTCTCAGCCATGCTTAAATTCAATAAACCACCTCTGGATTGTACATTCACCACATACCCTGTTAAAATGTTGAACAATTTCAGGTAATTCCACATTCTCTTTTGTTAGGAATTTTTTAACCACTCTCTGCTCAAATTTTTCCATTACTGGCGTGATTGTCAGAGACTTCAGAAATGGAAAAGAAACAGAATAAGTTATGTAGCTGAAATTCTGTACAAATACTAGACTATCTCCTATTACTATGCCTATTTGTACCTAAATTTAGAGTACGAGGTATGGATATTAAATAATGAGACTGTTGCAATAAAATAAATATAATGAAATATTTCATACCTTACAAATTATCCCCTTCAAAATAATTGCCTTGGGCTTGCAAACACTGTTCCATACATTTCTTCCAAACATTGAAACATCTGGAAGTCATCTTATGTAATCCCTTTTAACACTTCGGTAATTTTTTTTCTGAATGTCTTCCTTAAGTTCACTTTTCAGTTTAAGGGAAAAAAAGTCACGGGAGGCTAGGTCAAGTAAAGTTTATCTAGAAACTAGTGAAGAGAGAAAACAAGAAGCATAGTTTTCATTCTTGATTTTAACATTCATTCTTTTTCTGGACTGAGGGACTGTCTTCCACTGCATTGACTGTGTTTAGTTTTTTTGTTGTACTGGAACAGTCAACTTTCATTGCAAATAATTACAGTACTCAAAGTCTGAATCTTCAAAAATTTTTGGCACCATCTCAGCACATGCTTTTCTCATGCCTAAATTTTCAGTTAAAATGTCTGTTTCTTTGTCTATATTTAGTTCTGATGCAACCATTCTAACACCTAAAAGAAGATCCTTCTAATCAATGTCCTTACCTGGTCCACATTTTCATCAGTTTTCATGGATACTGGAAGGCCTAGTCATTCATTGTCTTCCACTCTCTCACTCTCTTCAAGAAATCTTAAGCCATTCAAACATGCAGGCTCCTGACATAGTATCTTCCCCATAAACTGAATATAACAACTCATAACTTAGTTTCATTAAAAAGTTGAGGTTGATTCATTTGTCTGTCATTTTCCCTGCAAACTGCAAAAGCACAAGGTAATGAAACCTGTCTCACTACAAAGCAAATGTGCATGTTGAAATGTGAATTGGCAGACAACTAGGGAAAGGTTCAAGGTCAGCTGATGTGCTTTTGTTTCGCAGGTGATGCATTCGCTCCAAAAGTTTGTCTAGCTCACCATTAAATTATTATTTTTTTTTTTTATGCAAAGCCCCAGACACGAGAGGTATTAGAACCTATAGTACTTGGTATCGTTTATGGGTTGGAGGTTGAGAAGATGAAAGAAGATATTTGTTGACATTAGACTTGAACTTCTGTAGACTGTAATTTTCAGGAAATACATATGAAAGAATGTTGTTCCAGAAAATGGCAGTGGAATGAATAAACAAGGAAGACTTGGTTTTCCTCGACGAAAACTTGGTTCTGTGAGTATGAAGATGGATATGCTGGTGGTGGCACATGTTCAGACTGTTTTGAAAGAGACAGCAGGAATTATAGAAGCCAATTCAAAAGAACAGTGCCCATGGAAGTATCTGTAGAAAAGGCATGCAGCAGAAACAACGTTTATGAGAGAGAGGGGAGAGACTTTTAGTGATGAGTCATTAACTTAACTGCCCTCTTTCTGAATGGAATCTAGAAGCCTGGGAGATGTTTCGGGAGCACCACCCCAAATGTGGTAACAGTATTCCATGGTAGGGCGGATTTGCGATTTGTACAGAGTGAACAGCTGTTTGGAAGAAAAGTATCACCAAGAGTGAAAGAGAAAACCAAGTTTTTTAGATACAGAGGAAGCAATATTTGTAATGTGCTTGTGCCAAGAGAGATTAGAAGTCAGGGTAATCCCCAAAAGAGATATATCATCTTGCCAAGAAATTGGGGTGTCACCAAAGATAAGCATAGGAGCAGAAGAATCCTTTTTTGGGAGATATAAGACAGGACTGAGTTTTAGAAGTATTGAAATCAACTAAGTTGTCTTTGCCTCAATGGAAAATTACCTGGAGATCAGCATTTAAGGAATTGGTAGTGGATATTTGAGAAGTTGAAGCTGATTGGGCAGGGCAAGATATTTCAAACTTGAAAGTGGAATGCAATGTGCTATTATCAGCAAAATTATGGATAGGATATCTGGTCAATGGAAGAAGGTCATTAATATACAAGAGGAAAAGTGTGGAGGAAAGAACTGAACCTTGTGAGACACCAGCATTGGTGGAGAAGTTAGAAGACAGAGCCCATCTACCATCACTCTCAGTGAGCGGTCAGAGAGAAAACTGGAAAACCAATTACAAAAAGCAGTTGGCAAACCATAAGATGGAAGCTTGTTTAGAAGACCTTTATGCCAAACATGATTGAAAGCCTTTGAGATGTCAAGAACAACTGCTTATATTTCACCAAACTTTTCCATTGAATTTGTCCATAAATGGGTAACATAAGCCAGAATATCACCAGTGAATAAACACTGATAGAATCCGTACTGGCAATCGTTGATGAGACGGAAGATTTCTAGAGGTTTCTAGATAGTTTAAGAGTTAGCTGTTAATTAATTGATTTCTCCATTACTTTAGAAAGATTAGAAGTAATTTCAATGGGATGATAATTGGATGGGAGGGATTTGTCACCCTTTTTAGGAACTGGAACATTTTTAGGATATGAACAAATTTCCAAGTAGAAGGAAAACCCCTTTGGAATAAGAAAGTGAAAAAGGGCAACAAAGGGGCGCCTCCGTAGCCAGGTGGGCTCGAACCCCGGTCTAATCAAGAAGCATGTGCATAGCACATGCTTCTTGATTAGTCCGGGGTTCGAGCCCGTGAGCCACCAAATACGGAGGATGCAGAAAGGTCAGGGAATGACTACCGCATATCTCCGGAGCAATATGGCCTTAGTTGCTAATGCTCCTAAAAACCAAACAACAAGGGCAACAAAGAACAGGAGTAATTTCAGGTGTACAAGTTCTGAGAACAAGTGGAGAAATACCATCAGGACCTGGAGCTTTCTTAGCATTGAGATTCATCAAAATCCTGACATCCTTTTGACAGACAACTAAAGGAGGCATTGAATGGAGTATGCATGGAATGGTGGGAGGTGATTTACCAAGATCATTAATACATGAGTTGGAAGAAAAATGGGATGCTAGCACGTCAGCTTTATCCTTGGCTGAAGTGACAATAGAACCATCTGGTTTTGACAGTGGTGGGAGCAGAGATAGGCAAAAGTTGCAGCCAATAGCTTTGGCAAGAGATCAGAATGCTCAGCTACCATTAGGGCAAGAAGCAAATTTTCTACTCTTAGCCTGTTCAAAATCTAGTTTGGACTGATTAATAACTGCTTCACAATTGTTGCAAGCTGTGGTGTAAGCAGAAAATGAAACTGAAGAATTGGAAACAAGCCAATTTCAATATGCAAAGATTCTTTCCTTGAACAGCCTTAGCACATTTATTGGAAAACCAAGGTTTGGATAAAGGACGAGATTTTAAGGTGGTGTGTGGAATAAAGGATTCCATTCCCACAAGAATAATTTCACTGACATGATCTGAGCAAACATTGATATCATAAGTTTTGAAACGGTGATACAACCAAGGAAAAGTAATCTCGCAGGTTATCCCATTTTGCGTTCGTGTAATGCCAAACAAGAGGTTGGGAATAGCCATGAGATTCCCAATCTGTTCTCCATGAGGTTCTATTGGAGAAGAGGCAATCACCAAGTTGTGATCTGAGGTGTCTAAAAGACCACTTACTTCAATCGTGTACTTAGAAGGGTTGTTTGTGAGAAAAAGATCAAGCATGTTGGCTATATGGTTAGGATTGTCCAGTATTCTGGTAGGTAAATGAACAACCTGTGTGAGGTCATTAGTAATTGCAAAAGACTCAGCATCGACCAGCTGGGTCAGTGTGACCAGAAAACAGAAGCCAGCTAGAGTTGTGACCATTAAAATCACCAAGGAAAATTACCTCTGTTAGGAAAGTTGAACTGGAGAAAGTCAAGTTGCAAAGAGAGGAAGTCAGAGTTCCAAGTGATTAGTGGAGTTGGGAGAATGGTAGAGAAAACAGATGAATTTGACAGAATGAGGTAGAGAGATTTTAATCCAGAGAAGATCAAAAAGAGGTGATTCCAAATTACCAAGTCTCTGACAGGGAAAATCGGAATAGACATATGCACAAGTACACCTTTGAGGCGAAAGGAATCATACAGCGAATAATTTGGGAACTGAGATGAGCAGTGGTTGAATCAACCGATAACTGAGATTCTGTCAAAAAAATGTTGTAAGTGGAAATGGACATCATTGAGATTAGAACTGAGACCACAAATATTTGTGAAATGAACTAGGAAGTGAAGTGTTTGGGAGGTTTAGATCTTTTTGCAGATAAGTTTGCTCTATTAGTTTGAAAATTCATGGTGTATTCAATAGTAAAAAAAAGTGTGGGGGGGGGGGGTAAGACACACTGTATGAAGTAATGCAATTTTTGGATATGGCTTACACGGCAAGAATATATCCAGATCCTTGACCACGTTATGTCTTAAGTTTATGACATAACATGCCCCCCCCCCACACACACACATTACTTGGCCTCCCTCTAGTCACTATCTGGCAGAGTAGTAGCAGCAAGATTATACACTAGCTGATCCGGAAGCCTCCTAGAGTTTCCAGTAGGTTCAGTCCAGTGTACTAACTAGCGGCCAGCCTGCAAACACCGTTTTAGAGTTGTACCCTCAAAATGTAAGGAAGTTTGGATCTCGCCATGGCATTCATCATAACCTCAAAAGATATCAATCATACTTCATGATGGAAGAGATGGGGAAGGTTGACCGGAACTTAGCTGTAGAGACTAAACCTGGGTTCCACCTCCAATAAGCAAAGTGGTGGTATTGCACCAGTTATTGAGAGTCATCTACTACCTAGTATTGCCTAGTTACACAAAGGGGTGGCATTCCTCCGTGCGGTGTGGGTTCCACACCTCAACGGTCACCCACAGTATACTTGCGCATGGGGTTATACCCCATGTCTGCGACAGCTTCTGTAGTAGATGCACGTAGTCTCGTTATTTAATAGCATCACTTTTTATGTGTTTGACAAATTTTTGAATGCCCCTTGTAATAGAAAAAGGGAATAGCCCCTTTTGCTGCTCTTTTTCTTTTCATCCATTCTTTAACTTTTTGGTAATGCATATTATCGAGAAACCAGCACATATAATTTAAGGGTATTACAGAATCATAATGCTGATAGTACAGACAGAATACTGTGCTTCTCATAAGGTATCAATATCACAATGAAGACCTTTAAAAGGTAATGCAATCATTGGTGTGACAACAGGACTTGTTAATGGAATTCTCAATGGAATTTGAAGGCTAATTTACAATCATTAGTGTGACTGAAATTTTGCATATACTGAGTGAGAACAGATTTCATCATACAATGACTATGGATCTAGTTATTGTTATTGGAAAAATGATGCAAGCTTATATAGCATCAGCCAAAAAATAATAAAAATTAATTCATTTCTCCAGTCTTCCTTTAAATATATTCAAAGTACCTGCCTTCCAAAAACACTAGGTTAAAGTTCATTCCAACAATCAATCACTATCTAGACGAAGACAACTTTCTGATCTGTAATGTTCTTTTCTCAGTTTAAATTTATATTCCCATATGCAAGTGAAAGAGTAAAGATGCCATCAGCATTTAGTTTATTCAACTCTTTTTAAAGCCTTAAACACTTCAATTAGGTCACCATGCATAAGCCTAGTTTCTAGATACTGCAATTTATAAACCTCCAACTTTCCTGTTGTACCCTCAACTTATCACTGCTCTTCTCCATACCCTTTTCAACAGATCTACAGCCTTCCTAAACTGAGATTTCCAAACCTGTGGCTGAACCATTACTTTATACAGTGGGGTAATAACCTTTGTTTTTTACGGTAAAGTTCCTGTATATCACTGAACTTTTTCCAGCAAAGACAATATCGAGACAGGTGATCAGACTGACATTCATTGACTGCCAAGACAAGTGGAAGTGTGTTATGGTGTAAAAGTAAATTCAGGTCATCTTAGGTTAAGGTATTTAATAAGCAAAATTAAGAATTCATGTCATAGTTGATTTTCATTCATATAAATATGGTATCACAGTGCTGTTTTTGAGAAAGCATTAAAGATGTGATAAAATAACTTACATCAACCAAGTCAGTATCCTGCAGTTTGATGCCAGTGTTATTACATAATTTCCTTATTGCAGGAGCTGGTCCAATACCCATTATAGTAGGATCACATCCTATAAAGAAAAATATCCATATATGTATATATAAATTCCCTAATGTTCATCATGCTCCCATAATGCATTGTGACAATATTTGTTTGGCCACAATTTACTGTTTATGCAATAATGAATTTCTCACTTATAAAAAATAATGCAATGCATAATGGGAGCAATACTTACAAATACAGAAACTACTGACTGACATCCCTGACACTAACACACCAGTAGCCACTTTTTAATTATGTCAGCAGGATATCCTGGTATGTTGGCAGGATAACATCTTGAAATGATCAAAGCAAAACTGAAAGATAATGTGAAATACTGTAGCCAACATGGCAACTTTGTTTAGATCAGGATCTGACTTCAGGCTGCCAGTTTACAATCACTATTTTAACCGATGAGGGTGACGCAACAATCTTCTCTTTTCTTTATAAATTTCAATAGCATGCATAAGCATTTTTTAACGGAACACACAAATTGCAACTAACATGATTTGCATGGAGTAACAAGTTTACAACGCTTAAAAAAAAACAGGAATGAAGAGAAGATTCTGAAAATTTGTTTTTTTATACGAGTGGTGAAGGTTTCGGTAAAGGGCAAACACATTTCACCATAATAACGTAAAAATACACACAATTCTAATTATCTGTATTTTCACGAATGCAATAACATCAAGTTTACTACCCGTTTATAATTGTTTGCAATAACAGAAAAGTCCAATAAATCGGAAAGTGAAACTTTTTTTATTGTTTTATGGTTGTTACTTCCTCCAGAAATGTGCTTTAGAAAAATATCACAAAGCCGTTCAAAATTGGTTCTTATAACAAAACATATGATAACAATGAAAGTGTAATGTGTTTAATGATTTGAGTTGGCAACTAATACAATTTATACTTTAAAAACGACCTTTTAGGGAGTTATATAGTGAGAATTTGAACTTCCAAGGTCGTAGAATGAATTACCAAAAAACAATGTGTTACTGGGTTCACTTTATGATATTTTCGTGATACGATGGTAACGGATTAATATCATAAAGCTGGGTACACTGTATTGTATAGCTATGCACGTGGTTTGAAATGCAGTATTTATGAATGTTTAACATTCATTTTTTTACAATTAATGTTCATATTTTCGATTTTGTTGATACTTGGAAAAACAAAACTCTTAAAGCAAAAATTGCCTGTAATAAAATTTGTCATAAGAGAAACCATCCAAAGAAATTTTTTTTTTTTTTTTATGTGAAAACATTTTTGGCAGCACCTACTAAATTTTTCAGACTAAAGTAAAACTGGCAATGAAAATGCAAGCTGGAAATGATATCACTTCCTAAGTGCTAACTCAGTCACTAACAATGCTTCAGTAGAATAAGTAGCAGGTAGTATAAAACATTACATTGTTCATAACTTCGGTTCTAGCTGTTAAATTTTAAAAATTTAAATGGTTTTGATTTTTGTCAAAGATGTTTTCACACAAAATAAAACATCTTTTGTGCATACAGGGTGCGCATGCACACGCAGAGAGAGAGAGAGAGAGAGAGAGAGAGAGAGAGATGTATTATTTATGAATGTTCTGCACTGTTTTCCATGACAAAACTTGCTACTAATTTCATTTGACACCATTATCCAAATCTTATACTCAGTGGGTGGGCAAATCATTATGGTAGTACAAGTCAGTCCTCCTGTTCACTATTATACATTCAGAGAAGGGCAACAAGATTACCAAGAAAGGATTCGTTTCCACATATCGCAGTCTGGAGACTAGGCACCTGCAAGGAGATCTGATTCCGGTGTTTAAGGCTTTGTATAGATTGAGCAAGCTCAGTTTGGCTTCAAGTTGGCTTTCATTCCTCTCAACGTAGGCAAATTTTCAAATGAAGACTGACCTTTAAATATTCACAGGAAAATCACTTAACTAAGACCAACTGGCCAACACGAATATCAGCAAATCTGTTAAAAACTGTACTCTAGTACAGGAGTTCTCACACAAGTGCAATAACACTGCTGTGATAAGACCCAGCACTTTCTTCTTGAAATCAGTGCATATATTAATATGATAACTCATAATAAAGTGACAGCCCCATCTGGTAGCAGAAATACGTACCTCCGTGTTCATGGTTTTATTTTTTTATTTTATTTTTTTAACATATAATATACACAACAGGCATTCGCCCAGTTAAAGTGTATAACAGAGCAAAGGTTGTACAAACATAAAAATAAGTGGTAGACTAATATACTTTGTACAATGGAAACGGGAAAAGTTCAATTCACAAAAATAAAAAGATATTCATGACGTCAAGTCCAGCGCTATGTAAACTCGCAGAAAGCAGTTTGCTGCAGGAGACATCATCACACACACACACGAATTAATGAGGACATCTTTGGGCCAGAACTCATCCGTCAATCGGTCAATTTACTCCAAATAGATCTGTGAAATTGTTTCTTGTTCACAGCCATATCCAAGTCAAACTTGTTCATGAGTGCCAATGTTCTTTTGAAGAAGGAGTTCCTGGATATCTCTAATCTGGAGTTACCAATGTGGAAAGTAGTCTTCTGTCTAGTAGCCACCACTGGAGTGTGAAGGTCAATATGGCATAGAAGATCCGGCAGGTAAGTTGATCCAGCGAAGATGTGGTACAACAGTTTTAAATCAAGAACAGTTCGCCGAGTTTCCAGAGATTGAAGCTTGAAGTAGGAACAGAGATTCCGGTAGAAGATTCTGTGGTAAAACATGGGGTTACGTCTGGAAAGATAGTGGATAAATTTCATCTGGAGCGATTCTATTTGCTGTATCAAGTATGCATAGTGTGGGTTCCATATAGGAGAAGCAAACTCCACTATAGGGAGTATAGTTGTCTTAAATAGGAGCACAGAGAACTGAGGTTTCAATGAATTGATCAGAAAATTTATGGTTAATAGAACATACTCAAAAATGAATTTGGTACATAATGTATTCAATGTTCAACAATATTTTTTGTTTTCTATTGAGTCTTTCTAGGACCAAAAGTTATGTTGTTGTTATTATTTGGTTTTTAGGAGCATTAGCAACTAAGGCCATATTGCTCGAGATATGCGGTAGTCATCAATGACCTTGCCACATCCTCCGTATTTGGGGGTCATGGGCTTGAACCCCGGTCTAATCAAGAAGCGTGTGCTATGCACTCTGCTCCTGGCTATGGAGGAGCCCTTTACGACCAAAAGTGATGCAGTGGTTGTTGAGGAAGAGAAAGATGGAAATGAAATGAACTCTTTCAGAAAGTTATTCAAAATGAATAATTTGAACATCTTTTCTGGTAGCAGAGATACACACCTCTGAGTTCGTGGTTTCAATTAGCTGACCAGAAAATTCATTGATTATTAGAACATACTCAAAAATGAATTTGGTACATAATGCAGTAACGCCCAAGACATGTTTTCTAATGTGCAAACTATTCAAGTTTTCTTCAAGATAACGCACTGAGTGCTTGGCACTTGACCTTCAGTGAGAGCAGAAAGTCCTCGTGATATGATCAAAATCGACTGAGTATAAAATTTTATTTGATTTCAGCTACTGTGTTGGAATACTCCCACAACCCTATAGCAACACTGAAGTTCTTATATATAGTGTGTGCAATTCTGCCCAGACACAATAGGAGGGAGTATATGATGAGAGCCTTCTCGACCAATTCGGCCCTGGAAAGATTGTGCAAGATTCAGTGGTAGAATTTTTTTCAGCCTGGTCTGTACTTGTTAACAGGAGAGACTGCTTCTACAGGGATGGGATACACTTAAATAGAAAGGGTGCAAGAATATTTGCTGATGCTATTGAGGCAGTGTTAGGTGGGTCGGAAAACTGCTAGCTTGGGGGATACAAGGACTAATAGATTAAGAGTAGCCACTGGCAGAGGTGAAAGTGATTCTTGCACTGCTTCTATTGGAATGAGCAGCAGCCTAGAAAACAAGATGCAGGATATTTCAGAGACTGCTGGGAGTCACTGCGGTACAAGTAAACACATGGGTTGTGTGAGGGTAGTACAGAATAGGAACAGGTGAATGTATACTTGCGTGTACATCAATGCTAGGAGTTTGGTAAATAAATTTGATGAATTTGAGGTATTGCTCAAAACATCAAAGGCAGATATTGTTGAGATATCAGAGACGTGGTGTCACACAGATATAAGGAATGCAGAACTGGAATTTGTGGAGTACAAAGGGTACTAGGAAAGTTTTGCAATACAGCTTTGTTTATTTAATTTTTTCAAAGTAATTTCCTCTACATTCAATACACCTCTCCATCCTCCGAAACCAATCTTTAAACCAGTTCTGCCAAGTTTCACTAGGGAGTAAAGCACACTCGTTGTCCCAAGCCCGTAGAAGGTCCTCATCACTGGAAAACTGCCTCCCTTTTAGCTTCATTTTCACATGCGGGAACAGTGCAAAGTCGCAGGGAGCAAGGTCTGGACTGTAGGGAGGGTGCTCAAGAAGTTTCAGTCCTGTCGTGGTCAAATATTCGGTGAAGGCTTTGGCGCAGTGAGCTGGAGCATTATCGTGATGGAGGTACCAGGTGTCCATTCTTGACTTTGGCCGCAGGTTCTTCATAGATCCAATGACTTGAGGCAGGCATTGTTCAGTATACCACTTAGCTGTGACTGTCTTCTGCGTGTCCAAAACAACACGTTCCACAATTCCACTCGATTTGAAAAATACAGCTATTATTTTCTTCTTTACAGATCGGGATTTTCTGACAATTACGGGTGTGTCGTCTTCATCAAACACCCAAACTTTGTTTTGAGCCTTGGTCGGCAGATCGTAATAGTACAGCCAAGTCTCATCACCTGTCACGATGTTGTTCACATACCGAGATTGTCCCTTATCAAACTTTAACATCTCCCGGCACCAAGTCACATGTCGTGTCATCTGCTCTTCAGTCAGTTGATGCGGCACCCAGAGAGAGAACAAAGTTTCTTCACGTGCAAATGATCTTGCAGAATCGAACGAATCGCTAGTGCATTTAGGCCCAAAGTATCCTCTTTCTGTTGGTAGGTCACTCGCCTGTTTTCGTCAAGCATTTTCCTCACAACAGTAACGTTTTCCTCCGTAACTGATGTTCGTGGCCTTCCCGGCCTCTCAGAATCCTCCAGAGTGAAATTTCCCCTTTGGAATTCTCTATACCACCTGAATACCATTGTACGATGTGGACAATCATCATCTAGTGCAAGAGTCATTTCTTCTAAGCACTGGTCTATGGTTAAACCACGCACGAAATTATACCGCAAAACTGTCCTTATCTCATTTCGTGAACACGATGCCATCACAAGCACTTTACACTCTTACTACTAATGAATAACTGAGCCCATCGACTTGGCGCGGCGGCTACTATGCACGTATGAACATGTCTCAACATGCAGCAACAAGCAGCTTCCTGTGATTCATTGTTGCGTCATATTGCAAAACTTTCCTAGTACCCTTTGTACAATGTGTACAGAAAGGATAGACAGGATAGGAAGGGAGGAGGGGTTATGCTATTAGTTAAGAAACAAAATCCAAGGAAGTGAAGCCAGTCGACATCACTGGACAGTGCAGTGTCGAGTCAGTTTGGTGTGACATAAGCAATGGGAGATCAAAATTGAGAGTAGGAGTGTGCTGTAGGCCTAATGACTCTGATGAGTATAATAAGAAATTGTACAGGGAAATAGAGTCTGCCAGTAAATCAGAGTCTTATAATGGGGGATTTTAATTTCCCAGATATTGACTGGAATTTGTGGTTTGGTCACTCATACACCAGCAAGGCTTTGTGGATTTATTGGATGATTGTTTTCTACATCAGCATGTTCGCAAGGCAACTAGAAGGAGTAATACTCTTGATCTGATTATCAGTAGTGATTCTTCATGCAATAAGAATCTGCAGATGAAGGAACCACTAGGTGGCAGTGATCAGTGTGCTGAAGTAGGATTTACTCAAAGAGGTAACTACCATCAGGGGTAAAGGGTAGGGTTTTTGCTTTCGTAAAGGCGACTACGATGGTCTGAGAGAGTATTTAAATTCTATACAGTGCGACCAACTGATGATGTTACCAACAGCAAATTCAAACTAGAAAACATTCAAAGAACTTATCTTGGAAGCTACTAGGCTTTACATACCAACTAAGAAATATTGTTCAAGATTTAGACTTAAATGGACACCAGATGAACTAATGAGACATATGGCAGAGAAGAAAAATGCATGGGATACATATAAATTAATGGGTCACCTGGAAGCCTATGATAGATATAAGCTGGTCTGTAACCAAGTCACAAAGGAGATTAGGCAGGCAAAGGCAGATTATGAGAAATCCCTGGCAAAGGATGCAAAGAAAAACAGAAAAGAGTTCTTTAACTATGTAAAACTCTAGAAGGAAAGGGATGAATCAGATTGGTCCACTGGATATTGATGGTTCAACAGTTGAGGATCATGCTCAGGTGGCTAACAAACTAAACGAGTATTCTGCATCTACATTCACACATGGAATTATTCAGGAAGGGAAATGCCAGACGTGAAGTAAAGTCTGGCAGTGAGCTAGATAATTTTGTAATAACTGAGAGCAAAGTGGAGTAGAAATTGTTGAGGATAAATATAAAAAGGCACCCAGAGTGGATGGAATCTATCCAGTTATATTAAAGGAAGTAAGCAAACCCTTAGCCATAATTATGAGAGCTTCTTTGGACTAAGGGGAGATACCCATCGACTGGAGATGTGCAAATGTGACCCCAATTCACAAAGGAGGTTCAAAGGCTGACATAAGTAATTACAGACCTATGGGTTTAACTTCTGTTCAAGGAAAATTAATGGAGGCACTATTAAAAGAAGCACTGCAGGATCAACTAGACAAGACTTCAGTTATAGCTCGGACACAACATGGTTTTGTTAAGGGAAAGTCTTGCTTGACCAATTTGATTGGATACTATGATGCAGTCACAAAAGAACTGGATGCAGAGAATAACTTTGATATCATATATTTGGATCTTAGAAAAGCTTTTGATACTGTTGCACATGGAAGGCTGCTTGCAAATATTGGAGCAGTGTGGCATTGGAGGCAAATTGCTGCTATGGATAAAGGGATGGTTGAGTGGGAGAAGTCAGAGAGTGGTAATCAATGGACACTGCTTATCGTGGACTAATGTTATTAGTGCAGTTCCTCAGGTTTCAATGTTGGGTCCATTATTGTTTTCTGTATTTATAAATGATACTGATGATGGTATATCAAGCTTAATGTCCAAGTTTGCAGATGATACAAAGGTTGGCATGGTTGTTAAGGACACTACTGTTGCTATGCTGCTGCAACAGGATCTGGAAAGGTTGAGCAGATAGGCTGAGACGTGGCAAATGAAGTTTAACATTGACAAATGTAAAGTACTACATATGGGAAACAGTAACCTCAGAGCAACGTATCAACTCTGTGGTACTACACTGACAGTGGTAGAGAATGAATGTGCAGGCAGATATGAAGTTCTCTGAGCAGTGCAGACGAGCTGCAAGAGTAGCTCATGGTGTCTTGTCAATGATATACAGGAATTTTTTCTAGCAGGGATAAGGAGGTGATTATTCCCTTGTATAAGGACAATGGTCAGGACACACCTTGAGTACTGTTTACAGGTCTGGAGGCCTCATTTCAAGAAGGATGTAGAACTGCTGGAACGAGTACAGAAAAGGGCAACAAGATTAGTGAATGGAACAAAGAGTTGCTCTAACCGAAGAAAGGCTTAAGTTCTGCAAATTACAGTGTCTGGAGACTAGGCACTGGCGAGGTGATCTGATAGAGGTGTATAAAGCTTTGAGCATGCTCAATGCCGATGGGACCCTTGCTCAGAATAATTTCCTGAGAGGGCATAGATTCAAATTGAGGAAAGACAGATGTAGGATAGATGTGCAGAAATTTGCCTTTAGCCAGTGGGTAGTTGGTTGGTAGAACAGACTTCCATCCCTTATTGTGGAAATTGATAGCCTAAATAAATTTAAGGCTCAGCTGGACAGGTATTTCAAATAGATGGTGAAATGGGAGTGTTTTTTTTTTTTTTTTATTTGGCTGATGCTGAATAAGCTTGCTTTCTTGCATCATATGTCTCTGCTAATGCCATTCTATCAAGCAATCCATAAAGGTATGAAAAAGAAAGGATTTTTAATAACAATTTTTGAAAGAGCATTTACAATAACTTAACTACACCTACCAATTCCTGTAAAATACTCTTAAAATCATATAATAAATGCTTAATTATAAAAGTAAAGATATACATTTAATGCAAACACCAAACGTGAAATGGTGAAAAGACCTTGCCCTAATAAAAGTAGCTAATCATGAGTTTTGGGATCAATAATAAAATTAATTTTTCATGTTATACTCTCATTATTATTTAGTCAATATGAAAAACTGCTGAAAGTTATGCAAGCTTATCAATCATAAACATTAAAAGTTACACAGCTACAAAAAAAAAAATAAATAAATAAAACTTGCCTGGCTGCTTAACTGTAGCTCAGTAGTCAAGCAGCCAAACAAAGCAATCACTTCTAGTTATTTTGTCTTGGAATTTAAAAATATTCTACAAAAGTTGTTACCCTTACAGTTAATGAAGATGACCACTAAAATACTTTGAAAATTGGAGGATGGGGTGATCACAGTAGTTAGTCTCAGTTGTGTGAATGGAACTGAAGGAATTTTGAATCCAGCTCCAGAAGTTGAAACTGACAAGCAATAAATGTGCAATAATTTCATTAAAAAAAAAAATTAATGACAAATTAAATTATGATTTAATTTTTCACAGTAATTTCATTTTAGCATTGGACCAATCAAGTCAATATAAGGACAAACAAATATTTAAGTACAAAGTTTTCATTTTTACAAAACTTAAATTTCATGAAAAGGTTGCTTCAACAGAGCCAACTCCTAAGGGGGGGGGGAACACCTCTACCTGTTATCAAACAAATGCTCAGCAAACACTTCTGAAGAGTTACAAATTTCTCCAGTTTCCAACTGGGTTTTAACCCAGATTTTCCAAATGAAAAATTCATCATATGTTCACAGAGTACAGCAAATAAGCTGTAGTCAATCAGTAAAGCAAAAATTTCATCTAATAATGAATAGAAAAAAAATAAATAAATAACTATAGTTTAAACCACTCACCAACATAACTATATCCAACGATTCTTGCTAGGGGCGTGAGACTATGTTTTTTTACTGCATCCTCACTAGCCAATATTATTGAGCCAGCCCCATCACAAATACCCTAAAAATAAGAAAATTATAAAAATTTTATTAATATAACCAAAAATTAAATTATGAACAAGTTATAGATACAAAAAACAATCTATTTGAGGTATGGCTATACTACACAGGTATGGCCATACTGCACTATCAACAACACCAAATATACTACTATATATAATTTAGTTGTATTAGTTTTTGCATTTACTTGTAAAAATATAAAACTAATCAAACAGAATTGTTTCATTTAAATTTAATATCAGGAACCTTCCTCACAATTCAGATATTATTTGGAAACTATTCACTGAAATCAACAGAATTTTTTTTCACCAAATCTTAAAATAAAAATGAGTTATCTAAGAAAAAATTCAATGAATCAAATAATGGCTATTTTGCTATTTTAAATCCAAGTTTACTACTATTTAAGAGCAATGCAAAATAAAACACACACATCTACATCAGGTGCACCATAAACAGAGATTTGTGGGGGGGTATATCTACTCATTTTTGAATTACTTGTGCTGTGATTTGATGATGGTGGAAGGGAGGTGAATGGAGGACAGGTCAAGCATACTTCTATGTAGAATGATATGGTCCACTGCTTCCAGATGTCAACAGGAGATCACATGGGTGTATCCACATTATTTGTTTCTTTACTTAAGTGCCCATCACTATGAGAAATTTCATTGACAAAAACAACATACAGTGGAATCTCGTTAATACAAAGTTCAAGGGACCTAAATTTTCACGTTTTGTAATAACAAGGCACACCAAAAGTGTCAAAATTTTACCGTTATTTATTATTATTATTTTTTTGGTACATACTGTATATCTAAGAATGATAATAAATATCAAAAATAAAATAAAAACAAAGGCCTTGTCTAACAATACAGTAATAGGAATAACATATTTTTTAAAGATTTTATTTGTAGGATAAACTAAGAGAAAAGCAATATTAATGGACATATTGTACAGTATATATTTTGATATATAAAAACCATTAACTTTTTAGTAAATTAATCTAATTTAAAGAGAGAATCCAATGGTGTTTGCACAGTTTTTGTCCTATATGCGTTTTTAACTACAGCACAGACGTTACCAAATGAAATATTTTTCTTTATCAACATTACTGCAGGCCAACACATTCTCTATTATGTTTAATGCATTTTGGGCATCTTTTTTAGATGGCAGTGTGCACACATCTTCACTTTCGCAGTCGCTGGTAACAAAAACAGCATTGTTTTGTTTGGCACCCAGCAGCTCTTCTGGTGTTGGCATTGCAGTGGTAGCAACTTCATCATCCACCTTCACAAACTCTCCAAATTTGCCAACAAAATTCACATGCTCCTTCAAATTCCTCACTGTTGCTATCACTTTTGTCTGCTGGACCATGTTTTTCGATGATGTTCTCTCCAAAGCCACTCTTTCTGAAGCAGTTGATTATTACACTTGATGTAATACTTTCCCAAGCAATAACAAGATTACGGATAGCATCCAAGACATTCCAATTTGGCTGCAAATTGTTCCCTCCTTCTATGTTGCAGATCAGGCGGGCTCTGTATGCTCTCTTGAGGTTATAAATAATGCCTTGATCCAGTGGTTGCATTAAACTGGTGGTATTGGGGAATAAAAACAACAGCTGTATATTTGTCAACTTAAGTGTCTCAGCAGAATGTGCTGTACAATGGTCTAGAATCATCAAAATGTTCCTTTTTTATGAAGCCATTCTTCTCTCCAATTTTGATAACCAAGACTGAAAAATTTTGACCATAAGCCAAGCACTTCTATTGGCCTCATAATCACAGGGAAGTTGGTTAACTGCTTACAAACATCTTGGCTTGGAAAACTTACCAATCACAAGTGGGCATAGTTTTGTACTGCCATCTGAATTGCAGCATAACAGATTAGCGAGTCTTTGTTTACTTGATTTTCCAATATGACAAGACTCCTCGAACAGCAAATATTTTGTTTGGCAGCAAATTATAAAATAAACCTATCTCTTTGAGATTAAAAATATCCTTTGCCTCATATTTTTCAAGGATGGACCATACAGAACACAACCAATCTGTAACCTTTTCTTTGTCGACTAATCCAGACTCACCGCAAACATTTTGCAAAACCAAGTTATTCCTGTTTTTAAATCTTTGGAGCCAGCCACCGCTGCATTTGAAGTCATTAATCACATGTTGCTGAGCTAGATAATTTGCCTTTTCTTGCAAAATCAGACCTGATATTGGCAAATTAGATGCACACATTTGTTGGTACCACTCAAAAAGTTTTGTTTCAAGCTCCTCGTGTTTTGCACCACAAATTCGTTTCCTGTTTTTCATTGCTGCTCCAGTGTCACGTATTTCAAGTCTTCTTTGTTTATTCAGTATTGTAGATAAAGGGATGTTATATTCCTTTGCAATGTCCATTTTGCTTCTTTCAATCCTGTGGGCCTCTTGTATAATTTTTAGTTTAATTTCCAGGCTTAATTCTGTCTGTCTACGTTTTGTCGCTATAACACTGCTAGATAAGATTTAACATAAACAAATTTTAAATTAATTTAAAGATAAGTTCCAAAAAAACATCAGCTCAGATAAAATGGCACAAAAAATAGATTGCTGTGTACGATAGCAAAAAACACTCTTTGAACTGGGGTAATAATTGCAACCAACTTTATTCCCATGGAGAGTGAGGGAGTGCATGTAAACAACTTAGAAAAACTTTGTTAATTTAACAACTCATCCTTCAGAAAGATATTTTTCAGAGTGCACTTGACGTTGTAGCTACCTGCTTTTATTTACACAAAACTAATTTCTAACAAGTCAGTGCCATTCTTTGGAAAGTAGGGAGCCAGGTGGCTGGGGCAATAATCTGATCGCTCTGCCAAGATTTGTATTAAACATACAAAATGAGAGAAAAAAAACTTTGTAATACATATTAACCAAATTTTGTAACAAATGAATATATTTACATAGAAAAGCCTATTCTTTCACAGGGGAATGGTATGTGCTTCATATAAACGAGTGCTTTGTATAAACTGATTTTGTATTAATGAGATTTTACTGTATACTGTACTGCTGAAAGCTACAAGCATCAACTTGATTTTAATTTGTGTATTTTACGTCATATTTCTGGATTTTAACTGTACATACTTTATTGCTGTTATTTTATTTTATTTATTTTTTGGATAAAACAATAAAATAACTATATAAAATTAAATTACACAAATAAAATATGTTCTAAATATATATGAAATATTTATAATCTTATATATAATGTAAATAATAATTTAAAAAATATTACACCTTATATTTTATTTATTTTTTATCAGTGTAAATTAAATTTAATAAACATTTCAAGTAGCAGATATGTCTGTGCTCCACAGATTTCAATATGTATATGCTATTTACTGAGATGTGTCACCATTCTTGCAACTGCTTTAATGATACTTATCAGAGGGTGGGCAGATACTGGTACATTGTCTTTTCAAAATTATTTTTTGACAGAAACAACATATATGAATATAAATATGATATTGTCCTAAAATTCTCAAGTACACTATCAGATGAAACATTTTTATGGGGATCATTCAGTTTAAGGACTTTGATTTCTCTGACAAAAAAGCCCTCACTTTTAACTAAACCAAACACAAAAGTAATAGGTAACTTACTGATGCATTACCAGCTGTAACTGTTCCACCTTTCTTGAAAACAGGAGGAAGTTTAGCAAGTTTTTCCATTGTTGAATCTGGTTTGGGATGTTCATCAATAGTTAATACTTCTTCTTTTCCTTTTACCTTCACGGTTACAGGAGCTGTTTCAGATTTAAATTTTCCAGCTGCACTGGCTAAAATATAACACAACTGAATAAGCAAGCTGCATTTAAAACAGAAAATGGTGCTAAAAAACTGTTATAGCAAAAAAAAAAAAAAAAAAAAAAAAAAAAAACACACAATTAGAGAGAATAGGCAAGAGAATTTTGAATCACTGGAATCAAAAATGCATTCCAAGTAATTTCAAACTTTTTGAAAAAACATACAAGATAAAAGTTCTAATTAAGATTCAAGAGTCAAAACAGTCTCAGCCAGTTAATTAAAATGATTTCAAGATTACATTTTTTTTTTTATTTATCAAAAAAATTAACTACATGCATCTTTTGCTAATTTAAAAAAAATCCATTTTTTGTGCCATTATGATGCATGATTAACTTTTAGAGAATAGTAAAATTATTATTCCCATCTCAAAAGAAAGCATTCACCCAAACTAGATAATTGCATCATCCTAACATTGAATGGTACTTATTTGTAGAACAAGTACACATATTGGAGGTCTGAAACTATGAAGTTTGTCATAATATCTTTCAAAGATCAAAGCTCTTCCTACTAGTGATACAAATAGAAAATATTCTCTGAAATGAGAATATTTTCCAAAAAAGATCATTCTCAACAATTATCCATCATTATTTCTTGCCCTGTGAAAAGATAATTAAGTGCAGGAAATAATCACCTTCCCTAACCACCTTTTCTTGCTTAATTTGCTGGAGATGTGCAAATGTGACCTGGAGATGGATTTCTTGCTGGAGATGTGCAAATGTGACCCCAATTCACAAAGGAGGATCAAAAGGCGACACAAGTAATTATAGACCTGTTAGCTTAACTTCTGTTCCCGGAAAATTAATGGAGGCACTGGTTAAAGAAGCACTACAGGATCATCTAGACAAGACTTCAGTTATAGCTCAGACACAGCATGGTTTTGTTAAGGGAAGTCTTGCCTGAGCAATTTGATTGGATACTATGATGCAGTCACAAAAGAACTGGATGTTATATACTTGGATCTTAGAAAGGCTTTTGATACTGTTGCACATGGAAGACTGCTGCACAAATTGGAGCAGTATGGCACTGGAGGCAAATTGCTGCTATGGATAAAGGGGTGGTTGAGGGGGAGAAGACAGAGAGTGGTAATCAATGGACACTGCTCATCGTGGACTAATGTTATTAGTGGAGTCCCAAAGGGGTCAGTATTGGGTCCATTATTGTTTTCTGTATTTATAAATGATATCGATGATGGTATATCAAGCTTAATGTCCAAGTTTGCAGACGATACGAAGGTTGGCAGGGTTGTCAAGGACACTACTGACGCTATGCTGTTGCAACAGGATCTGGAAAGGTTGAGCAGATGGGCTGAGAGGTGGCAAATGAAGTTTAACATTGACAAATGTAAAGTACTACATATTCCCAACAGCAACCCCAGAGCAACATATCAACTCTGTGGTACTATACTGACAGTGGCAGAGAATGAAAGGGACCTGGGGGTGGTTGTGCAGGCAGATATGAAATTTTCTGAGCAGTGCAGACGGGCTGCAAGAGTAGCTCATGGTGTATTGTCAATGACATACAAGAATTTTTCTAGCAGGGATAAGGAGGTGATTATTCCCTTGTATAAGGCAATGGTCAGGCCAAACCTAGAGTACTGTATACAGGTCTGGAGGCCTCATTTCAAGAAGGATGTAGGGATGCTGGAATGAGTACAGAGAAGGGCAACAAGATTAGTGAATGGAACAAAGGGGTGCTCTTACGAAGAAAGGCTTAAGTTTTGCAAATTACAATGTCTGGAGACTAGGCACCAGCGAGGTGATCTGATTGAGGTGTATAAAGCCTTGAGTGGTTTGAGCATGCTCAATGCCGATGGGATTCTTCCTCTTGTTCAGAAAAATCACCTGAGAGGGCATAAATTCAAATTGAGGAAAGACGGATGTAGGATAGATGTGAGGAAATTTGCCTTTAGCCAGCGGGTGGTTGGTTGGTGGAACAGACGTCCATCCCTTGAGGTGGAAGTTGATAGCCTAAATAAGTTTAAGGCTCAACTGGACAGGTATTTCAAACGAACAGAAGGGTGAAGTGGAAGTGGTTATTTTTTATTTATTTATTTATTTTATTTTTTGGCTGATGCTGCATAAGCTTGCTTTCTTGCATCAAATGCCTCTATTAATGCTAATTTCATTTATCTGTTCCTAAAAATAAAAACATTTAGTCCTTTGAATAGACTTAATGCTATTCAAAGGGCTAAATGGTTGATATCAGAATTGCTATCCCAGGATAGCAAACAGTCAACAGCACTCACTACTTTTCACACAAGAAGTTACCCTTTGCAGAATGAGGATTAATCAGTGAAGCATACTACTGGCCACAATTTTTACTCATGGCCAGTAGTATGCTCTATTCTATTAACGGCAGATTTATAATAATAAATATGCCATTTCTGGAATAGTATATAAGCAATTCACCACATAGCATTAGTAGAGGAATATGATGCAAGAAAGCAAGCTTATGCAGCATCAGCCAAAAAAAAAAAAAAAAACCCACTCCCATTTCAACCCTCCGTTCATTCGAAATACCTGTTCAGCTGAGCCTTAAATTTATTTAGACTATCAACTTCCACAACAAGGGATGGAAGTCTGTTCCACCAACCAACTATCCAATGGCTAAAGGCAAATTTCTGCACATCTATCCTACATCTGTCTTTCCTCAATTTGAATTTATGCCCTCTCAGGTGATTATTCTGAACAAGAGGAAGAATCCCATCGGCACTGAGCATGCTCAAACCATTCAAGGCTTTATGCACCTCTATCAGATCACTTTGCCGGTGCCTAGCCTCCAGACACTGTAATTTGCAAAACTTAAGCCTTTCTTCGTAAGAGCAACCCTTTGTTCCATTCACTAATCTTGTTGCCCTTCTCTGTACTCATTCCAGCAGCTATACATCCTTCTTGAAAGGAGGCCTTCAGACCTGTATACAGTACTCAAGGTGTGGCCTGACCATTGCCTTATACAAGGGAATAATCACCTCCTGATCCCTGCTAGAAACATTCTTCTATATCATGAGAAGACACCATAAGCTACTCTTGCAGCCTGTCTGCACTTCTCAGAAAACTTCATATCTGCCTGCACAATTACCCCCAGGTCCTTTTCATTCTCTACCACTATTCAGTGTAGTACCACAGAGTTTATACATTGCTCCGGGGTTACTGTTTCCCACATGTGGTACTTTATATTTGTCAATGTTAAACTTCATTTGCTACCTCTCAGCCCATCTGCTCAACCTTTCCATATCCTGTTGGAGCAGCATACTGTCAAGTAGTGTCCTTAACAACCCTGCCAACCTTTGTGTTATCTGCAAACTTGGACATTAAGCTTGATATACCATCGTTAATATCATTTATAAATACAGAAAACAACAATGGACCCAACACTGAACCCTGAGGGACTCCACTAATAACATCAGCCCACGATGAGCAGTGTCCATTGATTACCACTCTGTCTTCTCCCCCTCAACCATCCCTTAATCCATAGCAGCAATTTCCCTCCACTGCTCCAATTTGTGCAGCAGTCTTCCATGTGCAACAGTATCAAAAGCCTTTCTAAGATCCAAATATGTAATATCAAAGTTATTCCCTGCATCCAGTTCTTTTGTGACTGCATCATAGTATCCAATGAAATTTGTCAGGCAAGACTTTCCCTTAACAAAATCATGCTGTGTCTGAGCTATAACTGATGTATTGTCTAGATGACCTTGCAGTGCTTATTTAAACAGTGTCTCCATTAATTTTTGGAACAGAAGTTAAACTCACAGGTCTATAATTACTTGTGTCAGCCTTTGATCCTCCTTTGTGAATTAGGGTCACATTTGCACATCTCCAGTCTATGGATACCTCCCCTGAGTCCAAAGAAGCTCTCATAATTATGGCTAAGGGTTTGCTTACTTCCTTTGCTGCCTCCATTAATATAACTGGATAGATACCATCCACCCCTGGCACCTTTATGTTTATCCTCAACAATTTCTCCTCCACTTTCCTCTCAGTTATTACAAAATCATCTAGCTCACTGCCAGAGTTTACTTCACCTCTGGCATTTCCCTTCCTGAATAACTCCAGGAAGTAGAGGCAAAATACTCGTTTAGTTTGTTAGCCACCTGAGCAGGATCATTAACAGTTGAACCATCATCAATATATATCCAGTGGACGAATCTAATTCATCCCTTTTCTTCTAGAGTTTACATAGGTAAAGAACTCCTTTGGTTTTTTTTTTGCATCCTTTGCCAAGGATTTCTCATGATCTGCCTTTGCCTGCCTAATCTCCTTTGTGACTTGGTTACAGACCAGCTTATATCTATCATAGGCTTCCATGTCACCCATTAATTTATATGTATCCCATGCATTTTTCTTCTCTGCCATATGTCTCATTAGTTCATCTGACATCCATTTAGGCCTAAACCTTGAACAATATTTCTTAGTTGGTATGTAAAGCCTAGTAGCTTCCAAGATAAATTCTTTGAATGCTTCCCATTTTGAATTTACTGTTGGTAACATCATCAGTTGGTCCCACTATATAGAATTTAAATACCTGTCTCAGACCATTGTAGTCTCCTTTACGAAAGCAAAAACCCTTCCTTTTACCCCTGATGGTAGTTACCTCTTTGAGTAAATCCCACTTCAGCACACTGACCACTGCCACCTAGTGGTTCCTTTATCTGCAGATTCTTAATGCATGAAGAATCACTACTGATAATCAGATCAAGAGTATTACTCCCTCTAGTTGCCTCCCAAACATGCTGATGTAGAAAACAAACATCCAATAAATCCACAAAAGTCTTGCTAGTGTGTGAGTGACCAACCCACAAATTCCAGTCAATATCTGGAAAATTAAAATCCCCCATAAGACTAAATAATTAGCTAGTAATATAGTTGCCACTCTGTTTTATGACTATTATATGTCACATGAACCAACAAATCCCAAGCTTTACTCCTTACATTCAAAAGAATTGCCTCCATGGAGAGCAGCTGCAACAGCAAATTTCTACTTCTTTCATGACAGTTCTTTCTAATTACTAGCTAATTATTTTGAATGGTTCTAGCCAATTAGATTTCTATTAAGCACCAACGTGACTCTCAATCTAGTACAAACACAAATAAGAAGTACAATTCTTAGACTAGTAGTGAGGAGAACTAGTTTTCCAAAATGTGTTTTTTTTTTTTTTTTTAATTTATAATTCAAGCAATTTTAAGAATATTACACCCAGGTTTTTCTTTGTTATCATAACTCCCAATCACAGAAGGCTATTCTACAGATGATATAATCGTCTGTAGAATAGCCATCTGTATTTCATACACTATTCCCACAAATTACAAAATTCATTATTACTATTGATATTTTTATTTGTACTGACTTTTGTACATGAATAATAACCGTCGGAAAGTAAAACACCTAACCATCAATGATTGACTTTACCACTGTCAAATCATTCTTTGACCACAGAAATGAGGCAAAGCTTTGAAACAGTGCCGTCTGGGTGGTGGTATCCACTGAGAATAAATAATAGTAGTCTTCTCCACTGGTGAAGTGTTATTTATTCCAGGTAGTACAATACCATGGCAACTCGTGAAGGCATTCACAATATGAGATATAACCAAAACGATGCCAATTTAATTAATTAATTAATTTTAACTACTTTGATAGATGGCTACGTTAAAATTATGCTTTTGCACTAACCTACATATTATGAATTAGCTTTAGCTGGTAAAAATAGGTAGGCAGCATCGTGGAACCTACAATGATTGAACCAACGGTCAAAGGCAAACAATATTTTGTTATACTATTCCCAATGGTAATGGTGAGCACGTTCAAGTTTGTAGTAAGACATTCAAAGACATTTTTGCTTTGACTGCCCAGCACTTACAGTCCGTATCATATGTTTCCCCTCTTTTCTTTTTTCTGAAAAAAAGAGGGGGAAACTACTGCTGTACACAGATGAAAAGGGAAGAAAACCAGAGTGTAATGCACATAAATTAAAGTTTACTAATGATGACAGAAATCTAGTTCATTGTCACATTACGTCATTTCTTTGTGAAATAAGCCATTATTCAAGGGGGGGGTGTACCCGATTCCCAACTTAAATATAAATAGAATGTGCCAAGCATTTAAAGAAAAATATTCAGAGCCAAATTACACTTAATATTACGGAAGTGTTTTGAAGAAAGACTTTCCTGATTTTGCATTTAGAAGACCTAAATCACACTTGTAACCATCATAATAAGCTCAGTGCTGCAATAAAAGCTGCTACAGTTCCTGGTATCAAACAGCAAGCTAATAACAAACTGCAGGTACAGCAGTGAAAAGCAGAAAAGGCTCAGACCATAATCAAAACTGATACCACTGATCATCAGTTGCCTAACAGCCCAACTGCTGTCTGTGCCATGGACATGCAGCAAGTACTGTTTGTTCCTACACTTACAAATTCCAGAATGTTTTATTTGCACCAGTTGTCTTGCCACCTCTGCATACATGACTTGACAAATAATAACTACACGAGGATCTCCGAGCGGAAAGGAAATGAAATCGCATCATGCTTTTTCAAGGTAGTCTTCAAAAATAACTAACACTAGACACATCATATGGGCTGACAACTGTGCGGCCCAAAATAAAAACTGTATGCTGCTCTTCCCTATGATTTACTTAGTGGTCAAAACAATTTTGATATTATTGAAATTAAATATTTGTTTTGGGGTATAGTTTTATGATCTGTGACAGATACTTCGGGCTTATCGAAAAAAAAGAGACTCGTGAAAAGTATGATCCTTAATGAGCTGGAAGATGTTATCAAAAGAGCAAGACTGAAAATACCTTTTGAGATAGTTAAAATGGGCTAAGTGGATTTCTTCAATTTTGCAAGATTGGCTGATAACTTTATAAACTTCATAAATAAAACAACATAAATCAGAGTGACAAGTCATCAACCAGACAAAGTCCAGGTCAAAAACTTCCTTCAGTGAACTTTCTGACTAGAATCGCTTCACCATATTTAAGAAAACCAAAACAGCTACCCTCAATATTGATGCTTTCGCACATAACAAACAAGCATGAAATTAGTCAAGTAAAAAAGAAAGGCCATTTGGAGCTATGCTCTTTTTTGGGCAATAGGATTACAAAAACTTATCGAGCCTGGCGGTGAGTTTGGAGGCAGCACAACCAAGATAATGAGTGTTATGATATGGACAGTGACTAAAAACCTGCTATGTTGAAATCTGCATTTTTAAACTTCATTTATTTTTTTTTTTTTAATAAAAAATTTTTTTTTATCATTATCTGGGTTAATCTTACCTCCAATTTTACCAACCTAGCTGCAGTCAAGATTAGGTTACAAAATTTATTCATATGGATAAATGAGGATCATAATGGTTTTCTCCAAAAAAAGTATTTTTCCCTAAGCTTTACTTTAGAAAATAGGAATCTTCTGGAAAATGATGAAAGTACCAAAGAAGCAAGAATTAAGTTTTTGGCACTTTCAATATTTTCCATTTCTGCTCCTTGATTCACCACTCCACACACCACCATCTCTGTAATGTCCAATACGTCTGCTCTCTGCACCACGATGGGATTATATCAATTTGTTGCAAGACAATCAGTGGCTATGATAATTAGGTGAATTCTTTGGGAGAATTTGGTGTATGGCAAAGAAAGACAGAAAATGAAAACTTGCAACATGCTATGCTGTAAATGGTAATTTAGTAATCATGATACCCTTCTTAATTTTATATTTTTGATGGATTGTACTATCCACTTTTTTTTAATTTACATTCTACTTTTTTTTTTTTTTTTTTATAAGAGAGCCTATTAAAAAGAAAATAAATAAATGAATAAATAGCAGCTTGATAATTTATTTGTGTGTATCTGTCAAAAAATTTCTTGCAACTTCCCATCAGAAATCAATGCTGCTAGAACAGAGTAGGCTTTCAAGATCTATGTAAAAAAAAGGAACCTACCTCTGTTAACTTTCCTTTCCTGTGGTTTCTGTGTGAACATCTGAACTAGTTCAAGTTACTAAAACAGAATATGGCTTTAACAACTTTCGCAATGAAATCTTCATTTTTGTTTTTTCACCTAGTTTCTGTGCCCATAATTTTATTCTAGTTTCCCAACACTGAACCAATTAGTGTTCCTAGAAAATCATAGGATTCAACTGAGTAGGTATGTTAAAAAAAAACAATTAATAAATTCTTTTTTTCTAAATTTCTGCATTCCTCCTTTCTAAGTCACCAAAATTTCTCTTGTTTTCTGAACTTTCACTTCATTGATTTTGTTAATTTCTGATCTGTGTGTGTATGTGTGTGTGTGTGATACACTGAACTGTTGTAGCCACCAACTGTCATACACCAAACTGCCATGCAACAAATTGATGTGGACCCCCACCAGGACAGGCAATGATGTGGATTTCTGAGAGATAGACCCAGCTTACAGGCAGCTATGCAACCATAGTAACCCATTCTAGGAAGAGTTTTTCTGATGACTGCTGGTTCTACACTTAACCCAGTTCTGTCAAATGTCTCTCAAGTTGGTTCACTAAGGGTACCTTTGAGATGTCCTCTATTTATTTGAACTGTTGACATGCTGTGTGGGAGGATCACTAACTAATGGTAGTCTACTAGGCTTGAGATGAATGATAACATTACCTTCTGTCTTCCAATGGCATATGATGTTTCCAATAGTTGATTCTGGATGTCTATTCTTTCTGCTACTGGCAAATGGACATAGCCATTATGTGACAACCTACTATTACACCTCTTGTGAAGAGATCTAAGTTTTTTTTATCATCCCACTATTTTCCATCTACCTGTTATTGACTGGAAATACCTTTCATATTCTACTTTTAACTGGTAATGCCATTTACTTGTTGTTTGACATCCGGAATTAATCATTACTTCCAGAATGAGATGTTCCAATGCACATTGAAGGATAGTGTATGTTAATCTCAAACTGCTACAAAGAAAAGTTAGATATATACAAACCATTCAGTAGCCAATCTGAAATTCAGTTTTGATAAGCATAATACAATGCAATAGTTATACAAGAATTTTAACAGGCAAGAACTGTTTAGTAAGTATTGTTAAACTTTTTGGATTGTCACCATGACAATTCAAACCATGAAGTACCAGTATATCACATCCCTAAATTGTATATATTCAAGTCCAGCATGGTTTTTCAGGTTGAAATATGAAAAAATGCCACATCCCCACTTGAGGCTGGCTATGTCAATCCTCACTGAAAAAAATCCTTGTTCAGTTCTTGCATGACAACTGCATTACAATGGGAAAGCAACAATGGTTAACAGATCATAAAGCTTCTTAAGAAAGACAATTGACTTAATGAAGATAAGTCCTAATATCACTACCTTTTTATATTCAAACATTAGAAAACAAAAAATTGCAAATAAAATTATCTTACCAGAAAACAAATTTAAAAAATATTACCTGCCTTCCACCTTTTCTGAGACCTAAGAGCAAATTCATCACATTGTTCTCGTGAGATATTATACTTTTCTGCCAAATTTTCTGCAGTGATAGCCATAGGCATGTTAATATGCGAGTCATTCAATGCATTGAACAATCCACATTCTATCTGAAAACAAACAAACAAAAGTTTTGCTAAGGATAATTTTAAATGTCACTAATAAATGAGTGATACTTATGCCTTACATCTATCCAAAACTGTAGATAATTAGAAAATGTTTACCTTTATAAAATCTTTTAAACTAAAATGCTGACTTTAAATATGAAAAAAATAACCAAAGCAAAGGTACTGCATCAGATAGTAACTGCTGTTATTGAAAATATATCCCAGCCAAGTTTTCAATAACAGCAGTAGCACAATGAAGAACCATTCTGATGTAATATGGTAAGTTTTGAATAGGTTACCAGAATGGTATTAAATTTACATACGTTGTAATTCACTACATGTATTTTAACATAGGTGAACCTGGTTTAATAATAAGAGTAATACAGATACAGTTGCCCGAAAGTCAAGAAATGAATTCTGGTGAAGAGTAACTCATAACGTAAACATACATTTCACATGCCAGCAATACTACAACAAACAGCACTGGGATATACTGCTGGAAACCACTGCTATGTTAGATAAGCAAAAAATGCTAAATTTTTTCAATGCATCTATTCACAGATAACTGGTCCTGGAAGGCTAAAAACTTAATATGGTTAATGATGGCTACTGGAACTTTTGAGATGCTAAACAGTTATGAACTCTGGATAATAGTTACATATAGCAATTATTTCATTTTTGTTGTACAACTATACAGTGGCGGACAAAAAAAACTGCACCACCTTAAAAAAGTAGCATTTGTAGAGAAACATAAGGTATCGTTTGATTAGTCATTTTGTTTGTCGCAAGCAAAGGTATTGCATCAGACAATAACTGCATCAGCTGTTTCTATAAATACGGTATTGGAAGGGTATACAAGCTCATTAGTATAATGTTTTGCAGAGGTGTAAAAGCATGGCTCCATATGTTCAGTTGACACCAAGGAAAAAAAAAAAAAAAAAAAAGTGTAGCTGTTGCTCTGTCTTAGGAAGGGCTTTCTATACGTGCTTTCACTGATAAAATAGACTGCCACCAGTCAATAGTATCCCAGGTGCTGAAATTAAAGCATAAAACCAGTAATGTGAAGATAAGACATGGATCAGGCCGTAAGAGAGTGACTACGCCTTCCCAAGATTGATATCTGAAATGGCTATGCCTTCGTAATCGCCATGCTAGTGCTTCTGATCTAAACTGGCTCTGAGATTGCCTCTGGTGTTGAAACAAATACACAAACTATCCAAAGACAGCTTTCGGAATGTGGTCTGCATGCCTATCGGCCCAAGAAGAAGCCTTTGTTGACCCAGCAAATGAGGTAGAACGAATTGCTTTTCATGGACAAAAGAGCAATGGGACACAGTCAACTTTTCTGACGAATCAAAATTCAACCTACACGGCTCGGGTGTCAGAAGACGAAAATAGGAGGCATACCATCCTGACTACAATAACACCAACTGTGAAGTTCTCTGCCAGTGAGATGGTCTGGGGATGCATAACAAACAAATGGATGGGATGAATTAAGTTTATTAACAGAAAGTGAATGCAGAAACCTACATTGCTATCTTGGAGGAGTGCCTGAAACCTGTTATTAGGGATCACCAGACAGACGTTCAAACCTGCATTTTTCAACGGGACTCAGCACCTTGCCACACTTAGCAAAATTGGTAAGGTTTATGCTATTTAGATTTAATGATGAGTTTGTCTTCTTGTCTCACAAGGCTTAAAACATACACCAATGTTTTCCCACATTTTTCTCCCTTAAGGTGCAGTCACACCTCAGAAATGCTGGCATTAGTGTTGGACTGGCCCGGCAACAGTGAAGATTTGAACCCTATTAAAAATTGCTGGTACATAATGTTGTCTAAAATTGCTCAGCAGAAGCCAACAAGTAAGATTGAACTGCAGGAAAGCACTGTAAGGGTGTGGTACCATGAAATTGGGCAACCGTATATCCAGAAGTTTATTAACTCTATGCCAGATTGTTGCAAGGCTGTAATTGCAGCTCGAGGAGGAACAATAAAATATTTTGCTGATTTACAGTACATAATACTATTACGTTAACTTGTCGTTTCGGTTTGTACACATAAATGCAATAAAATTGCATGTTTGGTTGTCATGATTGCCAACCATTTCCATTAATTATGCATATTTCCATTAATTACACATTTTACCCTTTGGGAAGATATTTATGGCAATTAGATATATCAGGTGGAGTCTTTTTATTGGATTTCATTCACAGAGATATATATCCCATCTAACAAATGCATTTCTAATATTTCTGCAACCCACAATGCAGCGCAAAACATTATTTGCAAAATTCACAAATGATGCAGTTTTTTTTTGTCGGCCACTGTAATTTAATAAATACTTATTCAGATGACATTGATGCTATTGTTTTTAAAGAATTAAAGCATTTTATACATTTGCAAAAAATAAATTTATATTCACTTCCTTTAATGTACGAAGCAATTTGGAGGACTAACATCAACTTTTCCTAACGTTGACATAATTTTAAAAATATTTTTGTCAATTCATGTTTTGAACGCATCAGCAGAACGATCGTTCTATGCTTAAGAGTTAAGAATTATATTAGAAATTCACTTGGACAAGAAAAATTAATTTGTATTGAGAATGATAATCAGTTATCATTCTAATCAGTCCACAAACAGGACTGATTATAATGAACTGATATACAATTTCTCAGTGCAAAAAGCACGAAAAGTCCATATAAAATTCTGCATTTCTGCAATCCACAATGCAGCGCAAAACACATTATTTGTAAAATTCACAAGTGATGCAGTTTTTTTGTCTGCCAATGTATTTAAACTATTTCACCTGAAATTTATTGGTGATATTTTAATAACTCAAAGGTTCCAGTATCCAACATGCATTCATGGCAACTGCCTAAAAAATATTCAGTCTTGTAAGTGATATTATAATTGGCCGATTTATTTATCTTTTATTTATCTGAAATCGTAGCAACTTCCAATACATAATTACCTCCCATTATGTCATGTCGATGCTTCTCTGTAACTTATGCATCTACTGTAAGTTGCTTCGCCAATATTTACTGTGGCATTCAGCTACAACACAAACTCAATCAGGCAATTCAACTTCACTATTCAACTTTTAAATCTTAATAGTTATTTCATTATTCTTTTCCTCATAATGAAAACTACTTTGGTCATAGCAAGTTGCATAATATAGTTAATGTAAAATTTACTGTGTATATTATGCTCTAAACGTGTGCATTTAGCAGCTGATCTGCAAAAAATACCCCAAAATAACTTATGGTGTAAATTCTATTCCCTCCATCTAACATTAGCTAACTACAACCCCAAATGAAGAAATCGTTAATCCCCCCCCCCACCCCCATGTGATATGATTTCAATTGAGACCCTCTCTAAATGAGTGAATTGGCAATCTCATTATACCATCATGGAGGGTAAGAGAAAACTTCTTGAACATCCAAGTAATTTATTTACAATAGTTTTCAGAGGAATTAATAACTGCATTTGTATTATTTATATCATTCAAGCAATTTATATTGCTTGAATGATATAAATATGTCAGCAGATATATGACATGATTTGCTCAATCATGTCATATCTCCTTTATTTTAAAATTTGTGAGGATAAAGTATTTCTGAAATAAAGTTAAATTACTTAACAGTATGATGCCTATTTTTTATTATTTTTTATTTTACAACATTTCTAAACTAATTTGTTGTACAATTGTTGCAACATTGTTTCACAGTGATTACTTTCATTATTACACTCACTTCAACAACTGGTGCCTGTAGTGCATGTACCCAATTTCGTAAATATACTTTATTTTTCACATAGTCTTGGTAAAATAATTACGATTAGTTAACAAAAATACATTAGTATAGATGTGGCTTGAACCCAGAACCTTTGAACACACAGCCTGCTACAGCAAGGTAACTACAAATAAGGATAAGCAGCAAAGGCAAATCACCTCTCTCAATTTTCTTGAGTTTCTGAATATGTGGTCAATACTACTGTCATTTTGCTTCCAAGCCAAAATTCCATAAATATACGGAATATAATATACAGGTCGACCATCACTAATCAGGCAGCATCGGGACCTGTGGGGTGCCGGATCACCGGTAGTTATTTCAGCACATACATTTTACCCAACAGCTAACCACCTCCTTCTACCTTTAACACGTTGACTGCCAAGCTAATTTAAGAAAAAAGTTCCCCAGGGGCCAAAAAATATTTAGGAAATAATTTGATTAGTAATTCTAAAATAAATATTGTAATGTCAGTGTTGTCTCTTTTTCGCTTAAAATATATATAAAAAAGTCATTTTATGTCGCGTTAAATATATATATAAAAAAATAGTATTTTATGTGACCAACGTGGCCACATATGTTGGTTACTTTATTTCTTGATAAGCCGTGTCGGCCACATACATGTGATGCTATTATGGCCACAGAAGTAAGATACTACTCTATGATTACGGCATATATATGAAAGTCGTTTGTGATTAGTTTATTGCAAGCGCTGCAATAAAACTAATTACGATAAAATAAACTCTCAAACTTGCAAAATAAACTAGCAATACGATTGTCAGTATTGTTAAAGATTGTGTGAAAACAAGTTCGTTAGCATGCTGTATTATCCATCATATTGTGTTGTGTTTTTCCGCCAGTTTGTATAAGTGTGTTGTAAAAAAAAAAAAAAAAAAAAAAAAAAAAAATCTAAAAAGGAATGGCTAAAAGAAAATTACGAAAATACGAGGAACTGAGAGAAATTGCTGGAATTTACAATTAAGCAGAGTTAAACTTCTCACAGACATAGCTGTTGATTTTTTCAGAAGTTCAACTTGATCTGCTATGGACAATGTACGGTGTTTGTGCTTTACACCACGAGAGGCACTTCCTTTATGCATTGGAACCATGGCTGGGCTAAATGTGAGCAGGTTATAATAATAAATCCAGAAAAACACGTTGGAATGGCTTGCCAAATAAATATTAAGTGTTTACCAGTTCGTGCCAACATCTGAGGCTGCCACGAAAACAGTAGCGGCAAGTCAGTGCACCGGATTAGTGATGGTCGACCTGTATTCCATTTATTTATAATTTATATAATAACATTTTTATTAATAATTTATATATATAATAATTATAATTTATTCTATATAATATATGCAGTTTTGGCGTAGAAGAAATATATATTTCTTCCATGAACCATTTTCCTCTTTCTACACGTCACAACCTGGCCAATCAAATCCCTCTATTTATTTTGCCTCATTCCTCCTTGCTTTTGTTTAATTTTTCTGCACATGAGTTAAAAAAAATTCAATAATTCTATGTACGTGTTCGAACATTTTTTTCCTTCTATCAAATTCAGCGTGCATAGTGCAAGTGCAGAATTTCCCTAAATGCTTATTTAGCGAAATTCCAACTTGCATAAAATTTGACTTACAAAGCGTTCCATGGAGCGTTAACCCTTACGTTAATCGGGGAGTGGCTGTATTGAAAAACAAAAAAAATACATATCTGAGAAGTATAAAATAAATTTGACTGAAACTAAAAAAAAAAAAAAAAAAGTTCTCATAAAATCATAAAAGACAGGCTTACAAAAAATTCCTACAATTATCCATTATCCTTAAGAATCTGAACCTACACATCAAAATAACTAACTATAATGAATATCACATTTCCAGGTAAATATGTTTTGGTGCAAAAATTGTTTTAAAACATACCTAACTTATGAAATACTATATTTAAAAACAAATCTTTTACCTTTGGTTCACTACCAAAACGCACTCCAAATCTTGTCTCCCTCATAATAAACGGAGCCTGACTCATGCTTTCAGTTCCTGCAGTTGCTACCACTTCAGCTTCCCAAAGACAAATTTCCTGTTTGAACAAAAGGACAGAAAAAAATTTAACATAAAATGAGTAAGTTAGTAAGATCACAGAATGTACTGATAATGTAATATTTTTCATGTATGTTTCATGTCTAACATTTTTCATATTTCTAGACATTTTTCATATCTAGAAATCTTTCAAATAGATGTTGCCACATAATAGAAAAGTTTGTAATAGATAACGATAAGAAATAGTTTTTAAAATTCAGAGAAACACATACCTGCGAACTGCATAATATATAAATAGATGTAAAGGATATTACTACATCAGAAAACAAAAAATAAGACTTCATTTTCTCATGATTTGCCTTTTTTCTTTAATTCTGATTTGATTTTTGATAATAATTTCACTTTAATACTGAACAGTCAAGTCAGAATAGAACACATTAATATGTACAAACTGTTTTTAATTTTTACAAAATTAAAAAAATTCTGCAAATAAACTCATGCCATAGAGTCCACTGCCATCTAAACTTGCTACCTGCAGCTCACCTGTGTTCAGAAATTCACTGCCCAAGCCTATACACATTCTGGGAACTTGTTTTATGAAAGAGTTAAAAGATTTAATAAAATTATAACCACATTCTCATTTATTAAAAAAAAAAACAATGACAAAAATTTAGATTGTTTTCTGAATCAACATTCCGAATCTTTCAAAAAATTAATTTCATATGACCAGATATCAAGATCTTTATATAGTATGCATGATATTAGTTCTCTAACAACAAACAAAGTGAATTGAATCCTCAAATCCAATTGAGGATTCAGAAACCTTGAAATGAACAGGTTTCATAACTGGTAGGTTAGATGAGGAAAAGTAATCATTTGTATTTTTAAGAATAGATTCCTGTTTAATTTTGCTAGATCTAGATAATTAGAAATAATGTGCAGTCTTGATATCATTAAGAAATCATTTCAGAAATGCCATTAATACACTAGTGAAAAAAAAAAATTTTTGATATTTCATACACCATATCTGAAGGGCATTCCTTTGATAGCTAGAAGTGCAGGTCCTCTCAAAACCAACCCAAAAAAGGCATTTCTATACAAGCATTTCTAGACTTAAGTATGAGCAATGATCATTTAATTCACAGACTGGTGCAAGATCTTATCTTAATTGTCATTATCTGAATCTTCTGTGGATTTCTCCTTCTTGAAATACTCTCCCTTGAACTTTACACACTTTCGCCACCATTATACCCATGCATTAAATGCTTCTTGCAAGCCATTTTTTGAAAGACTGATGTGCTTCCATTGTGGCTCTGCAAGCATCGTTGTTGCAAAATGCTTGCCTTTCAGAGCTTTCTTCAGACGTGGAAACAGGAAGAAATCACAAAGGGCTAAGTCTAATGAATAAGGGGAATGCAGTAGAACCTTGGCACCTATGGCAGTAATCATGGGCTGCACAATAATAACCATATGGGGCCTGGCACTGTCTTGAGGGAGAAACCACTTCACACAAGAAATTTCTTAAAGTTCTTGACTTTTTTCATGAATGGTGCAGTTTGACTCTAAGAACCTCAGAATAATCTCCCTTATTCATAGTTGTTCCACAAGGAATAAAATACGTAACAAGAATGGCTTTTATGTCAAAAAACACAAGAACCATTTGTCAACCAAACAAGAAGCTCGAAATTTCTTAGGTCTTGGTGAATCAAAACTTACACTCACTCGACTGTTGTTTTGTCTCTGGATCACAGTGAAAAATCCAAGTTTCATCACAAGTCACTATTCGATTTAAGAAGTTTTGACCCTGTGTTTCAAAACAATCAATCATTTCTTTGTACAAGTCTACTCTGCTGTTTTTGTTCTGGAGTCAAAATGTGTGGAATCCAGAGTGCACAGATTCGCAACATTTTCAGGTGATCTTTCACAACACTGAGTACTACCGTACGAAATGGACATTCTAACAGCTAATTCACAAAGTGTAATTCACCTGTCCAAGATTTCCTGGGCCTTTGCAATTTGCTCAGGAGGCAGGCTGACCAGGTCTTGGGTCATCTGCAACAGACTCACAGCCTTCACTGAATTGCTTGTGCTATTTAAATATGGCTCCTACCAAGACACTCATTACCATAAGCTTCATTCACCTCTAACTGTTTCCGATGAATTTAAGCCTCACCTGACACAATAACAAATCACATATCACTGTTCAATCTGTATGTCCGACATGATACTTGCTTTAAAACGATAGTCAGTGACACATGAGGCTTAAAAAAAAAAAAAACACACACCTCTCCATGCAACACTAGCTCAACAAGTACTAGTACGTGCACACAGAGCTCAGTACCAATCAGGGAGAGTGCTTCTAGTGGCAGTTATTGAAAATACGTGTAGGAAATATAAAATCTTGCACCAGTCCGTGAATTAAATGATCACTCCTCGTACAATTAAGAGAAAGAGATGAGGGAGGTAAATTGCAGATTTGCATGGATTAGTATAGATCATCCTTCCATTTTCTTCTTGCTGATGAAAGGATGATAGGGTCTCCACTTGCTTACTATTTTTGCCCACCTGTCACTAACCATCCTATTTGTCTTTCCATTTATTAATAGGTTGTATTTTACATTATTTCTTTATTTCCTCAATTTTAAACTCTTAGTGTTTTATTAGTTATTTTCCTTAGTTTTTTTCCTATGGTTTCATTTATTTGTTTTATTTTTGCTATTTTACCTCTTGTCTCAGCTGCATATGTTACTATAGATCTTACTATTAGGTTTATGTATTTTAACTTTAGCATTCCGATTTATGATGTTTGCATCGTTCCAAATTATATTCCCTCTCCCCAATATTGTACAATGACATAATCCACTTGTTTTCAATGTTTGCTCTTCTACTTCATGAATTATTACTGAACTATTTATCTGTATTTCTAGGTAGTTAAATTTCAGTTTTGTTTTATAATTTTCCCTTCTAACTTACATCTGAGTGGTTATTTTGCTATTTTTAGGCTCTCCGTTTTCCCTATGGATATTTCCGTATTACACACTTTTGCTTTTTTATTAAAACAATACAGAATTCTTCACAAATTGTTTATTTTCTATCATTAGTACTGAATCATCCACATGGCAGATTATATTTAATTTTTTACTCTAATACTTTTATTTACTTCATTAATTAATTCATTCATTATCAAGCTCAAGAGAGTTGGACCCAATGAGTCTCACTGTCTTATTTGTTTAGTTATTTATATTTGTTTTATAATTCTCCAATTCATATACAAATGAACAAACCATCTGAAACAAACATATGTAAATACTCCACAAATACACATGGAAAATGTATGTGTATGTATATATATATATTTGTGAAAGAGTTCATATCAGATGTAATACATACAAAGGTCAGTTCAACTGACAACTGAAAATTTCTAAATAGCCATTATACTTGAAAATATTGTTGCCAGTTTTGAAAGATTTTTCCACATTAGCTTCCTAAGATATTTACTAAACCATAAAACAAGTGTTTCCATTAAAAATGTTTCCTAAAATTCCTCTTCATCTTAGGTCCAAGTAGGGGTTGTTTCCCGGGATCCCGGTTGATTTTTGCTGTGTGGAATTTATCATGGGAAGTGTTCTTTATCCCGGGATTTCCCAGTCTGAATTACTAACTTTAATAATCAATTTTTTTTTTTTTTTGGTAGTTGGCGCACAGGCTTCTGTGGCCATAATGCACCTCCCAAGGTTTTTGCAGTACTTTGATCCAAGTCAGAGGCGGGAATCGAACCCGTGACCTTTGCGTTGCCAGGCAGGCACTTTACCCACCCGGCTAGCCCGGTCGGCCTTAATAATCAATACTAACAGTCTTACTATTTACACACACATTATAAATATATAAATATATATATATATATGATCATCGTGCGCTGACAAGATAAAAGTTTCTTCACAATTTGAGATATAGTCAGCAATAAAGATGTGTATTATTTTAATTTAGAAAAATATTTATTTTCATACATTACATTTGCAATATACAGTGGATTCCGGTTATTTGGGCCACAGGTTAATCGGGGTAGCCGTTTATTTGGGGCAAATCTTAAAAAACAGAACCCAATCGAGAAAATAGCCAGGGTTTACTTCGCTTAATTGGGACAAAATGCTGTTTAATCAGGGCAGGAGACCGTAGCACTGGAGATTACCCTACGATTGTCTCCGACCGTACCACGTAGTTCGGTCAGATTTCTGGAGGTCACAACCATAAAACAATAAAAACAATTAGCAGTCACCTGTTTATTGGGCTTTTCTGTTAGTGCAATCTATCATAAACGGATAGTAAACTCGATCTTATTGAATTTGCGATAAGATCAACAGCTGGAATTCTGTGGGTTATTATGGTAAAATGTGTTTACACTTCCATGGAATCTTCAATCATATAAAAAAATTAATTTTCAGATCTTCTCTTCATTCCTATTTTTAAAGCTTTGTAACTGGTTACTCCGTTCTCACTTGCGTGTGTTGTGTTACTTGCAATTTGTGTGTGCCGTGTTCTTTGTTATTGATTGCTTATCTTTTTACTGTTTTAAATTTTAACCCCCGCCCACAAATGTCAGTGAACAGAAATGTCAGCTAGTTTAGTTAGTATGTACATATTAACAGTACGTATTAATTATTCCGATTATCACGTATATTCTTCTGAATTTCACGTATCATTTAATTTTTTTAATTGGTAAGTAATAAAGGGTAAATTTGTGCTTAATATACTTTACTTTTATAGCCTGTGGATAATATTCCTCCTATTTTCACTAATTAGAATCGCTGTTTAATAGAATTAAAATCAAATAGAATTCAATTCACAAATGTGATCACAATGACTGGCGCTTACTACACATCGTATAGTGAACGGTACTTTACTATGGTGAGTTCGTCGTAACGTGATTTGATTGTACAGTGAACTAATTGTAAAGGGGAGGTACATTGTATTTTTAACTATTTACGTGAAACTTCGGATAATTGGGGCATCCGCTTAATCGGGCCAAAATGCACTAGTCCCGATGTGTCCCAAATAACCGGAATCGACTGTGTATATATATATATAAAGCAGAAAGTGAAAGGACAGCACTTTCTTACATATCTCTGTAATGTCATCATAGTCATTTCTCGAGTCTCGACTATACATGTCATTTGTCCTAGAAAGATCCTCTTGCAGTTAAGCTGCTTTATATATATTTTATTGTTTTAATATTTTGTGACGATGGAGAGATCAAAAACATTGTCAGTACATCATTAAATGTTAGTAAATTAATGAGAGGAGTTTACCTCAATATAGTACGTGGAACACTTCCGTATGATACCCTCCAGAAATTAAAACGGAAAAAACGAAAAAAATCGACAACTTACCGGTACATTAAAGTAAAATACAAATAATTAAAGTAAAATATAAATAATCAATTTAACACAATTCAAAACAATTAAAATTCAAATTAACGCAATTAAAAGAATCTAACGAAAAAATTCAAAATGATTTTCCTTCCTGAAGCTGACAATGCTTCAGGAAGCATTGTCAGCTTCAGGAAGCTGACAATTTTCATTTTCATTCCTGTGATCACGACAGTCGGTCGAAAAGCATTGTCAGCTTCAGGAAGGAAAATCGTTTTGAATTTTTTCGTTAGATTCTTTTAATTGCGTTAATTTGAATTTTAATTGTTTTGAATTGTGTTAAATTGATTATTTAATTATTTATATTTTACTTTAATTATTTATATTTTACTTTAATTATTTATATTTTACTTTAATGTACCGGTAAGTTGTCGATTTTTTCGTTTTTTCCGTTTTAATTTCTGGAGGGTATCATACGGAAGTGTTCCACGTACTATATTGAGGTAAACTCCTCATTAATTTACTAATATTATTATCAACGTAGAACATATTGAGTATTACAGCTCTGATTCATACTATCATTAAATGTTATAATAATGAAGAAGTAAAGTGTAGTCATTGTGGTGCAATACTGAAATGTAGAGGTTTTTCTACAAGTGCCTTGCTTCAGCATTTAAAAACTAAACATTCTATTCAGAAGCCTACGTCGGCAAATGACTGTAACCTAAAATATTCTGAAGGGGATGAATCTGTAGAAAGCTCTTCGAAATGTTTAAAAAGTGCTCATTCTCAGCCAACATTGTTTAGTTTTTTAAAGAAAGACACAAAAGAAGAAATCATTGCAAAGCTTGTAGCTGTAGATGGATTTCCTATCAGTGCCATATGTAAAAGTGAATTTATTCAGCAAGCATTCATTGAAAAAGGTTTGCTTCTTCCTAAAAATCCCAATCATGTAATGCAATTAGTGTATAAACAGTATAATATTATAAAAGAAAATATAATAAAAGAAACTGAACAATCATTAAAAAAATGGTAAGAGATTCAGGCTTTCTCTAGATGAATATTCGTCGCTTAAAAATAAACGTTATTTAAATATCAATGTTCATCAAGATAAAGACAAATTTTGGAATCTAGGAATGACTGCTATTAATGGTAGAATAAACGCTGAAGAAATAGTTGAAGTAAAACAGAAGTTATTGGAGTTTAAATTATCAATAGAGCATCATATAGTTGCGTGCGTAATGGACGGGGGCGAGTGTTATGGTGAAATTCGGACAGTTGATAGATTGTGAACATCAGCTTTGCTATGCCCACGGTACACACCTTGCAATATGCGATGTTCTATACAAGAGACGGAATGATTCAGAAGGTGTAATTGAGGTAGAAACAACTGAAGACAGTGAGGAAGATTTAGAAGAGGATGAAACGGAAAATTACGATTCAAATCTAAACTTTGAAAACAATCTTGATAAGGAACAAAAATGTGATTTCAGAGATGACCTATTCTCCAGTGCATTAAACATAGCTAATATCATTAATAAAGTTAGAACGAATGTGCGAATGGCTCGAAAGTCTCCCTTTAAAAATGATACTCTTCAGAATTATGTTAAATCTTCATTCAAGCAAGAAAATTTAAGCCTAGTACTCGATTCTAAAACTAGATGGAACAGTTTGGTAGCCATGTTAGAACGATTCTTATAGTTAAAATCACAAATTGAAAAAACAATGATTGACTATAACATGAAAAATCCAATATGTGAAGCAGAGTATACAGCTCTTAATGACCTTGTCATGCATTGAAACCCATCGAAATCAGATCGCAAAACCTTTGCAGTCGTGATGCGACACTTCTTACTGCAGAGGGAGTTTCTTTCATCATACAAGAACTTTCTGAGCAAAATTCTATCTTTTCAAGAAAAGTTCAGGAAGCACTAATTTTAAGGATAAACGAGAGAAGGCAAAAAACTTTGGTTGGATTATTGAAGTATATAAAAACTGGAAAAACATATTATAAAAGAAATAGAAAAATAGTAGAAACAGAGTTGCAACCATTTCCAAGCAAGTCAGCCTTGTTGGTTACAGCAAAACGAATAATAACTCATCTTGGGTTTTCCTCTTCTGAATCATCCCAATCTGATTCGTCACATTCCGACTCCCAGAAAAAGTGCGACAGTAAGAGCAAAAAACAGCAGACACTTTGAGAATTCGGCGCATCAAATCAAAAAACAAACTGAATGTGTTTCTAAAGACCCTCAACATGAAGCTGAAGGTCAATCACTTGCAAAGAATATATCCAAGGAGTTCGAAATCTTTGAGGCAACTGGTGAAAAAACAACAACAAATGTTGTTGTTTTTCCACCAGTTTCACCAAAAACAAACAAAAAACAAATGTATTAAAATTAATGGATGCTCTCGAATCCATACCAACAACAAGTGTAGAAGCTGAAAGGTCCTTTTCGGCTGCAGGACTATTTATAACCAAACTTAGAACTAGACTCAGCAATAAAAGTGTAAATTGCCTGTGTTTCTTACGTTCATATTACATGTCAATTTCCAAATCAGTTTCAAAATAAACTAAAGTGAAATAAATTTTTGTTTAACAATGTAGTCACTAGTCTGTCAAGGTTTAAAAAGAACATGTTGTCTCTGAAAAGTAAGTTTTGAATTCGTTTCAATTTGTAGTTTATATATATGTGTGAATAAATAAAATGCTGTGAAATTTTCAGTTTCAATTCCACCTACAATAATCCCAGGAAAAGAACATTTTTATCCCCGGATCCCAGGATTACCAAAATCTGGGAAAAAGACAATCCCTAGGCCCAAGTACAGTGATTTTTCTTTTTTTTTTTTTTTGAAAAAGGTTTGCTAACCCTGTAATATACGAGGTTGGCCAACCCTGCAAGAAAAATGTAATGCAAAGCTTACTGACACATAAAAAATCATAAATTAATATACAGTTTAAATACAGAATATACAGTCCACTTTTTATTGCCAAAAATCATAACATGAGAAAATAGACCGTGAGCTTTGGGTTGCATAATCACTATGTATTTTTCTGTTTCAACAGAAACTGATTAAACAACTTTATTAAAACAAATAAAAATAAGATACATAAAACTGATGTAAAATAAAACAGTAGCTAGCTTTTGGGGCAAGGTGTCCCTTCTTCAGCTGAATAATGAATGGTGGCATATATACGTTACATAGAATAATAAGAGTTGACTGGGCATGATCCTGAATCATACATCTTACGCCGGTAAAGCAAGACACTTACAAGAAATGAATGGTGCATGTATATAAATACGTGTCTTGCTTTTTCGGCACAAGATGTATGATTATGCCCAGTCGACTCTTATTATTCCATGTAACGTATATATATACCACCATTCATTATTCTGCTGAAGAATGGATACCTCGTCCCGAAAGCTACTATTTTATTTTAATCAGTTTTATGTATCTTTTATTTTTATTTGTTTTAATAAAGTTGTTTAATCAGTTTATCAATCATAACAGAAAAATACATAATGAAAAAGCATAACCCTGATTTCAACATGAAGGGAACCCACAATTCATATTTACTACTTTTTTAGTGTTAATTTAATACACAAAAGGCATTACAAATCACTCATGACACAAATTCGGTAATGACAAACACTTATTAAATTTATTTTATAAACAAAATTGTTAATTTTTTTTTTATTGCAAGCAAATAGCTTATACAGTAATTCCTTCATGCAGTTAGCAAACCCATTTGGTGGCAAATCAATAGTTGGGGGTAGGAAAATATTGATTTCAACTGGTTATGCACATGCCCTAGGTGGCATGCAATACACTTTCAACACAGTGTGCTGCACTGTGGGAAAAGGTTGGCCACTGGTTATTGCCTAGAAGAGCAGGAAAAGTAAGTAAGAGCTTACTTTTCCTTTAAATAAAATACTCATCCTTTATTTTGACAAAAAATAAAAAAAAAAACAATAAACCCTACTTCTTTCTAAAAACCTTTTTCTAGAAATGATTACAAGGAATTATGTAGTTCTGCTTTACCTTCAATATATGTGACCCCCCCCATTTGCCCTGCTTCTTCCCACTGAGATCTACATGTGCAACAATAAGCAGTGCAGTCTGCATTACTGGTATTAGTAACCATTTGGCTGACCTTATCAGTACCCTTTGAGAATCAGCAATCCTGTAAATCAAGGAGTCAACAGTGAACAGGAAAAAAAAAAAAAACTTTTAATACCTCATAGTTCTATGTTTTGTGCAGTACAAGTAGTTTTAATTTGTAATAATTTACTTTGTGAATTTGTATTTAAAATATATGCAATAATTTTTTTTCCCCCAAATTCTCCTAAAATCTGGAACATCTTATGATCTGGCAAATATATCAGTTTTTTTCATGGAATAGTTTGCAAACTGTCCCATAAACATACACTTCTACAGATATGATGCATATACTTATATTTACTCCTATGTTGAGGCATGTATTATTGCTTGGCTATAATATATGCTCCAATGACATAATCCACTTGTGAATTCCATAATCAACTGGCTACTTAAAGATTCCTACCTGAATTTATTCTCATTAACAAGAAAAAAATTCAATGGCACCTGTACCTGAGATCCTGTAACTATGGACTGAAACCCAGAGCCACATAGCCGGTTTATTGTAAGGCAAGGAACATGATTTGGAGAGCCACACTGCAGAGCAGTATGACGAGAAATATAGATTCCATCCCTAGAGGAAGCCTGTAATTATATAAACATTATAAATGATGGTACTACTTATAACTATAATTTTTTTATTTTCAAATTATGACTTCTCTTTAGACTTAATAACCAATGTAACCAATGTAACCAAAATTAAGTATCAGAACTGGACTTTGAGTTAAATTATATTATAATTAAATTAATATTATCAAATGTTCATCATTTTAATATATCACTATCCCACATTATACACAATGAAGAGTTGTTGTTGTTGTGCCAATCTACAATAATGATCTTTACTGACATCTGAATTACACTTCTTCCCCCTAAGAAACTGGAATGTGCAGCTGTAAACAATTTCATATTTCCATTTGACATTCTTCTTTGAAACATCTTTGTTATCTATCAATGATAAAACTTGATTTTCTAGATCAATGGCTTGTTTGTTTGTGTTTGGTAGTTTTTTAGGTGCATCGGCATCTATAGCCATAGTGTGCCACTAGATCAATGGACCATGACTTACTTATACTAAGAATATGTTCAGTTCCCCCTCTCCACATCTGTAAAAAAATTTCTCAAACATTCAGATATACTATATAAAGTAATCTATTTTGGTCCACTTCAGGATTTTTATTATTATTATTTTTTTACCTTATACTTTCATATTGAAGCCATTATATATTCTTAAAGTCTCAACAGTTGTGTTCTCTCTCTCTCTCTCTCTCTCTCTCTCTCTCTCTCTCTCTCTCTCTCTCTCTCTCTCTCTCTCTCTGAGAAGAGATGCCAAGCTCTAGCAGCAATAAGGGCATGTCAGGTAACCAGTAGGCTGATGCTCTCTTTCAGCAGATGTCAATACCCATGCAATTATGTATCAAGGAAGGAGGATAAAACCACCTATCAATTAAAAATTTAAAAATGAGGTATAGTCTCATTTTAAAATAATGACTATGTCACAAAAAGTACAGTAGGATATCCAATTACATAAAGACATATATTATGATACTTGAAAGTGTATAATTAGTTTTTTTTTTTCCCCTTCTATATAGAATACTCCTATAGGACATGACAACTCCTTCCTCCATTGTTCATGCAATCCACAAATTATAATGCCCATTAACCATCCAGTTTTTATAGATGGATGTTCTTTCATAAGCATTCTACTAAGCATTACATAAATGTCCTAGCCTTAAACAACACAGCATTGGCTGGCTTCCAAAGAGAAATCAAATTAAATAAAAAATAATTTTTAATACTCACTCACAGTATCTGACCATTTTGTCTTTATCTTATGTGCTAATCCTATTGTTTCCCCCACTAAATTTTCTTACAGGCACATGGGGTAAAAAAAATTAGTCCATTAAAAACATAATACTAAAATTACTGATAAAAATTTCATAAAAACATGGTCTACCTTTCAGGGGCAATATGAAGTTTGCATCAGAAGCAAAAAAAAAATCTCTTTAGAAGCAAAGCAGTGCATATAGTTGGGGGCCAAAGACTAATGATACTCAGTTTCTAAGCACTGTTTCAGTTTAATGGAAGGCCAACTGCAGTTTGCAGAACTCTCAAACAATTCACAGAAAGTCAATCATTCATTTATTAATATATTTTAAAGTCTGCTTTAAATGGAAGTTTCTACAAGAAAACTAGTGTTTATTTCAACCTGTTTCAACAAAACTGTTTAAACAGGTGGACTCTGCTTCACGTTTCAACTTCTTTTATAACTTATTGAAAACTGTCATTTCAAGTTATTTATCTATTTATCCAGTGCTTCAACAGAATTATTTAATGATTATTCATGTTCATGAAACAATCAAAAATATTTTCTAGCTTACCTGGTCAACATTTCCTACTATAAATGAATCAATCTGTTCAGGTTTCAGTTTTGCATCTTCTATAGCTGCTTTACAAGCAATTGCCGCTAAGTTTGTTGATGATACATCTTTAAGTTTCCCACCAAATGAACCAAATGGAGTTCGTTTGGCACCAACAATAAAAACCCCTACAATAAAGATTGCACATATCTTGAACTAAAAGACTTATTTTATTTATTTCATTTATTTGAATATTCCAATGATTTTAACAAAACCACATATACATTTCTTTTATCCTATTACAAATAAAAAAATTAATAATTTCAAAATATTCAAAAACCTTTTAAGATAAGAATATTTTGATACATTTTACTTATTTCTGATCATTATGACAAAAACTTTCAAAATATTTGATGGCCAGTAAGATTTTCTAAGCTGCTAGTTAAAAAGAGTAACTAAATTTTTAATATATGAAAATATAGTATTATTATTTATTAAGCTTTGTATATATAATGGTTCAAGGAAAATTACACACAACTTTTAAAGAAAAGCACTGAAATAAGAAATATATCAACTACCAAACTGGCAGTAATAAAATGTAATTAAAATATCTGTTATACACAGATATACACAATAATTTGCTAAATGCATAAACAAATCTTTAAAAAGAGCACTGTTACAATACTATAGAATAAAAGGAAGCCTACACAAACATATTTGTAACCTATTTAAGAAAAGACAATAATTAGAAGCTGACATAGTGATAAGTCACTATTTTTGAGACATCACCTGTAAAATTGACAAGCCTATCACTTAATACTGACACTTGTTACAGAAACATCCAGTCATCCTTATACACATAAAAAAAAAAAAAAAGTTATGAGATGATTTACAAAAAAAAAAAAAAAAACACTTATGAAAAGACAGCTTAACATCATAATAATAAATTTCTATTTATACTCCAATGATGACCCCAAGGAACCAGAGGAGCTCACAACTTCATTGTAGCCAATATATATATAAAAAACAATGCAATAATAGGCTGTACAATATTCTGCTGATTTTGAGTCTGTACACCTCCACTTGTTTGTAGGTGTACAGACCCAATCACCCAATGTATGGGACACTATAGTCTTTGGGCATCGTAATTAGGACTGGCTGTTGTTCTGGAGTAATAACTGGATACAGGGTATCTGGGTATCAGCCTCCTCCATTCAGACTACATTAACCCAGAACCAAATCCAATCATAACCATACTCTCCTCCCCTCCCCAAAGGCCATAGTATTCTATACTACTGTCCCACCTGTATTATTTTGCCAAAAAAAAATTAACTTCAGGCTTAACTGCCATTTGTCACATTTCTTTGAGAAGTGTAATTGTTATCAAAGTTGCCAGTATCCATGTGTCACAAATTCCTAAGAGAGGATTTTTTTTTTTTAATATTCCTAATCACAAAGAGATTGTCCCAAATATCTCAACCCAACCTAGCAAAGATTAGAAAACTCTTCAAGAGACTTAGCTGCACCCAGGATTCCACACAAATGAGACAGAACTTTTTCATGATTGCTTACCAATCACTAACTTTTTTTCATTATTTATATATCAAAAGTTTTTATGATACAGCCAATATATATATATATATATATATATATATATATATATATACACACACACACACACACACACACACACACACTGAGTTGACTTTGGATCAGCAACACCTACCTAATATATGGTGGGCCACCTTTCGTCTACAATACAGCTTTCAGGGTGTCCTGCAGTGGTACTACCAATGAATTGCACAATGTGTTCAATAATGTCCACACAATGTCAGGTGGATGGTCGCAGCATCAAATGTCCTTTTTCTCAACTGAGTTGAGATCAGGAGCTGGACAGCCATGAGAAGACGAAGAATTCATTGTCACATTCCTAAAACCAGTTAGCAACCTGCTGGGCCTCATGAAATGGCATGTTGTCTTGTTGACAGACACCGGAGTTGTCTGTATACGCAGTCATCATGAAGGGGTGTAATTGGTCAGCACCAATAAAAAGGTAAGCATTCCTGTAAGAACCATTGATTAATGGTGATCAGAGAACCCAGAGCATGCCATTAAAACATTCCCCAAACCATAACACCACTGCCTCCAGTCTGCCAAACACCTAGAGTGCATCCAGGCCATATATAGGTGGTAGATGACTCTCATCGACTGGTGCAATACCACCACTTTGCTTACTGGAGGCTTGAAGTGGTGGAACCCATGTTTAGTCTCTAGAGCAAAGTTTCCGGCATCCCCCCCCCCATACTTCTCCTTCAACCCATGCACGGTACTAAGTACTATAGGTTTTGATACCTTTCGTGTTTGGGGTTTCCATAAAAAAAAAAAAAAAATGGTCTCACTTGTTTCCCCCAAATGCAGATATAGCAGAATTGGAAACAGGATTCATCAGCCCAGGCAACAGATTTACACATAGGACCAGTGTTAGTGCTGACATGCCCATGAAGGGTGCAGCTTCTTGTGTCTCACATTGATGGCTATCATGGGCCATGATAGCCATCAATTGTCACAGCTTATATGAGATAATGTCCAGTACATAGTCCATGTGGATACTGGTCTTGCTATTCCTACATTATATTGAATGGCTAGCCAGGCCATTGTTCTATGTTATGAGATGAGGCAAATGACACTCACAGTTGTTCAACAACTACTACTAAGCCGGTCATGGTAGACTCATGACACCACAGGTTGTTGGTTGGTTATTTGGTTTTTAGGAGCATTAGCACCTAAGGTCATATTGCTCTGGGAATATGCAGTGGTCATTCCCTGACCTTTCCGCATCCTCCGTATTTGGTGGTGATGGGCTCGAACCCTGGTCTAATCAAGAAGCGTGTGCTACGCACTGCTGGTCCTTCCCACCTGGCTATGAAGGCGCCCATGACACCACAGAACAGGAGCACCTAACCATATTGCCTGCTGTCAAGATGCTGGCACCTGCATGTCTTGCCCCCACACCCCACAGTCATTTCATGTTCAAAGTCAAAAAGATCGAAGCTAACCCATTCTTCCTCGTGGACACTCAAACACAGATCCCTATGTGGGTAAACCACAATCTTATATCAGCCATTCCCAACTTGGAGCCATCACCTGCATCATAAACCAGTCCATTCGTACACAGGAGGGGGGCTCCAATGCAACGCAAACTCAGTGCATATCAGCATAACAGTTAACGATATCATCAAAAATATGCAGGAACTACACCAAAAAATTTTAAAAACATTTCAACTGAAGAATATACCTTATGCATTGAATAGGTGCAACTTGTTGCAATAACACAGATTTATTAGAGAATTAAACTAACACATTATGGAAACTAAAATGACAAAGCATTGCAGCTCTTCTCTAGGAGTATTCCTTGGTGACTAATATAGAGATACAAAACTATTTATATGATGAACATTAAAAATGCTAACTTTATGCTAGTGCACTAATTTTATCATTTTTTAGAGCAAGTCCAAATATGAAAAGTTACTGCAAACCTGCAGTATACAGTGCTATGTATAGTTAAAGTCTAAGAAAACAGAAAACATTGATCTTATATCTGAATTTCTGCAGATTGTAACTTTCAAGAAATATATAAGAAAAACTGTACCAAAGAACAAAAGTAAAAGAGATAAATGTAGAAGAAAAGTTTGAGTTTGAAGTAAGGTGAACTGTAAATGATGTTGACTAGCTGATGCACATGTTTAAACTGGTTTAGTAAAAAAAGAGATAAAATGGAATTATAGTTGTTAATTCAGACGAACAAATGAAACTTTGTTTTTTTGGCCTTATGTCTCTCATTAAAAATTTTAAGCTTATAATGTAATTTAGTTTGTCTTGTAGACTATGAATAAGTATAGTGCAAAAGCATCAATAATACATAGCCAAATCTGAATTAACAGAATCTTAGCAAAATGGCATCGTTTTAAGTTATATCTCATATTGTGAATACCTTCACAACGAGTTGCACTACTTCGAATAAGTGACACTTCACCTGAGGAGAAGACTAATGTTACTTATTCTCAGATGGATACCACCACCCAGACAGCACCGTTTCAAGGCTATTTTGTATGTGTGTGGGATAATAACTCGACTATCCACTTGTCCCTATTAGACTTAGAAAAGCAAAAAGGTAGAGGGAAAGTAATAGTAGGAGTGGAAGAGGAAAAGAAACAGTGTAGAAGAATGAAAGGGACAGTAACTCCAACTCACACCACTCAAAAACTCAAACTCCTCGAATAGGCAACGCTTCCCCAGTGGAGAAGGCCGTTGTTACCTATTCTTGGAAACTGCGGACATCATCAGGTTCCCCTGGTACCATTTCAGGGCTATTTGGCCCTTCTTCGGTGGGTGGGTAGGTACCCGAGTGATGCAATGATGGAAAATCGGTTATGAAGTATAACTCCACAATATGAGAGATGCCTGATGGTGTATGATGTGTTTAGACTATAAAGCGTTTAGGGCTGAAGCCTCAAGCTATGGAAAAGTCTAGACTATATATAAGTATAGTGCAAAAGCATCAATAATACATAGCCAAATCTGAATTAGCAGAATGTTAGCAAAACGGCATCGTTTTAAGTTATATCTCATATTGTGAATACCTTCACGAGTTGCCATGATATTGCACTACTTCGAATAAGTAACGCTTCACCTAATGTTACTTATTCTCAGATGGATACCACCACCCAGACAGCACCATTTCAGGGCTATTTGGCCCTTCTTCGGTGGGTGGGTTGGTAGGTGGGTACCCAAGTGATGCAATGTATAAGCAAAACGATGCCATTTTGCTAACATTCTGTTAATTCAGATTTGGCTATGTATTATTGATGCTTTCGCACTACACTTATACATAGTCTAGACTTTTCCATAGCTTGAGGCTTCAGCCCTAAACGCTTTATAGTCTAAACACATAACACCATCAGGCATCTCTCATGTTGTGGAGTTATACATCATAACTGTTTTGCCATCATTGCATCACTCGGGTACCAATCCACCCACCAAAGAAGGGCCAAATAGCCCTGAAATGGTGCCATCTGATGGCCACTGAGTTAACAACAATCTTCTCTACTGGGGAAGCGCTGACTATTCGAGGAATATATGAGCTGTGTGTGTGAGTCAAAGGGGTTGAGTTTCCTCGAATAGGTAACAACAGTCTTCTCTACTGGTAAAGCGTTGCCTATTCGAGGAATACATGAGTTTTGAGTGCGAGTTGAAGGAGCAACTGTCCCTTTCTTCCTTCTACGGCATTTCCTTCCTCTACCTCTCCTACTATCACCTTCCTACATCTTTATCTCTTTTCTAAGTCTAATAGGGATAGTATGAGGATAACCGAGAACTTTATCCCATACCATATTTCAAAACGGTGCCCTCTGGGTGGTGGTATCCATCTGAGAATAAGTAACATTAGTCTTCTCCTCGGGTGAAGCGTTACTTATTCGAAGTAGTGCAATATCATGGCAACTTGTTGTGAAGGTATTCACAATATGAGATATAACTTAAAACAATATCGTTTTGCTAACATTCTGTTAATTCAGATTTGGCTATGTATTACTGATGGCTTTCGCACTATACTTATACAGTCCAGACTTTCCATAGCTTGGGGCTTCGACCCTAAACGCTTTATTTGTCTTGTAGCTAACATCCACTGAAAGGGGGATAAATGCATCATCACCCCTCTCAATATTTTTTAAATTTAAAGCATTATTTAGTTCTATCTGATTGTATCTACTTCATTTCGGCATTATGTACAGAGAAGGCAATGTGACTGATAGAAAGAACAAAAGGGTGTTCTTACCAAGAAAGATTTCAGTTCTGCAAATTATAGCATCTGGAGACTAGGCACCTGTGAGGTGATCTGATTGAGGATGTGTTTAAGGCTTTAAATGGCTTGAGCATACTCAATTCTGATGGGATTCTTCCTCAGACTATACATATGAGGGGACATAAATTCAAACTGAGGAAAGATGGTTGATTGCTGAACAAGCTTCCATCCTTCTATCCACTTGTGGAAATGGATAGTTTGAATAAATTCAAGGAAGAACTAGACAAAGTATTGGAGGGAATGGATAGGTAAAATGGGATTTTTTTTGGCTGATTCTATATAAGCTTGCTTTCTTGCACCATTTTTTTGCCACTACTAACACTAAATATACTACTATTCATATATTTTTTAACAATCTAGTATGATATAACCATTCAAATTTGCTTGCTGACATTATTGTAAGAATGCCCAGCCTAGGAATTCCAAACCTTCACAGAGTACATTAAAACTTGACTAACTTTAAAGCTAATATTTTATGCTAGGTTTGACAAAACTTAGATGGACCATAAGCGTGGCAGATTATGGTCCATTTCCCTCAGTATGAATTGTTGAGGAGGCTTCCATCCTGCAGTGGGTTGATAATGGCTGCAATTTACTTTTTTACTTTTTTGACAAAACTTTGGGGGAGGGGGACCTGACTTGAAATTGTAAAGGCACTGTAGCAAATTACAACTTATCTCAACACATTTGGTTATTAATCCAGACATGTAATCTGTGTATACAATATCAAGAAGGCTACTTCAAAGGGGATACATTCAAATAGCTAGTAAGCTTCGTCATTTTTTTGTGGACTTTACAATTTGTACTGCAAATTGTGCAATGGAATTCTGATTTTAATTTTATAAGTTTTCTTGCCATTTTTAAGACCACACACACACAATGACATGCCAAATTTTTTTTTTTTTTTTTTTTTTTATGTGAACCCCAAACACGAGAGGTATTAGAACCTATAGTACTTAGTACCGTGCTTGGATTTGAGGTTAAGAAGACGAAAGAAGATATTTGTTGACATTGGACTTGAACTTCTGTAGACTGTAATTTTCAGAAAATACGTATGAAGGAAGGTTGTTCCAGAAAACGGCAGTTGAATGAATAAATGAGGAAGATGAAAAGTTGGTTCTGTGGCTTTGAAGTTGGACAGTAAATGGATGTTGGCTGGTGGCAGCACGTGTTCGGACTGTTTTGAAAGAGAGCAGGAATTATAGAAGCCAATTCAGAAGAACAGTGCCCAGGGAAGTATCGGTAGAAGAGGCATGCAGCAGAAACAGTGCGTCTATGAGAAAGCGAGTGGAGAGACTGTTAGAGATGAATCATTAATTAACCTAACTGCCCTCTTCTGAATGGAATCAAGAAGCCTGAGAGGTTTTGGGGGCACCACCCCAGATGTGGGAACAATATTCCATGGCAGGACGAATTTGCGATTTATACAGAGTGAGCAGCTGTTTGGAAGAAAAGTAACGCCGAGAGCGAAAGAGAAAACCAAGTTTTTTAGATGCAGAGGAAGCAATATTTGTAATGTGCTTGTGCCAAGAGAGATTAGAAGTCAGGGTAATCCCCAAAAGAGATATATCATTTTGCCTAGAAATCGGAGTGTCACTAAAGATAAGCATAGGAGCAGAAGAATCCTTTTTGCGAGATATAAGACAAGACTGAGTTTTAGAAAGGTTGAAATCAACTAAGTTGTCTTTGCCCCACTGGAGAATTACCTGAAGATCGGCATTTAAGGAATTGGTAGCAGATTTTCAAGAAGTTGAAGCTGATTGAGCAGGACAAGGTTTCTCAAAATGGAAAGTTGAATGCAATGTGCTATCATCGGCAAAACTATGGATAGGATTTCCAGTCAATGGAAGAAAGTCATTGATATACAAGAGGAAAAGAGTGGGGGAAAGAACTGAACCTTGGGGGACACCGGCATTAGTGGAGAAGTTAGAAGACAGAGCCATCTACCATCACCCTCAGTGAGCGATCAGAGAGAAAACTGGATAACCAATTACTAAAAACAGTTGGCAAACCATAAGATGGAAGCTTGTTTAGAAGACCTTTATGCCAAACACGATCAAAAGCCTTTGAGATGTCAAGAGCAACTACTTGTGTTTCACCGAACCTTTCCATTGAATTAGTCCATAAATGGGTAACATAACCCAGAATATCTCCAGTGGATCGACACTGACGGAATCCACACTGGTGATCGTTGATCAGACGGAAGGTTTCTAGGTAGTTTAAGAGTTGGCGGTCAATTGATTTCTCCATTACTTTAGAAAGAGTAGAAGTAATTGCAATGGGACAATAATTGGATGGGAGGGATTTGTCACCCTTTTTAGGAACTGGCTGGATATGAGCAAATTTCCAAGCAGAAGGAAAAACACCTTTGGAATAAGAAAGTGAAAAAAGGCAGCAAAGAATAGGAGTAAGTTCAGGAGCACAGGTTTTGAGAACAAGTGGAGAAATACCATCAGGACCTGGAACTTTCTTAACATCAAGATTCATCAAAATCCTTCTGATATCCTTTTGACGGAAGACCACAGGAGGCATTGAATGGAGCGTGTTGGGAATGGTGGGAGGTGTTTTACCAAGATCATTAATACACGAGCTGGAAGAAAAATGGGATGCCAGCAGGTCAGCTTTATCCTTGGCTGAAGTGGCAACAGAACCATCTGGTTTGGACAGAGGTGGGAGCAAAGATGGGCAAAAGTTGCGGCCAATAGCTTTGGCAAGAGACCAGAATGCTCGGCTACCATTAGGACAAGAAGCAAGTTTTCTACTCTTAGCCTGTTCAAACTCTAGTTTGGACTGATTAATAACTGCTTTACAACTGTTGCGAGCTTTGGTGTAAGCAGAAAATGAAACTGAAGAATTAGAAACAAGCCAATTACGATATGCAACATTCTTCTCTTGGACAGCCTTAGCACATTTATTAGAAAACCAAGGTTTAGATAAAGGACGAGATTTTAAAGTGGAGTGTGGGATAAGGGATTCCATTCCTGCAAGAATAATTTCACTGACACGATCTGAGCAAACGTTGACATCAGAAGTTTTCAAACAGTAATCCGACCAAGGAAAAGAAGAAAAGAAGTCTCGCAGGTCATCCCATTTTGCATTCTTGTAATGCCAAACAACACGTGGTTGGGAATAGCCATGAGATAAAGGTTCTATTGGAGAAGAGACAATCACCAAGTTGTGATCTGAAGTGCCTAAAGGACCTCTCACTTCGACCGTGTACTTAGAAGGGTTGTTTGTGAGAAAAAAATAAAGCGTATTGGCTGTATGATTAGGATTGTCCGGTATTCTTGTAGGTAAATGAACAATCTGTGCTAGGTCATTAGTAATTGCAAAAGCCTCAGCATCTCGACCTGCTGGGTCAGTGTGACTAGAAAACGGAAGCCAGCTGGAGTTGTGAACATTAAAATCACCAAGGAAAATTACTTCACTGTTAGGAAAGTTGGACTGGAGAAAGTCAAGTTGCAAAGAGAGGAAGTCAAAGAGCTCCAAGTGATTAGTGGAGTTGGGAGAATGGTAGAGACAACAGATGAATTTGACACAATGAAGTAGAGAGATTTTAAGCCATAGAAGATCAAAGAGAGGAGATTCCAAAATACAACAATAAATCTGTAAATGATTTCATCTGCAGAATTACTGTTGACTTTTGTGTTCTGATTAACATATATTAAACTTTGTTGTGGAAATTAAGTCAAGCATAGAAAAGTGGCAGAAAGAAAATCTGACTCTCAAATTCTTTAAAAATTTAAAACAGTGTATATTGAAAAAAAATTATAAAGTTTAGGTTTTTATTCTTAAACTTTTATTTTAAAACTTTTTTGAAAATATATTTTTGTCACATGCTTAAAAATATTCCACAGGCTATTTGAGTGTGTTTTATATGCTTATGAAAATATCTACTAGCTGTTGTGATGAGTTTTAATCCTAGTTTAATGCTAACTTATAAAAGATAAATTAAAATAATAACTAAAAAAATTATTTGTAAAAAAATAAGTTTACCTCAATATGATACGTAGAACACTTCCGTATGACTCTCCAGAAATTAAAATGAAAAAAATAGAAAATCTTACATTACGACATTACGGTAAAAAATAATTAAAAATAATTTAATGCAATTAAAAATTAAGTAAAAAAAATAATTAAAAGAATTTAACAAAGAAATTGCAAAACGATTTTCCTTCCTGAAGCTGACAATGCTTTTCAACCATATGTCATGATCACAGGAATGAAAATTACTGAATAGGGGTGAGCATGAAACTTATATAGGATTATTTGTCTTCATGCATGTGCATAAAAGACCACGAGTCAGAGATTAGATATGGCCGGAGAATATTAACAGAATTCTGTTAATAATTGATTACAAATATTGATATTAATGTAGAATGTATTGAGCATTACAGCTCTTTTATATATACATATATATATATATATATATATATAATAATAATAATAATAAAGTAATAGAAAAGATGTAGGAAAGCAGAAAGAGATAAGACAGAGTTATAATAGAATAAGTTATGGCTCAGGGACACTGCTATCGCAAAAAGTACCCTACAGCCATAATGTCTATAAGATAAATGAACCAATTTATTTAGTGCAGAATATAATATATGATAAAAGGCAGAAGCAAAGAAAGTACAGTGCACCCCGGTAGCGAAAGGCTGTGTGAACGAAGTAGGGGGGGGGGGGGGTAAAGAATTCAGCAAGGGTAATAATTGAAAGAATATGTACCAAGTGAAAATTTGAACAAACGACCAAGGAGGAAATACATTGCCAAGTCTCATAATTTTTGTGTCTTCGTCAGAGGTCATCCACCAAAATTATGAAAAAATATAGCAATGCTCTTACTTCTGTTTCCGACATGTTCTGTATGCCAAAGCACGTGTAAGGGAACATGTGGTAAAATAATTTTGATAGGTAATAAGTTAAAATTAATTATGGTAGGTAAAAAGTTAAAATTAATTATGATAGGTAAGAAGTAATTATGATAGGTAAAAAGTTAAAATTAAGGAAATGCATACAGAACATGGATGACCTTACAGAAGTAAGTACAACCATATGAAAGTTGAGAACAAAGGGAAAGCACGACGACAGTTAAGTAGTATACGAAAGACTGACTTACCGCTGTTGGCAGGACTTTACGTACACCAAAATTCGTATACGCTAGGCGCCGCTAGCGTACCCGCACATAAATACTAGCGTATCACACCGACACACACTTTTCGGTCAGTCCTGCCAACAGCGGTAAGTCAGTCTTTCGTATACTACTTAACTGTCGTCGTGCTTTCCCTTTGTTCTCAACTTTCATATGGTTGTACTTACTTCTGTAAGGTCATCCATGTTCTGTATGCATTTCCTTAATTTTAACTTTTTACCTATCATAATTACTTCTTACCTATCATAATTAATTTTAACTTTTTACCTACCATAATTAATTTTAACTTATTACCTATCAAAATTATTTTACCACGTGTTCCCTTACACGTGCTTTGGCATACAGAACATGTCGGAAACAGAAGTAAGAGCATTGCTATATTTTTTCATAGTTTTGGTGGATGACCTCTGACGAAGACACAAAAATTATGAAAGACTTGGCAATGTATTTCCTCCTTGGTCGTTTGTTCAAATTTTCACTTGGTACATATTCTTTCAATTATTACCCTTGCTGAATTCTTTACCCCCCCCCCTACTTCGTTCACACAGCCTTTCGCTACCGGGGTGCACTGTACTTTCTTTGCTTCTGCCTTTTATCATATATTATATTCTGCACTAAATAAATTGGTTCATTTATCTTATATATATATATATATATATAAAAAAAATTATATATATATATATATATTTTTTTTTTTACATCTACTATTCTGTCAAGACAATGAATACATTAAGTGCCAGATTTTAAATCATTTATTTCTTTTATTCCAAATGTTTTCCTGGTATTATAGGACTTGAGAGCCAGATGGTGTGAATTTTAGGCAGGTGCCAGCTATAGGGTTAATATGACAAAACAAAATAAAAAATATATTCTTTGTTATATCAATCAATATACTATAGAATAAAATTTGAGAACAAGATTAAGTAAATGGCAAAAGCTAAGGTAAATAAAAGCAATATGCAGTACTAATCCATTTAGTAATAGTGGCAAATGGTGCAAGAAAGCAAACTTATACAGCATCAGTGCAAAAAAATTCCCATTTCCCCTATCCATTCTTTCCAATAGTTTGTCTAGTTCTACCTTGAATTTATTCAAGCATCCAATTCCACAACAATAGATGGAAGCTTGTTCCAGCAATCAATGACCCTTTGGCTGAAGGCAAACTTCTGCACATCTATTCGGCAACTATCTTTCTTCAATTAGAATTTACACCCCCCTCATACGTGTAGTTTGAACAAGATTAAAAATGCCAACAGCATTGAGTTTGCTCAAGCCATTCAACAAAGCCTTAAACAACTAAAATGGATCACCTTGCAGGCACCTAGTCTACAGACACTGCAATTTGCAGAAATGAAGCCTTTCTTGGTAAGAAAATCCCTTGTTCCACTCACCAATCTCTTTGCCTTATCTGTACCCATTCCAGTGGCTCTAAATCATTCCTAAAATGAAGACTCCGGCCCCCTATGTGGTACTCAAGATGTGGCCTGACCACTTTACAAAGAATCAACTCTTTATCACGGCTAGCAAAATTCCTGAATATCATTGACAAACCCCATGAACTCTCCTGGTAGCCTGTCTGCATTGCCTAGATAATTTCATATTTTACTGCACAATTACACACAGATACTTTTCATTTTCTATTATCCTGAGTGTAGTACTACTTGGAAGTTTGACTATGACATATGCAGTACCTTGCATTTGTCATAGTTATACTTCACTTGCCATTTCTCAACCCAATCTTGCTGCAGCAGCATACCTTCATTAGTCATTTAACCACTCTGTCAACCTTTGTATCATCTGCAAACTTTGACATTATTCCTAACAGACTTTCAACAATATCCTTTATAAATACAGAAAACAACAATGGGCCTGGCACTGAAAGCTGTGGAACTTCACTAATAACATTAGTCCACAAAGAGCAATGTCCATTGATTATCAGTCTGTCTTCTCCCACGCAACCATCTCTTTATCCAAAGCAGTAATTTTTCCTTAATGCAACACTACTACAATTTGTACAGCAGGTGTGTGTGTATGTGTGTTCCAAAGCTTTCCTGAACTCCAATTATATATCAAAATTGTTTTTTTTTTGCATACAGTTCCTTTGTAACTGCAACATACTTTTCAATCAAATTGGTCATCCAAGATTTCCCCTTAATAAATCCATGCTGTGACTGAAGTATAACTGCACTCTTGTCTGGATGGTCTTACATCACTTCTTTAATCAGTGACTCCGTTATTTTACTTGGAATAGGAGTTAGCCAACAGGTTAGTAATTACTCGTTTTAACTCTTTGATCCCCAATCAAAGAAGTGCTAATTCCCACTCAAAGCTGTGTTAATGTATCCTTTGTGAACAAGGACACATTAGCACAGCTCCAGTCAACAGAGAAGTCATCTGAATCCAAAGATGCTCTCATAATTATGGCTAATGTTTGATTACCTACTTTGTTGCCTCCCTTGATATAACTGGATAGCTTCCATCCACCCGAGGTACCGTTTTTATTTATTTTTTTTAACTTCGACAATTTCTCCTCCATTTTCCTCTCTGTTGTTACAAAAATCATCATTTAGCTCCCCATCAGAGTTAAATAAACTTCTGGCCTCCAATTCCCTATAAAATTCCTTATGTGTGAATGTAGTTCCAAAATACTCATTCAGTTCAGCAGGGTCATCAATAGTTAAACCATCATTATCAAGTGGATCAATGTGATTTATCACCTTCCTTCTAGTGTTTACACAAGTAAAGACGTCTGCTTTGTGACAATTGCAGACTAGTTTATCTCTACCACTGGCTTCTGTATCACCTGATAATTTATATGCATCCCATGTTATTTTCTTCTTTGCCCCATGTCTCATTAGATCATCTTACATCACTTAAGACTTGAGCCGCGAAAACTATTTCTTATTTGATATTAAAAGCTTAGTAGCTTCTCTATTTATATCCCTAAATGCTTCCCATTTAGAACTTATTTGTTTTTTTTTTGGTAGTTGTTGGCGCATCGGCTTCTGTGGCCATAGTGCACCTCCCAAGGTTTTTGCATACTTTGATCCAAGCCCAAGGCGGGATTCGAACCTATGACCTTTGGGTTGCCAGGCAGGCACTTTACCCACCTGGCTAGCCCGGTCGGCTTGTTATTTGTAACATCATTAGTTAGTCCCACAGTATAAAATTTAAAAACTGTCTGAGACCAATGTAGTCTCCTTCATGAAAGCAAAAACCCTTCCCTTCATTCTTGATGGTAGTTATATCTAAGTAAATTCCACATCAATACACTGTGGTCACTACCTCCTAGTGGTAGTTTTATCTGCAGATTCTTAATGCATAAAAAATCACTGCTGATAACCAGATCAAGAGTATTGCTTCATCTTGTTGCTTCTCTAACATGCTGCTGTAGAAAACATTCATCCAATAAATCCATAAAAGTCTTGCTAGTGTTTGAGTGACCAATTCAGGTTCCATTCAATATGTGGAAATTTAAAATCCCCCATTATAAGACATTCTGATTTACTGGTGCGCTATTTCTCTCTGTAGCTGTTCGTTGTACTCATTACAGCCATCAGGCCACTCTTACTCTCACTTTTGTTTTCCCTGTGCTTGTCACACCAAAAACTGACTCAACATTGCACAAGCCACCTATGTCAACTGGATGCACTACCTTAGATTTTATGCACTTCTCAACTAAAAGCATAATCCCTCTTGTCCTGTCTCTCCTTTCTGTATACATTGCACTCTCCATATTCAAATTCTGCATCCATTATATATACAGTGACATCATGTCTCTGATATCCCTACAATGTTTACATTTGATGACCCACAGCAGGTCCTGAAATCCCTGATAGCCTGTTTTCTAGGCTGTTACACATTCCAACAGAAGCAGTGCAAGAATCACTTTCAACCTCGCCTGTGGTGACTTAATCTATTAGTCTGTGTAGCCCCCAAACAAGCAGTTTTCTGGCACACCTAACACTGCATCAATAGCATCAGCAAATATTCTTGCACCCTTTCTATTTAAGTGTATCCCATCCCTATATAAGCAGTCTCTCCTGTTAATAAACTCAGACCACACTGAGAAAAATTCTACCCCATTAGCCTTGCATAATCTTTCCAGAACCGAATTAATTGACAAGGTTGTCGTACTGTACTTCCCCCATCATATCTAGACAGAATTGTAAACACTTCCAAATTTAACCCTAACTTGCAATTTTTTCTCAACACTGCTCTGTACTTGTTAAGGAATTCCTCAGATTTTCCACTCTTAATGTCATTGTCAACATCTACAACAATATCACCTTTTGGCACAAAAAAAAAAAAAAAAAAAAAAAAACTGTACTTAAATAATGATATCCGCAATGTTTTGGCAGGATGAAAAAAAAATTCCAACTTACCTCTTACTAGTGCTGTCATGATTTAAAAGATTGAGATATGACTACCTAAAAAAATAATATGCACTCATTAAAGAATCAGTATTATTTAAAAAGTCAGTAGGAACAATAGTATTATGTAATTTTAAGATATAAAAAAATAAAACTTTTAAAAGCAAAATATGTAATAAAAGATCTATATTTAGCAACCAATATAAATGTAAAACTGACTTACTTTTTTTTTTTCTTGAATTGCAGTAGTCCAAATTATAAAGATACCATGTAATTCACATGTAATCCATGAATGGACAAAAGAGAAAAATGTTTCTTTCAATAATTCTTGGATAACAAGCAAAATGCTTATTATTCAAAAATGCGTAACAATAACAGGTAAAATTTAAACCAAAAAAATGGTAAGAAACAAGTTACCTTCAGACTAAATAAACTGGTACAAACAAAGTATTCATACTTTGTTATATGAATTAGTATGAATTATGGAAAAAAAAAAAAAAAACCTGATTTAGATAATCTTAATATAACAATCTTAATAATCTTAAACCAAATTTCTGATTGGTAATGAAGAAATTGGGTACTGTATCATGAATATGTCCCTATGCACCAGTCACATGTTATCAACACATTTCTCTTCTAAATATTGATACCTGTATATTTTCTTTGCCAAGTTCAACAGCAAATGTGGGCTCAAAATGCAGTGGTCAGTATTTGCTGCTGAACTCGGAAAATCAAATACGGGCTGGTACATTAGAAATATCCACGCTAATACACTTATTTTTTATTATTTAATTTAATTGTTTAAATCTACACACATGTGTACACTTACAACTACAATCACACATGAAGAGTTATTCAGGGAGGGGAAGGCCAGATGTTTATCAAACTGTAAATATAACTGAGAGCAAAGTAGAGGAGAAACTGTTGAAGTTAAACACAAGAAAGGCACCTGGGGTGGATGAGATCTATCCAGTTATACTAAAGGGGACAGCAAAGGAAGTAAGCAAACTCTTAGCCATAATTATGGGAGCATCACTGAACTCAGGGGAGGTCCCCCATGGACTGGAAATGTGCAAATGTATTTCCAATTCATAAAGGGCAATCAAAGAGTGACACGAGCAATTACAGACCTGTTAATTTAACTTCTGTTCCAGGGAAAATAATGGAGTCACTGGTTAAAGAAGCATTGCAGGATCATCTAGACAAGACTGCAGTAATAATTCAGACACAACATGAGTTTAAGGGGAAGTCTTGTCTGACCAATTGGATAGATACTATGACATGGTCAAAAAGGAACTGGATGCAAAAAATAATTTTGATATCATATACTTGGATTTCAGGAAAGCTTTTGATACTGGAAGACTGCTGTACAAATTGGAGCAGTACAGCATTAAGGGCAAGTTGCTACAATGGATAAAAGGATGGTTGAGTGGGAGAAGACAGAGTGGTAATCAAGACACTGCTCTTTGTTGGGCCCATTGTTGTTTTGTATATTTATCAATGGTACTGATGAAGGTATATCAAGCTTAATGTCGAAGTTTGCAGATGATACAAAGGTTGGCAGCACTGTTAATAACAGTAATGACAATATGCTACTGCAACAAGATCTAGAAAATTTGGGCAGATGGGCTGAGAAGTGACAACTGATGTTTAACATTAACAAATTCAAAGTACTGCATATGGGTAGCAGTAACCCCAGAGTAAGTATCAAATGTGTGGTACTACACTGAGGGTGGTAGAGAATGAAAAGGACTTGGAGGTAATTGTGCAGTCAGATACGAAGTTTCCTGAGAAGTGAAGACAGGCTGCCAGAGCAGGTCATGGGGTCTTGTTAATGATATACAGGAATTTTGCTAGCGGGGATAAGGAGATGATTATCCCCATGTATTAAAAGGGCAATGGTCAGGCCACACCTTGAGTACTACATACATTTTTGGAAGGATGTAAAGTTGCTAGAACGAGTACAGAGAAGGGCAACAAGACTGGTGAGGGGAACAAAGAGGTGCTCTTACGAAGGCTTAAGTTCTGCAAATTGCAGCGTCTGGAGACTAGGCACTTGTGAGGTGATCTGATTGATGTGCATAAGGCCTTGAGTGGATTGAGCAGGCTCAATGTTTATGGAATTCTTCCTCTTGCTCAGATTACAAACCTGAGGGAGCATAAACTGAAATTGAGGAAAGACCATTGTTGAATAGATGCGCAAGAATTTACTTTTAGCCAGTGAGTAGTTGATCGCTAGAACAAACTTCCATCTGTCGTTGTGGAAGCTGATAGATTAAATAAATTCAAGGAAGGAGTGGACAAACTTTTGGAGTGAATGGATGGGTGAAATGGGAAGGTTTTTTTTTTTTTTTTTTGTCTGATGCATCATATTGCTTTCTTGCATCATATGCCTCTACTAATGCTAATCTGTGTGATTTTTATTTTCATTTAAAATTTAAATAATAATCATCATCTATTGAATCATCTGGTATAATGATCGAAAAACAAGGAATATTTATTGAAACAGTAGTAAAGTGGTCTTTCTATTAACATTGTTTTACAAATATTATTTCTACTTTATTTACTGTATATTACAAAATTGATTATATTATGTTAGATTGGAAAATCTAACATAATATAATCAAAATTGAGATGGGCTGGACATGCTATCTGTACTGATGGAAGTCACATCCATCAAATCCACAGGAATACCAACTAGGAAAAGAAAAGCTGGCAGACCAGCCTTGAGATGGGAGGATGGTATAAAGAAAGAGTGTAATTTTCAGAGGAGAAGCCAACTGGAGAGAGCTTGCACATAATAGAGAGTTTTGGTATTTAGCTGTCAAGGCGGTCGAGGACCCTTGCTGCACAAGCACCATGGAGTAAGTAGGATGCCATATATTGTTACCTACAGTAGAACGTCGGTTATATTAGCTATATGGCGCAAGGAAGCCCGAGGCTTATACTGCACCAGCCAAAAAAAAAAAAAATCATGAGTTACCCTGAGAGAGAGAGAGAGAGAGAGAGAGAGAGAGAGAGAGAGAGAGAGAGAGAGAGAGAGAGAGAGAAAAAAGTAGAAAGGTTTCACCAAAAAAGAGAAGAATGATGATATCCAGCTCAGGACCCAGGGTGTGCCAAGCCCATACTCACTATATGTGAGTCCCTGGGGTAATCTGGAGTAATTTGAAAGGCTGATTTTTTTCTTTTTTTTTTTATTAATGGTAGTATTTGAGACAAATGTTTATTATGTTACAAGAGTATTTCTATCTGTTTTTTTATTTCATATAGCAGGTGAAATATTGGATTAGGAAACCACGAGTGATAGAGTTTAGTCATTCACTTCCATGAACCCAATTTTCCATGGCATATTTTGTTTTCTTCATTTCATGTTATGTTTGGTTTAGCTTCAGATTCGGTAAGAATAATACCAGCCCGAAACTGCGAAATTTATTATTTTCCTCAGTTTTTTTACGGTAAAATGTCAATGAAAAGAAACAGCACTAAAATGGGCAGAAAAACAGGAAGAATGCAATGCAATCAAAGTGATATTGTCAAGGAACTTGAGATTTGTAGCAAAAAAAAAAAAAAAAAAAAAAAGTCACAACAAATGAAACAAAAAAACATTTTAAAAAATTACTTTAAATTTTTTTCTACATAAAATTTGAAGTAAAATACCTATTCGAATATACACACATATGTAAATGCGCGAATTTAGCACTAGCATTAGTAGAGGAATATAATGATGCAAGAAAGCGAGCTTATGCAGCATCAGCCAAAAAAAAAAAAAAAAAAAAAAACACTTCCATTTCACCCCTCCGTTCGTTCCAAATACCTGTCCAGCTGAACCTTAAATTTATTTAGGCTATCAACTTCCACAACAAGGGATGGAAGTCTGTTCCACCAACAAACTATCCGCTGGCTAAACGCAAATTTCCGCACATCTATCCTACATCTGTCTTTCCTCAATTTGAATTTATGCCCTCTCAGTTGATTATTCTGAGCAAGAATCCCATTGGCACTGAACATGCTCAAACCATTCAAGGCTTTATACACCTCTATCAGATCACCTCGCCGGTGCCTAGTCTCCAGACACTGTAATTTGCAAAACTTAAGCCTTTCTTCGTAAGAGCAACCCCTTGTTCCATTCACTAATCTTGTTGCCCTTCTCTGTACTCGTTCCAGCAGCTCTACATCCTTCTTGAAATGAGGCCTCCAGACCTGTATATAGTACTCAAGGTGTGGCCTGACCATTGCCTTATACAAGGGAATAATCACTTCCTTATAGCTGCTAGAAAAATTCCTGTATATCATTGACAAGACACCATGAGCTACTCTTGCAGCCCATCTGCACTGCTCAGAGAACTTCAATCTGCCTGCACAATTACCCCCAGGTCCTTTTCATTCTCTACCACTGTCAGTGTAGTACCACAGAGTCGATACGTTGCTCTGGGGTTACTGTTTCCTTTATCTTGCATCAAATGCCTCTACTAATGCTAATCCACCTTAGCTTGCCTAACCTCTTTGTGACCTAATCACAGATTAGTTTATATCTACCATAGGCATCTGTATAACCTGAGAATTTATATGCATCCCATGCATAACTCTTCTTTGCCATCAGTTCATATGACATCCATTTAGATCTAAACCTTGAACAACATTTCTTAGTTGGTATGAAAAGCCTAGTAACGTGATTATTCTAAGCAAGAGGAGAATCCCATCCACATTGAGCATGCTTAAACCATTCAAGGCTTTATACACCTCAATCAGATCACCTCACAGGTGCCTAGTCTCCAGACACTAATTTGCAAAACTTAAGCCTTTCTCCATAAGAGCAATTCTTTGTTCCATTCACTAACGTTGTTTCCCTTTTCTATACTTGTTCAAGCAGCTTTACATCCTTCTTAAAATGAGGCCTCCAGACCTGTACTGAGTACTCAATGTGTGGCCTGACCATTGCCTTATACAAGGGGATAACACCTCCTTATATCCATTCTAGAAAAATTCCTATATATAATAGACAAGATTCCATGAGCTACTCTTGCAAACCGTCTGCACTGCTCAGAAATCTTCATATCTGCCTGCACAATTATCCCCAGGTCCTTTTCATTCTCTAACACTGTCAATGTAGCCCCACAGTTGATACATTACTCTGGAGTTACTGCTTCCCATATGTAGTACTTTACATTTATCAATTTTAAACTTCAGTTACCACCTCTCAGCCCATCTATTCAACTTGTCTATATCCTGCTGCAGCAGCGTACTGTCATTAGTGTCATTAACAACCTTGCCCACTTTCGTATCGTCTGCAAACTTGGACATTAAGCCTGATATACCATCAACAATATCATTAATAAATACAGAAAACAACAATGGACCCAACACTGAACCCTGGGGGACTCCACTAATAACATTAGTCCACAAAGAGCAGTGTCCATTGATTACCACTCTGTCTTCTCCCACTCAACAATCCCTTTATCCATACCAGCAATTTTCCTCCAATGTCACACTGCTCCAATTTGTGCAGCAGTCTTCCATGTGCAACAGTATCACAGGCTTTTCTAAGATCCAAATATATGATATCAAAGTTATTCTTTGCATCCAGTTCCTTTGTGATCACATCATAGTATCCAATCAAATTGGTCCGACAAGACTTCCCCTTAACAAACCCATGCTGTGTCTGAGCTATAACTGTAGTCTTGTCTAGATGTTCCTGCAGTGCTTCTTTAACCAGTGCCTCCATTAATTTCCCTGGAACAGAAGTTAAACTAACAGGTCTGTAATTACTTGTGTCGCTTTTTGATCCTCCTTTGTGAATTGGGGTAAATTTGCGCATCTCCAGTCCATGGGTAACTCCCCTGAGTCCAAAGAAGCTCTCATAATTATGGCTAAGAGTTCACTTCCTTTGGTACCTTCTTTAATATAACTGGATAGATACCATCCACCCGAGGTACCTTTCTTATGTTTATCTTCAACAATTTCTCCTCCACTTTGCTCTCAGTTATTACAAAATAATCTAGCTCACTAACAGAGTTTAATTCACCTGTGAAATTCCCCTCTCCAAATAACTCTTCATCATCATTCTTCTCTTTCTTGGTGATTCCCTTCCCTTCCCTTCTACTTCTGGCTGTTGTTCTCCCCCCCCTCTCTCTCTCTCAGGCAAGTTCAGAAATTTTTTTTTTTTGGCTGGTGCAGCATAAGCCTCAGGCTTCCTTGCACCATATGGATAATAATAATTATCATAATAAAAACTATATAATAATAATGTGTGAATGTAGATGCAAATTAGTCATTTAGTTTGTTAGCTACCTGAGCAGGATCATCAACAGTTGAACCATCAATATCAAGTGGATCAATCTGATTCATCCCTTTCCTTCTAGAGTTTACATAGGTAAAGAACTATTTGCTGTTTTTCTTTGCATCCTTTGCCAAAGATTTCTCATAATCTGCCTTTGCCTGCCTAATCTCCTTTGTAACTTGGTTACAGACCAGCTTATATCTATCATAGGCTTCCATGTCACCCATTAATTTATATGTATCCCATGCATTTTTCTTCTCTGCCACATGTCTCATTAGTTCATTTAACATTCATTTAGGCCTAAACCTTGAACAATATTTCTTATTTGGTATGTAATGCCTAGTAGCTTCCAAGATTAATTCTTCGAATGCTTCACATTTTGGATTAGCTGTTGGTAATATCATCAGTTAGTCCCACCATATAGAATTTAAATACGGTCTCATACCACCACAGTCTCCTTTATGAAAGCAAAAACCCTTCCCTTTACCCTTGATGGTAATTACCTCTGAGTAGATCCTACTTTAGCACATCGTGATCACTACCACCTAGTGGTTCCTTTTTCTGCAGATTTTTAATAATTATTATTATTAGCCATATGGTACAAGGGGAAGCTTGAGGCCTATGTTGCACCAGCCAAAAAAAAATTTCTGAATGACCCTGAGAGAGAGAGAGAGAGAGAGAGAAAGCACAAGAGTTAGAAATAGAAGGGAATCACCAAGAAAGAGAAAAATGATGATATCCATCCAGCTCAGGACCCTGGGTGTGATAAGCCCATACTCACCAGATGTTAGCCCCTGGGGGGGGGGGATGCATGAAGAATCACTACTAATAATCAGATCAAGAGTATTACTCCCTCTAATTTCCTCCCAAACATGCTGCTGTAGAAAACAGTCATCCAATAAATCCATAAGAGCCTTGCTAGTGTGTGAGTGAGTGACCAACCCACAAATTCCGGTCAATATCTCATAAATTAAAATCCCCCATTATAAGACACTGATATACTGGCCCACTATTTCTCTGTACAGCTGTTTATTATACTCAGAGTCATTAGGCCTATAACACATTCCTACTCTCAATTTTGCTTTCCCAGTGCTTATGTCACACCAAACTGACTCGACACAGCTCTGTCCACGCATGTCAAGTGGCTGTACTTAATTGATTTTTTGTGTTTCTTAATTAACTAATAGCATAACCCTCCTCCCTTCCTATCCTGTGCTGTCCTTCCATCCTGTACACATTGTACTCCCAAAATTCCAGTGTGACACCATGTCTCTGATATCCCAACAATATCTGCCTCTGATGTTTCGACCAACACCTCAAATTCATCAAATTTATTTACCAAACATCCTAGCATTGGTGTATACGCAAGTAACACAGCCCCTAACACAGCCCATGTATTTACTTGTTCTGTAATGACTCCCAGCAGTCTCTGGAATTCACTGCACCTTGTTTTCCAGGCTGCTGCTCATTCCAATAGCAGTGGAAGAATAACTTTCACCTCTGCCAGCAGCTACTGTTAATCTATTAGTCTGTGTATCGCCCCAAGCTAGCAGTTTTCCAACCCACCTAACACTGCCTGGATAGCATCAGCAAATATTCTTGCACTCTTTCTATTTAAATGTATCCCATCCCTGTAAAAGCAGTCTCTCCTGTTAACAAGCACAGACCAGGCTGAGAAAAATTGTATCCCTTGAGCCTTGCACAATCTCTCCAGGGCCAAATTAATTGACAAGGCTCTCATCATATACTCACTCCTATCGTGTCTGGGCAGAATTGCAGACACTTTCAAATTCAACTCTAACTCGCAGCTTTTTTTCAACATTGTCCTCCTGTACATGGTAAGCAATTCAGCCAGTCTCCTATTCTTAATATCATTAGTGCCAACATATACAATAATATCACCTTTTGTGCCCTAAAAAGATGATATCACCTCAATGTCATCAACCTTTGCCCCTGGTTCTGTTCCACCTATCCTTTTTGAACACTATATGTTTCCGGTTTCTCTGACAATAGAGTCACCTACAACTAATAGTTCCTTTGGAACCAGCACATTCTTCCTTGTGGGTTGCCGCTGTGTTGTGTGATGTTCATGCGCAAGCTCTGGCATTGATGAAGGCAGCTGAGAGCTTGAAGTGTGGGGCCCTCAACTTAAATCCTTCAAGGGCATCCACCCTGTCCTTCAAGCTCTCATATAGGCCCATAACAATGCCAAGTTTGTGCCCGATTTCCTTGCACTCCTTACATCGCACACACACACAGACATTCCCCTTGGAAATATCATGTCCCGTTCCTGATTGTTCCCCAAACATCAAACAAGCAGTACATTTCAAAAGGCTGTGATTCAGAGGTAACTGGCCCCCTTCAGTCCTCCCCTGAACCACAGCACTCCCATTAGCTTGAGCCTTTTGCTTTGCTGCTCTGGTCTGAGTTGAGCACGCTGAATTCTGATGGGATCCTTCGACTTGTTCCGATTATGAACCTAAGGGGGCAT